>NC_084583.2:18227500-18315000 GCF_033978685.3 Nerophis lumbriciformis | reverse complement strand
AATCTAGACAAACAGAATGTTTCTTTCAAGAAAAAATAGTGAAACATGAACATAAACTCGTAATTTTGCAAGAGCAACTATAAAAAAAAAAGGAATATTATGGCCACATTTAAAAAAAAACTAAAATTGTCTGACATTGTATTTTTATTTTTGTAATTTAAAGAGTGGGACTTAAATAATACAAAGGGATTATACAAACCACACAAAGTAAAACAATTTTTAAAAAAGAGAATTTTCCAAAAATCTAGTTTTTTTCAGTGCAAACTGTTAAAATGTAATTAAAATTAAGTATTTTTTTCCCAAAGGAATAAAGTAGTTATCTTTTGAGAATTAACTTAATTTTACAAGAATATGGTCATATTTAACTGAGAAAAAAATACAAATCTTTAAAAACAAAAGGCGAGATTCTATAAAAAAAAAATGTAAATCATAACATTCGTTTATCTGAGGTCGGGTCGCGGGGGCAGCAGCCTAAGCAGGGAAGCCCAGACTTCCCTCTCCCCAGCCACTTCGTCCAGCTCTTCCTGTGGAACCCCGAGGCGTTTCCAGGCCAGCCGGGAGACATACCGTATTTTCCGCACTATTAGCCGCAACTAAAAACCACAAATTTACTCAAAAGCTGACAGTGCGGCTTATAACCCGGTGCGCTTTATATATGGATTAATATTAAGATTCATTTTCATAAAGTTTCGGTCTCGCAACTACGGTAAACAGCCGCCATCTTTTTTCCCCGTAGAAGAGGAAGTGCTTCTTCTTCTACGCAAGCAACCGCCAAGGTAAGCACCCGCCCCCATAGAACAGGAAGCGCTTCTTCTTCTACTGTAAGCAACCACCCGCCCGCGTAGAAGAAGAAGAAGCGCGCGGATATTACGTTTCATTTCCTTTGTGTGTTTACATCTGTAAAGACCACAAAATGGCTCCTACTAAGCGACAGGTTTCCGGTTCATGAAAAGACGCAATCTCTCCATCCGCACACGGACTACTATTTCACAGCAACTGCCTAAAGACTTTCAAGAAAAGCTGGCTACTTTCCGTGCATATTGTAAAAACAAGATAGCTGAAAAAAAGATCCGGCCAGAGAACATTATCAACATGGACGAGGTTCCACTGACTTTTGATATTCCTGTGAACCGCACTGTGGATACAACGGGAGCACGTACGGTGAATATTCGCACCACAGGGAATGAGAAGTCATCCTTCACTGTGGTTCTAGCTTGCCATGCTAATGGCCAGAAACTTCCACCCATGGTGATATTCAAAAGGAAGACCTTGCCAAAAGAGACCTTTCCAGCCGGCGTCATCATAAAAGCTAACTCGAAGGGATGGATGGATGAAGAAAAGATGAGCGAGTGGTTAAGGTAAGTTTACGCGAAGAGGCCGGGTGGCTTTTTTCACGCAGCTCCATCCATGTTGATATACGACTCCATGCGCGCCCACATCACGCTGGTTTTTAATATATTATTAAAGTTTGACTGACCTATCTGACTGTTTTTTTGACATTCCTTTAGCGCAGTTAGATGCGGCTTATAACACGGGGCGGCTTATAGGTGGACAAAGTTTTGAAATATGCCGTTCATTGAAGGCGCGGCTTATAACCCAGGGCGCCTTATGGTGCGGAAAATACGATAGTCTTCCCAACGTGTCCTGGGTCTTCCCTGTGGCCTCCTACCGGTTGGACGTGTCCTAAACACCTACCTAGGGAGGCGTTCGGGTGGCATCCTGACCAGATGCCCGAACCACCTCATCTGGCTCCTCTCCATGTGGAGGATCAGCTGTGTCACACTTGGGAACAGGTGACCTTATGGTTCCATTTTCCCATGCGCTCCAAATCATTATTAATATTAGAAAAATATGTGTATTATTATTATCGTCAAAAAAGAGCAGATTTGATATTGAATCGAAACTAAGTAATGTTGAGTTTAGTGGCTTGTTATAGTTTCCACATGACTGTTGATGAAGACTTTTGCCTCGCTTTTGTTTTCAGACCAACTCTTAGAATGTACGTCTTTGTGTTTGTGATTGTGTGCTCACTTTGAGGGCCTGGTTCTCCACTTTCATGATGAGCTCCTCCTGCTGTTTCTTTCGGGCGCGTGTCTCCTGCAGCTTAGCCTTGACGCTGTTGATCTGCACCTGGTACTCCATCACTGCAAGGGGACAGCCAGGCACATTTAGGTGGAGGCGAGGAGAGATGACGGTCATTTTCACATCATTTACAGTCAGGGGCCGGCTTTGCTGGCAGAGCCGCCGGGATGTCACGAATGGCGCTTAATGGGGATAACAAATCCATTTGAAAAAGGAGGTGAGGCGGCAGGTTCAAGCACTAAAAGGACAGCTAAATGAGCCTGCTCACACAGAGTGGCCATTAAATTACGGCCCACTACCTCACACACCTGCAGTACACTTCATAACTAATAGGCAGCTGTAAACACTGCTGCGTTTTTACTGAGAGTAGAGAAGTTCATTGTTTTGTTGCCCGACACTTTCTACAAAAGCGTGTTTGGACCAAAAACAATATAACACAAATGAATAAACATTTCAATGAGTGGCTGTCGAAATTTACAATCATACATTACTGTAAAATTCAAACTTATTTGCCTTGTAGTTAAGGGTGCAACGATTAATTGTTTAAAACAGATGTGTCCAAACTAACCGCCGTTTTCAATTTGGCCCGTGAGATGGCACAAGTTCAGTAAACAATTTGACTGGGAGCGATGTATCCATATCATATATACATTTCCAGTGGTCTGATTGCTGCCATTATGTCACTATCTGGGGGTCGACGGAAATAACTCTGCCATTATTTTGTACTTACAAGTCTTCGATGGACAGCACTTACTTATATGACCCTATCCAAACAACCTTCCCTAGTCAAGGTGCAGGGAAAAATAAATAACCAGTACAAAAATTCAATGAAAATGGTCACACATAACAACCTGTATGTTATTAATATATATATTACATATATACACACACACACATATAGATATATACACACACACATACATACATACATACATACATACATACATACATACATACATATATATATATATATATATATATATATATATTAGAGATGCGCGGTTTGCGGGCACAACCGCGGAGTCCGCGGATTATCCGCGGATCGGGCGGATGAAATTTAAAAAAATTAGATTTTATCCGCGGGTCGGGTCGGGTCGGGCGGTTGAAATTTAAAAAAATTAGATTTTAAATAGATTCAGGCGGGTGGCAGTTAAACCAATTCGGAAATATATATACATAGTTAAATGTTGTTACCCACATACGAAAAACGAGCAGGCACCTGCTGCATATGCCACAACAGAAGAAAAAAAAAAAAAGAGATGGACACTTTTACGGAGCGGAGAAGGCCCCCGACGCCTCGCCGGGGTCCGGGACCGAGGCCCCTTCCCCCGAGAGGGCCCCACCGGGAGCCGTAGCTGAGGCGATCCGCGAGAAGGGCCCGACGCACGTCCAGGGTCACCACCGCGCCCACCGCACCGACACCCCGCCTCGTCCGCCTTCGCTGCGGCCGGCGTCACGCGCAGCAGGTAAGCAGCTTACCTGCCCGCCACCCCCGTGGCCGGGGGCTCGTAACAGGGGTCACTCTGCGCGCTCCGCCCGCGCAGCTTACCTGCCCGCCACCCCTGTTGCCGGGGGCGCGTAACAGGGGTCACTCCGCGCGTAGTGCGCTCACGAAAGGGGTGGGGCTCACCCTGGTTGATATAGACAGCAGAACGGTGGCCATGGAAGTCGGAACCCGCTAAGGAGTGTGTAACAACTCACCTGCCGAATCAACTAGCCCTGAAAATGGATGGCGCTGGAGCGTCGGGCCCATACCCGGCCGTCGCCGGCAGCGAGACGCACTTAGAGGTGCGCTCAGCGCGGCTCCCATATGATTGTGCACTGGTGTGTGTCTGGGTCGTGACAGCGTGGCACGGGAATGTCTGTGCTGCATTGGATCAGTCTCCTTTCTTTAACAGGCAAAAGCTTTATAACCTCACTAATGCCTTGCATCGTCTATATTAGATATATAACAACGGGCGGGTGCGGTTCTGATCAAATGTTACATCGGGTGGATGGCGGATGGTTGACGACTTTCTGATGCGGTTGCGGATGAAATAATTGCCTATCCGCGCATCTCATATATATATATATATATATATATATATATATAAATTTATTTATTTATTATATACATAGATGTACAGTCATGGCCAAAAATATTGGCACCCCTGCATTTCTGTCAGATAATGCACCACTCCTCCCAGAGAATTGTTGAAATTACAAATGCTTTGGTATTCACATGTTTTTTTTTTTGTTTGCATTGGAACAACAAAAGAAACCCAAAAAAAGCCAGATCGGATATTATTTTACACAGAACTCCAAAAATGGACTGGATATAATGATTGGCACCCTCAACTTAATATTTGGTACCACACCCTTTGGAAACAATAAGTGAAAGCAATGGCTTCCTGTAACCATCAATGACTTTCTCACACCTTGCGACTGGAATTTTCGACCACTCTTCTTTTGCAAACTGCTTCAGGTCTCTCAGATTTGAAGTTCTCCCAAATGCTGTTTTTAGATCTCTCCACAGATGTTCTATAGGATTTAGATCTGGACTCTTGATGGCCACTTCACAACTCTCCAGCCCTTTGTCTTAACCATTTGTGTGCTTTTTGGAGTATGCTTTGGGTCATTGACCATGACCTCTGACGGAGACCCAGCTTTCTGACACTGGGCCCTACATTATGCCCCAAAATTCTTTGCTAGTCCTCATATTTCATGATGCCATGCACACAGTCAAGGAATCTGGTACCAGAAGCAGCAAAACATCAGTGAAAATCCACCATGTTTGACTGTAGGGATGGTGTTCTTTTCTTTAAAGGTCTCATTTTGGTTTCTGTAAACAGTGTGATGATGTGCTTTACCAAAAAGCTCCACTTTAGTCTCATCTGTCCACAGGACCTTCTCCCATAAGGGTTTTTGCTTCCTCAGGTAAGTTTTTGTGTCTCTGTGTCAGCAGCGAGGCCCTCCTGGGTCTCCCACCATAGCATCCCTTTTCATTGAGACAGATTGTGCGAGCTGTGTCTGCAAGTCAGCTTGAATTTGTTTGGAAGTGGATCCAGGTTCTTTATCCACAATTCTAACAATCTTTCGTTCATCAATTGTTCTCTTCCATCCACATCTAGGGAGGTTAGCTATAGTGCCCTTGATGACATTGCACACAGTAGACCCAGGAACATTTAGATCTCTGCAGATGGACTTGTAGCCTTGAGAGTGTCCATGCTATTCCACAATCTTGGTTCTCAAATCTTGTCAGAGTTCTTTGCTCTTCTTTTCATTTCTCCATGCTCAGTGTGGTAGACACAACGCAACTTTTCTCCATTTTAACTGGCTGCGAGTGTGATTTCTATATTGCCAGCACATGTTACTTGCTACAGATGAGTTTCATTACAAATTAACATGCTTAGAATATAACTATTTCTTACAATTTTGAAAAGGTGCCAAGATCTTTGTCAAGTCCATTCTTGGAGTTCTGTGTAAAATAATATCAGAAATGGCTTCTTTTCTTTTTTTGGGGGGGGGGTGGGGGTTGTGTTGTTCCAATGCAAATAAAATAAATAAACATGTAAATACCAAAGCATTTATAATTTCAACAATTTTCTTGGAGAAGTGGTGACTTATCGGACAGAAATGCAGAGGTGACAATATTTTTGGCCATGACTGTATGTACAGGTAAAAGCCAGTAAATTAGAATATTTTGAAAAACTTGATCTATTTCAGTAATTGCATTCAAAAGGTGTAACTTGTACATTATATTTATTCATTGCACACAGACTGATGCATTCAAATGTTTATTTCATTTAATTTTGATTATTTGAAGTGGCAACAAATGAAAATCCAAAATTCCGTGTGTCACAAAATTAGAATATTACTTAAGGCTAATACAAAAAAGGGATTTTTAGAAATGTTGGCCAACTGAAAAGTATGAAAATGAAAAATATGAGCATGTACAATACTCAATACTTGGTTGGAGCTCCTTTTGCCTCAATTACTGCGTTAATGCGGTGTGGCATGGAGTCGATGAGTTTCTGGCACTGCTCAGGTGTTATGAGAGCCCAGGTTGCTCTGATAGTGGCCTTCAACTCTTCTGCGTTTTTGGGTCTGGCATTCTGCATCTTCCTTTTCACAATACCCCACAGATTTTCTATGGGGCTAAGGTCAGGGGAGTTGGCGGGCCAATTTAGAACAGAAATACCATGGTCCGTAAACCAGGCACGGGTAGATTTTGCGCTGTGTGCAGGCGCCAAGTCCTGTTGGAACTTGAAATCTCCATCTCCATAGAGCAGGTCAGCAGCAGGAAGCATGAAGTGCTCTAAAACTTGCTGGTAGACGGCTGCGTTGACCCTGGATCTCAGGAAACAGAGTGGACCGACACCAGCTGGACTGCTGCTGAGTGGTCCAAAGTCATGTTTTCTGACGAAAGCAAATTTTGCATTTCCTTTGGAAATCGAGGTCCCAGAGTCTGGAGGAAGACGGGAGAGGCACAGGATCCACGTTGCCTGAAGTCTAGTGTAAAGTTTCCACCATTAGTGATGGTTTGGGGTGCCATGTCATCTGCTGGTGTCGGTCCACTCTGTTTCCTGAGATCCAGGGTCAACGCAGCCGTCTACCAGCAAGTTTTAGAGCACTTCATGCTTCCTGCTGCTGACCTGCTCTATGGAGATGGAGATTTCAAGTTCCAACAGGACTTGGCGCCTGCACACGGCGCAAAATCTACCCGTGCCTGGTTTACGGACCATGGTATTTCTGTTCTAAATTGGCCCGCCAACTCCCCTGACCTTAGCCCCATAGAAAATCTGTGGGGTATTGTGAAAAGGAAGATGCAGAATGCCAGACCCAAAAACGCAGAAGAGTTGAAGGCCACTATCAGAGCAACCTGGGCTCTCATAACACCTGAGCAGTGCCAGAAACTCATCGACTCCATGCCACGCCGCATTAACGCAGTAATTGAGGCAAAAGGAGCTCCAACCAAGTATTGAGTATTGTATATGCTCATATTTTTCATTTTCATACTTTTCAGTTGGCCAACATTTCTAAAAATCCCTTTTTTGTATTAGCCTTACACAATATTCTAATTTTGTGACACACGGAATTTTGGATTTTCATTTGTTGCCACTTCAAATCATCAAAATTAAATGAAATAAACATTTGAATGCATCAGTCTGTGTGCAATGAATAAATATAATGTACAAGTTACACCTTTTGAATGCAATTGCTGAAATAAATCAAGTTTTTCAAAATATTCTAATTTACTGGCTTTTACCTGTATATATATATATATATATATATATATATATATATATATATAGCGAGAGAGAGAGAGAGAGAGAGAGAGAGAGAGGTGGTGCTTGGGTGCTCTGATTTGTATGGCAATTTATCTTTTATTAATGCGCACATGTTAAAAGTGCACTTTCAACATTGATGATGTGCATTTATTAATGACAAAGGATGAAGGTTATCTCAAGTAGAAAAATCCTCATTTTAACTATCTTCCCTAAAATACGCATTGACGTCATGAAGTGTGTTTTATCCGATTACTCGATAAACCGAACAAACTAATCAATAGATTGCACGATTCCTAAAATATATACATAAATTAAAATACAACTTTTTTTCTTTATTCTCGCAATAGTACAACTTGTTTTTTTTTAAATAGAATTACAAAATAAATAAAAAATGTATAATACATATTTATTAGCCTTGTAAAATTGTTGACTTTTTCCCCCCTCATATTACAAATATTTTTCTAAAAAAATGTAACAATTTTCCTTGCAATAACACAATTGAAGTCGCATATGATGATCACTTTATTAGCAAAGAGAAATTGTTATTAGTCACCTTGAGACCCACTCCCTAAAACCAAATAACCATGTTGGAAATTGAGGGGTAATAATGGACTCAGACTTGAACTTTAACAGCCACATTAAGTCAATAACATCAGCAGCATTTTGCCACCTGAAAAACATTGCCAAAATGAGATGAATAACGTCTAAATCAGACTTAGAAAGACTTATCCATGCCCCAGTCTCCAGCAGGTTAGACTACTGTAATGGCCTTCTCACTGGGCTCTCTAAAGCAGCTGTAAAGCAGCTGGAAGTACATAGAGAACGCTGCTGCTCAAGTCCTGACGAGAACCAGGAAATAGGACAATTTTAGTCCAGTGCTTAAGTCACTGCACTGGCTTCCTGTTGCTCAGAGAATGTACTTTAAAACAGATCTCCTTGTGTACAAGTCTTTTCATGGTCTTGAGCCAAAGTACATCTCTGACATACCACATGAACTATCTCCAGCTCGAAGAACTTCAGGGAGCGGTCTCCTGCTGGCGCCTCCAGTCAGGACCAAACATGGTGACACTGTGTTTCAGTTTTATGCTCCTAAAATCTGAAATAGTCTTCCTAAAGATGTGAGACAGGCCTCAAAGTTGGAAATGTTCAAATCCAAGCTGAAAACACTTTTATTTAATTGTGCATATGACAACTAAAAGTATATTATCTACAGTGTTTGATTGATTTGAATTAATTATGATTCTTTTCATGATGATTTTAATTTGAATTATGATTTTATATCTTTATTTTTGCCTTCTTTTAGTTTACTGTAAAGCACTTTGAATTGCCTTGTGTACGAATTGTGCTCTATAAATAACATTGCTTTGCCATTGCCTCGCCTATTATTGTACAATGGCAGCTTTGTTATGGAACAATTACTATGGTAGTTGATTTTTATTGAAAAATTACCTCCTAATTCTCTTTAAAAAAAACACTTTTTTCCTCCAGTACAACTGTATTCCTGTAAACCTACTATTTTATCCACATACAATTATGTCATTTGGTTCTATTATTTTTGAAAATGTCCCTTTTTTTACCCTAACACACCCTCCTGTCATCTCCTCTTCTAGTGACTTTGTTTCCAAATAAAGCATTGCTAGGTCATCAATGCATTACGATCATCCATCCATCCATTTTCTACTGCTTGTCCCTTTAATACTAAGCAATTCAACATCTTGCAGGATTGCCAAACTTCAAACCTGCAGGACTAACAGAAGTGTCTCATCAGCACTTGACCGGCTGAACCTGGGCCACATGTGGCCAGAGTGGGCTTGTTTTGATGAGCTGACTTACAGCTGCTGTAGAGATGCGCGGATAGGCAATTATTTCATCCGCAACCGCATCAGAAAGTCGTCAACCATCCGCCATCCACCCGATGTAACATTTGATCAGAACCGCACCCGCCCGCACCCGCCCGTTGTTATAGATCTAATATAGACGATGCAAGGCATTAGTGAGGTTATAAAGCTTTTGCCTGTTAAAGAAAGGAGACTGATCCAATGCAGCACAGACATTCGCGTGCCACGCTGTCACGACCCAGACGCACACCAGTGCGCAATCATATGGGAGCCGCGCTGAGCGCACCTCCAAGCGCGTCTCGCTGCCGGCAACGGCCGGGTATGGGCCCGACGCTCCAGCGCCATTCATTTTCAGGGCTAGTTGATTCGGCAGGTGGGTTGTTACACACTCCTTAGCGGGTTCCGACTTCCATGGCCACCGTCCTGCTGTCTATATCAACCAGGGTGAGCCCCACCCCTTTCGTGAGCGCACTGCGCGCGGAGTGACCCCTGTTACGCGCCCCCGGCAACAGGGGTGGCGGGCAGGTAAGCTGCGCGGGCGGAGCGCGCGGAGTGACCCCTGTTACGAGCCCCCGGCCACAGGGGTGGCGGGCAGGTAAGCTGCTTACCTGCTGCGCGTGACGCCGGCCGCGGCGAAGGCGGACGAGGCGGGGTGTCGGTGCGGTGGGCGCGGTGGTGACCCTGGACGTGCGTCGGGCCCTTCTCGCGGATCGCCTCAGCTACGGCTCCCGGTGGGGCCCTCTCGGGGGAAGGGACCTCGGTCCCGGACCCCGGCGAGGCGTCCCTTCTCCGCTCCGTAAAAGTGTCCATTTCTTTTTTCTTTTTTTCTTCTGTTGTGGCATATGCAGCAGGTGCCTGCTCGTTTTTCGTATGTGGGTAACAACATTTACCGTATTTTCCGCACCATTAGCCGCACCTAAAAACCACAAATTTACTCAAAAGCTGACAGTGCGGCTTTTAACCCGGTGCGCTTTATATATGGATAAATATTAAGATTCATTTTCATAAAGTTTCGTTCTCGCAACTTCGGTAAACAGCCGCCATCTTTTTTCCCGGTAGAGCAGGAAGCGCTTCTTCTTCTACGCAAGCAACCGCCAAGGTAAGCACCCGCCCCCATAGAACAGGAAGCGCTTCTTCTTCTACTGTAAGCAACCACCCGCCCCCGGAAGAAGAAGCGCACGGTGCATGCTGGGATATGTGACGTTACATTTCCATTTGTGTGTTTATGTAAAGACCCCAAAATGGCTCCTATTAAGTGTGTTGTCTGTCTAATTATAAATAATGCAGACGAGGCGTGTTAACTGAGTTCTCAACGTTTACTCACAGCGTGCTCATAACCACATTCTAACTCCCAGCATACAACAACGCTTCTCAGGGCTACCGCGCATGCTCGTAACTATCGTTGCATGCTGGGTAGTGTAGTTGTTATATTTGCTAGCTCATAACATCACATTAAGAGACACGCTTACGCGCTTAATTCAATACTCGCCGTCATTCCGGGTGGATTGACAAAAGACCTCCAGCCGCTAGATATTGGTGTCAACAGGGCATTCGAAGCTAGACTGCTAACTGCGTGGGAACAGTGGATGACAGAAGGCGAACACACCTTCACTAAGACAGGGAGGCAGCGCCAGACGACGCCAACATCTGCCAGTGGATCGTAAATGCCTGGGCAGATATTTCGGTCACAACTGTGGTCCGAGCTTTCCGGAAGGCAGGATTCACAGAACTGCTGGATAACAGTGACACTGACTCCGATGACTTCGACGAGACGGAACCGGCCATTTTGGATCTCACATTTGCCCAACTTTTCACTTCGGACACCGAAGACGAAGGATTTACGAATGAAGAATAACTTCAGAAAGTGAGCGTTATGTTTATTTTGTGTGTTGTGACATTAACGTTCGAGCAACATTATGTTGCTATTGCTCTGCACTATTTTGAATTTTACTATGTTTGTGATTGCACATTTGCGTACATTTTGGGAGTGAACAGAGTTGTTAGAACGCTGGTTTTTAATATATTATTAAAGTTTGACTGACCTATCTGACTGTTTTTTTGACATTCCCTTTAGCGCAGCGTAGGCGCGGCTTATAGTCCGGGGCGGCTTATTGGTGGACAAAGTTATGAAATATGCCATTCATTGAAGGTGCGGCTAATAATCCGGTGCGCCTTATAGTGCGGAAAATACGGTAACTATGTATATATATTTCCCAATTGGTTTAACTGCCACCCGCCTGAATCTATTTAAAATCTAATTTTTTTTTTATTTCAACCGCCCGACCCGACCCGACCCGCGGATAAAATCTAATTTTTTTAAATTTCATCCGCCCGATCCGCGGATAATCCGCGGACTCCGCGGTTGTGCCCGCAAACCGCGCATCTCTAAGCTGCTGTGTGATTGCAACACCTGTCAGTGCCGCTTCTCTGCAGGTCTCCTGCACTTCATTTAGGCCAAAGTCAGCCTGCACATTTCAGGCTGATGTCTGACCTAGAAAACTCGGCTTTGATTTCAAAGACCAGACACCTGCCTGGGTTTTTAGTGTGTGTGTGTGTGTGTGTGTGTGTGTGTGAGGTCAAGCTGTGCTCCCCAACATGAAAAACCTCCTCTCTTACCTATCTGGTTGTTTCTGTCCAATTCGTGCTGCGCAGGATCGGACTCGTCCAGCTTGTCTTGGGCCAGATCGTCTTCCGTGTCCATGATGTTTAGGTCCTCGTCCTCGTGGCGGTCAGCTTCGTCCTCCTCGTCCTCGCTGGAGCTGCTGATGTCGTTGAAGATCTCCCTCAGCTCGTCACGTTGGGCTGTAAAGAGTTATCATCCGTGACTGGGATTGTATACCAACGGTCAAGTCAGCTTGATTGCCAAGGTTATTATTTACTTACGTATTCAAATGCTTCCATGACTTTTATAAGGCAAGATAATAAAAACTTAATCTGTTGGGCTGTCTTAACAACTCCACTAGTGTTAAGTGGCTTTTTATTGGGTGTGTGCATCACTTACTGGAGGACCCGTGACCCATCTTGTGCCCTGAGGTGCCTGGTGATGAGTCCAGGTTGCCCAGAGAGCCGTGCTGGTCTGCGTCCTTTAAGTCCTCCTCCGCTATTATTTCCCACCCTGAGCATTACGAGTCAAGTCAAGGCATAAGAAAATTGGAAAACACCTCAAATGTTCTCTTTCAAGAAGACAGAGTCCTCAAAGACTCCCTCGGGGGGTCGGCAACACGCGGCTCTAGCGCCGCATTGGCGCTGCCGTAGTGGCTCCCTGGTGCATTTTCAAAAATGGAAAAAGATGGTGGAAAAAATATATTTGTTTGAATATGGTTTGTGTAGGAGGACAAACATGACACACACCTTCCTAATTGTTAGAAATCCCACTGTTTATATTCAACTTGCTTCACTGATGACAGTATTTGGCGAGCACCGTTTTGTCCTACTATTTTCGGCGATCCTTGAACTCACCGTAGTTTGTTTACATGTGCAACTTTCTCCAACACTGCCACAGAAAGACGTGTTTTATGCCACTCCTTCTTTGTCTCATTTTGTCCACCAAACTTTTTATGCTGTGCGTGAATGCACAAAGGTGAGCTTTGTTGATGTTATTGACTTGTTGGAGTCTTACCCAGGCATACTTTGTCACTGCATGACTGAAAGCTAATCGATGCTAACATGCTAAGTAGGATAGCTGTATGTACATATTGCATCATTATGCCTCATTTGTAGGTATATTGGAGCTTTATCTATTTCCTCTGTGTATTTAATTTATAATTGCATGTCTCATGACACATTATCTGGATGTAATATTGGCTGCATGGACAAGCACGCCTTTAATGTAGGCAGAGCTTGGCTCCAAGTTCCACATTTATTGTCAAGTCACGCCGACCTCACTCTCTCGGCTTCCGTCTGCTCCAACGTTTCACCCTTTCTTCGTGCTCACTTCTAAAACCAGCAGTTAATCCTCCGTATATCCAGCTTCCAAGAGACAAGGTTGTGAATCCAAATTTGTCCAAAAATAGTCATCATCATCATCTATTACCAAGTCTGCCATGAGTAGAACACACACACCTTTTGTAGCCGGAAGTAGGAACACACATTAGTTGCCCTAAGTCTGTTGCTATCGGAACGGAAATCAACGCGCTGAGGAAATAAGGTTTGTGCTTAAAATTACCAAAATACGGTAAATATTGTACATATTACATATTGTTATGAAGGTGTCTGTTACATGATATATATACTTGCAGTGTGTATATTGTACATATTACATATTGTTATGAAGGTGTCTGTTACTACATTATATGTATACTTTCAGTGTGTATATTGTACATATTACATATTGTTATGAAGGTGTCTGTTCCTAGATGATATATATACTTGCAGTGTGTATATTGTACATATTACATAGTTATGAAGGTGTCTGTTACTACATTATATGTATACTTGCAGTGTGTATATTGTACATATTACATATTGTTATGAAGGTGTCTGTTACTACATTATATGTATACTTGCAGTGTATATATTGTACATATTACATATTGTTATGAAGGTGTCTGTTACTACATTATATATATACTTGCAGTGTGTATATAGTACATATTACATATTGTTATGAAGGTGTCTGTTACATGATATATATACTTGCAGTGTGTATATTGTACATATTACATATTGTTATGAAGGGGTCTGTTACTACATTATATATATACTTGCAGTGTGTATATTATACATATTACATATTGTTATGAAGGTGTCTGTTACTACATGATATATATATATACTTGCAGTGTGTATATTGTACATATTACATATTGTTATGAAGGTGTCTGTTTACTACATTATATATATATATATACTTGCAGTGTATATATTGTACATATTACATATTGTTATGAAGGTGTCTGTTACTACATTATATGTATACTTTCAGTGTGTATATTGTACATATTACATATTGTTATGAAGGTGTCTGTTCCTAGATGATATATATACTTGCAGTGTGTATATTGTACATATTACATAGTTATGAAGGTGTCTGTTACTACATTATATGTATACTTGCAGTGTGTATATTGTACATATTGTTATGAAGGTGTCTGTTACTACATGATATATATACTTGCAGTGTATATATTGTACATATTACATATTGTTATGAAGGTGTCTGTTACTACATTATATATATACTTGCAGTGTGTATATAGTACATATTACATATTGTTATGAAGGTGTCTGTTACATGATATATATACTTGCAGTGTGTATATTGTACATATTACATATTGTTATGAAGGGGTCTGTTACTACATTATATATATACTTGCAGTGTGTATATTGTACATATTACATATTATTATGAACATGTTTGTTACTACAGTATATACTGGTACATATACATGTATATATACACACTTGAGGCGTGTATATAAAATGGAGGGTTGTGATGTTGTTTTGCGGGCTTGCAAGTGTTTATCATCATTACAATCCCCCCCCCAAAAAGATGTGTTCTTGTCACTCATAAGGATTGTGAACGATAGGCAAATTACCAAAATAAAATGCAGTTCCCCTTCAACAGTGGGGAAAATGGCACAATGGCCTTCGTGGTGTTCCTAATATAAAGGCCTTGACGGCAAGGAAGTCATGCGAGGGAATGAAAGTCAAGTGTGGGTGGGCGTGTGAATGTGCTGCTGCTCTTCAGGGACGGACCACCGGTAAAGGCCATAAATTAGCCGCTGCATCGTATAAAGCACAGGGTTCAAAGTGAGGAAAAAAACTAGCGGTTTATAGACCGACAAATTACAGTGATGTTTTGAACTGCACTTTTGTTGGAATTTTGCCTATGGTTCACAATCATTATGACGACAGATGTATTTTTCAATGCCTTCTAAATAGTACAACAATGCGATCAAAAGTCTGCTTACAATGGAGTCTATAGACGCCGCACTATTCTGCCTATAAAGCCTCCTGAATCCGAGGTTCAACCATCGGGGGGTAGCCTCCTCTCCAGTACACCTGATTGGACCTTACCGGGAAGGCTGAGGAGTTTGATCCCATGATAGTTGGAACACACCCTCCGGTTCCCCTTCTTAAAGAGAGGAACCACCACCCCGGTCTGCCAATCCAGAGGCACCGCCTCCGTGTTTACATACCTGCCAACTTTTGAAATCAGAAAAACCTAGTAGCCAGGGTCCAGGGGCCGCAGGGTCCAGGGGCCGCAGGCCCCGGTAGGTCCAGGACAAAGTCCTGGTGGGGGGTTCAGGGGGGTGAAGGCCCCCGACGCAAAATGATTACCGTATTAGCATTCAGACAGGTTAAAATGTTGCTAAAACCATCACTTTTCTATCAGTCACAGTGACTTTTCAAAACAAAAATATTACAGCAAAAATCATATGGGTTGATTGACATGTTTATTCTGTAAGATAACTTCAATAGTTTGAAATTATTTTGACAGTTAATGCCAGTTATCCTGTCAACCTTTCACAAGACTTCAATTTGTTAATTGAAAGTATGAACAGTATAAACACTTTTTACAGTAAACAAATGGTAAAACAGTACTAAACAATTCCATTAAAAAAAAAATTGGTGTCATTATTAACTTTCTGTCCAAGCTTGTATAATCTACTGCCTTGTTCAATTGTAAAAAATATTCTGTGCCTAAAATTCACATTTCTATCACAATTATCATACTGTAAACATGGTAAGCTAACTTTGGTTCGACCACATCCAGATTTTTGGGCGTTTTCGAGTCGGGAAACATTTTCCGAAATAACTGTCCCATGTGATCAGCCAGTGCGATTGGAAGTCCATGCTCAATTATTGCCTCCGTAAATAAAACTTCGGCATTTATCACATCCAAAGAATCTGTTTGGGCGACGAAAAACGTTGAAAGTTTTCCACTTGTATCGCTAGCAACGGCATTAGACTTGTGTTTTTTTGTCCCAACGTGGTCTTTTACATCGCTAATTCCTCCGTGTCCGATCGACAAATCTTGTCTGCACAAGGTGCAATTTGCGTAGTTTTCACCCTTTTTGGAACGGATAATTATTCCCGAATAGGCTTTTGAATATTCTTCACGGAATGACTGCAGTTTTCTTTTCGGTTGAAGACTCGTTTGCGATTTTTCTCCGGCTGATTCCATGATCGTTCGCTCGTTTGGAAACAATGGCAACTGGTGCCTCGTGCTTGGCAGCGGTGCTATAAATAGCCTCGCGCATGGCATTCGGAATGGCTCGATAGGAAGTTACGGGAAGCAGTGTCGATTGTCATTGTTGTTACGCGATTTCGTGAATAAAACTTTTAAAAAAAATTAATTAATGAAAAAACGTATTTTTTATCACTGCAACCGTAACCCGGAATAGGTTGATGAAAACCGTACTAATTACGGGAAAACCGGAGTAGTTGGCAGGTATGTGTTTACGCAATGCTGCAGAGTCTTGTCAACCAAGACAGCCCCCCAGCATCCAGAGCCTAAGGAACTCTGGGCGGATCTCATCCTACCACCGAGGAACTTCTTAAGCAGAAATAGGAGGGTCCACCACAGATTCCCCAGGCACTGCTTCCTCAAAGGAAGACATGTAGGTGGGATTGAGAAGGTCTTCGAAGTATTCCGTCCACCGATCCACAAGGTCCTGAGTGGAGGTCAGCAGCACACCATCCCCACCGTACACGGTGTTGACAGTGCACTGCTTCCCCCTCCTGAGACGGCAGATGGTGGTCTAGAATCGTGTTAAAGCCACCCATAAATTGTTTTCCATGGCTTCGCAAATAGGACTCGTTCAGCTTGACGGCATCCCTCATCGCTGAGATAGAATGCATTAAAAAACATACATCTGTCTTTCCTAATGATTGTGAACGATAGGGAAATTTCCCCAAAAAAGTGCAGTTCCCCTTAAAAGGCGTTTTGATGAGATAATGTCACAGGTTTAAATTAGAAAAACAACTTATATTATGCAAATGTATACTACCATGTTTTTTGGACTATAAGTCGCAGTTTTTTTCATAGTTTGGCCGGGCTCCAGTGCGATTTATATATGTTTTTTTTCTTCTTTATTATGCATTTTCGGCAGGTGCGACCAGAGGTGGGTAGAGTAGCCAGAAATTGTACTCAAGTAAGAGTACTGTTACTTTAGAGATTTATTACTCAAGTAAAAGTAAGGAGTAGTCACCCAAATATTTACTTGAGTAAAAGTAAAAAGTATGTTGTGAAAAAACTACTCAAGTACTGAGTAACTGATGAGTAACATACACACACACATCATATATATATATATATATATATATATATATATATATATATATATATATATATATATATATATATATATATATATATACATACATTGATATATACAGTATATAATTTATATTTATTTATTTTGCTGTTTTTGTTTACATGTTAAAGGTGTTTTAATGAATATACATGCATGTTTAACACATATAGATTCCTTTCTTTCATGAAAACAAGAATATAAGTTTGTGTATTACCTGATTTTGATGACTTGCATTGATTGTAATCAGACAGTAGTGATGATAACGTCCACGTTTTCAAATGGAGAAAAACAAGTTCCTCCTTTCTAATACCACATGAAAGTGGTTGGTTTTTAGCATCTTATTTGTCCAGCTTCCATATTCGTTTTTATACACTTTACAAGAAATACATTGGCGGCAAACTCCGTAGCTTGCTAGCTTGTTTGCGCTGGCTTTCGGAGACTCTTATTTTGAAAGCACAGGCGCAATGGAGCGGCACTTTTATTGTGAAGACAGGAACTGTGTAGTCAGTCTTTAGGCTTTTGACGGGATGTACGGTTGAAATAAAAAAGGGTCTTTTTTCCTTCACAATTTTGATTGATTGATTGGAACTTTTATTAGTAGATTGCACAGTACAGTACATATTCCGTACAATTGACCACTAAATGGTAACACCCCAACAAGTTTTTCAACTTGTTTAAGTCAGGTCATGTGACCCTCTGTTTGATTGGTCCAACGTCACCAGTGACTGCATCTGATTGGTGGAACGGAGTGAACGTCACCAGTGACTGTATTTGTTGAAACGCAGGCACTATGAAGGTCTGTCTGACAGACCAAAACAAACAAAGCGTGCATTAACAGATCGATAAACATTAGTAGCGAGTAGAATGTAGATAAAAGTAGCGGAGTAAAAGTAGCGTTTCTTCTCTATAAATATACTCAAGTAAAAGTAAAAGTATGTTGCATTAAAACTACTCTTAGAAGTACAATTTATCCCAAAAGTTACTCAAGTAGATGTAACGGAGTAAATGTAGCGCGTTACTACCCACCTCTGGGTGCGACTTATACTCCGGTGCGACTTATACTCCGAAAAATGCAGTAATTGAAAACTGTGACATCATTTGATCAAAGACTATGTTTACACTGCAGGCCAAAGTGGCCCAAATCAGATTTTTTTGGACATCTCATTTTTTTCCATCTGACTGTTTGCACTGTAAGTAAAATGCGATTTTTATCGGACTCCAGTCTAAACGCACACAGCCCCC
The DNA here is from genome assembly GCF_033978685.3 of Nerophis lumbriciformis. Classification (NCBI taxonomy): domain Eukaryota; kingdom Metazoa; phylum Chordata; class Actinopteri; order Syngnathiformes; family Syngnathidae; genus Nerophis; species Nerophis lumbriciformis. The sequence continues at coordinate 18,296,304 of NC_084583.2, read as the reverse complement.
AAAGTGGCCTCGACATCACTTGCATGCACACTTTGATAAAGTGAAAACAAAGGAAGTTGACCGGGAGGAAGTCTCTAGTACTACAAAATTAAATAAAAGTCACCACACCTTAGAAAATTGTGTTTTTTAGGTGAAAGTAAATACAAGTAATATAATTTATGCATGGATGTATATAGTGTAATATATTGGGAGGGTTGTCATCTTTTTATCAACAATGGCTATTTCTTCAGAATCAAAATATATATGTAGTCGCCATCAAAAGTGTACATACACTTGTAAAGAACATCATGTCATGGCTGTCTTGAGTGTCAAATACTTTATCCAACTCTTATTTTTGTGTGATGTAGTGATTGGAGCACATACTTGTTGGTCACAAAAAACATTCATGAAGTTTGCTTCTTTTATGAATTTATTATGGCTCTACTGAAAATGTGAGGGTCAAAAGTATACATACAGCAATGTTAATATTTGCTTACATGTCCCTTGGCAAGTTTACCTGCAATAAGGCGCTTTTGGTAGCCATCCACAAGCTTCTGCTTGACCACTTGACCACAAAATTGCTGCAGCTCAGCTAAATGTGTTGCTTTTCTGACGTGGACTTGTTTCTTCAGCATTGTCCACACGTTTAAGTCAGGACTTTGGGAAGGCCATTCTAAAACGTTAATTTTAGCCTGATTTAGCCATTCCTTTACCACTTTTGACCACAGAACTTTCCTCCAGAAGGTCTTATCTTTGTCCATGTGATGTCAGATGAAACAAAAATGGAGCTGTTTGGCCACAATACCCAGCAATATGTTTGGAGGAGAAAAAGTGAGGCCTTTAATCCTAGGAACACCATGCCTACCGTCAAGCATGGTGGTGGTAGTATTATGCTCTGGGCCTGTTTTGCTGCCAATGGAACTGGTGCTTTAAATGGGACAATGAAAAAGGAGGATTAGCTCCAAATTGTTCAGGACAAGCTAAAATCATCAGCCCGGAGGTTGGGTCTTGGGCGCAGTTGGGTGTTCCAACAGGACAATGACCCCAAACACACCTCAAAAGTGGTAAAGGAATGGCTAAATCAGGCTAGAATGAAGGTTTTAGAATGGCCTTCCCAAAGTCCTGACTTAAAGGTGTGGACAATGCTGAAGAAACAAGTCCATGTCAACACATTTAGCTGAACTGCAGCAATTTAGTGGTCAAGTGGTCAAGCAGAAGCTTGTGGATGGCTACCAAAAGCGCCTTATTGCAGGTCAACTTGCCAAGGGACATGTAAGCAAATATTAACATTGCTGTATGTATACTTTTGACCCTCACATTTTCAGTAGAGCCATAATAAATTCATAAAAGAAGCAAACTTCATGAATGTTTTTTTGTGACCAACAAGTATGTGCTCCAATCACTACATCACACAAAAATAAGAGTTGTAGAAATGATTGTAAAGTCAAGACAGCCATGACATAATGTTCTTTACAAGTGTATGTACACTTTTGACCAGGACTGTATATATTACATATAGACTATTATTTGTGCACTATTGACAAGTGATGCACCAAAAATGTGTTCTTCTTAAATGGACTTTGCTTACCAAAACCGGATGTTGTGATGAAATATCCATTCTCACTGGCGACTGTGTCTTCAAGGTGCACATTAGAGATGCGCGGATAGGCAATTATTTCATCCGCAACCGCATCAGAAAGTCGTCAACCATCCGCAATCCACCCGATGTAACATTTGATCAGAACCGCACCCGCCCGCACCCGCCCGTTGTTATATATCTAATATAGACGATGCAAGGCATTAGTGAGGTTATAAAGCTTTTGCCTGTTAATGAAAGGAGACTGATCCAATACAGCACAGACATTCACGTGCCACGCTGTCACGACCCAGACGCACACCAGTGCGCAATCATATGGGAGCCGCGCTGAGCGCACCTCCAAGCACATCTCGCTACCGGCGACGGCCGGGTATGGACCCGACGCTCCAGCGCCATCCATTTTCAGGGCTAGTTGATTCGGCAGGTGGGTTGTTACACACTCCTTAGCGGGTTTCGACTTCCATGGCCACCGTCCTGCTGTCTATATCAACCAGGGTGAGCCCCACCCCTTTCGTGAGCGCACTGCGCGCGGAGTGACCCCTGTTACGCGCCCCCGGCAACAGGGGTGGCGGGCAGGTAAGCTGCGCGGGCGGAGCGCGCGGAGTGACCCCTGTTACGAGCCCCCGGCCACGAGGGTGGCGGGCAGGTAAGCTGCTTACCTGCTGCGCGTGACGCCGGCCGCGGCGAAGGCGGACGAGGCGGGGTGTCGGTGTGGTGGGCGCGGTGGTGACCCTGGACGTGCGTTGGGCCCTTCTCGCGGATCGCCTCAGCTACGGCTCCCGGTGGGGCCCTCTCGAGGGAAGGGGTCTCGGTCCCGGACCCCGGCGAGGCGTCCCTTCTCCGCTCCGTAAAAGTGTCCATCTCTTCTTTTTTTTTTTCTTCTGTTGTGGCATATGCAGCAGGTGCCTGCTCGTTTTTCGTATGTGGGTAACAACATTTAACTATGTATATATATTTCCGAATTGGTTTAACTGCCACCCGCCTGAATCTATTTAAAATCTAATTTTTTTTTATTTCAACCGCCTGACCCGACCCCACCCGCGGATAAAATCTAATTTTTTAAAATTTCATCCGCCCGATCCGCGGATAATCCGCGGACTCCGCGGTTGTGCCCGCAAACCGCGCATCTCTAGTGCACATGAATGACGTAGATCGCCCAAAGATGACGAAAAAGTCACATTCAGGCCACATTGTGTTTAGACTGACGTCACATTTGAAAAGATCCGATTCCAATCGGATTCAGGACTAACTCCTGATGTGGTCTGAATTTGATGCGAAAAGATTGGATTTGAAGCACTTTGGAGCGTTTAGACTGGCAACAAAAATCAGATGTGTGTCACTTGAAGGCAAAACAATCAGAATTGGTGTGCAGTGCAATCTGGGCCAAAAAGCCTTCAAGCTGTTTTTCCCATATTTGCCACTGGAGTCAAACCAGGTGAGATGCGACCCGCTTGGACAATCTGTTTGTTTTCTACTGCCTCCCTAAAGACAAGATGCTCCGTGACGCGGCACACAAGCAAGTTTGTTTCCCTCTTTGCCGTCTGTCAGCACAGGGACGCTCTGGCAGACATGTGCAAGGATACGAACGCTGACAGCTTCAGCGTCTGTGCTCAGCAATCGCTTCACCTCTTTTTCCACGTCAGGAGACTCGATGTACTGGAAGAGAGAGAGAGGAGGGGGTTACTCGAGGGCTCGGGCCATCCCTCCTCCTCGCTTGGAGCAGCTGGCCGTGAGCCAGCCAGCACATTAGCGATTAAAAACAGAAGGATCGATACCAGTCAACTCCGCACCTTCCGGATAATTTATTCAAAAGTTGAAGTGGAGCGCTCAAAGCATGCACTATGAAAGACGCAGGAGTGAAATTGCTTTTCTTTTTTTGCCTTTGGGACAAACAAAGATGGAAAGGCTTATTTATATGTAAATGTGAAGTTGACTAGAAGAAATGTAAACGTCTGCTTGGGTAATAGCCAAAGAAGATGGACGACGACAAATGCAAAAACGCCCAAACCTTTTTTTTGGCAGTCTTGCGAAATCGCCTCTTGCGCGTGTTCTTGAGGGGACAGGTGACTGAAGAGCACAACATCATTAGTGCGGCCAGGATTTAAGATTGGTCTGTCAACTTACTGCCGTGGTTCCAAATGAATTTCTTGTCCTTGTCTTTGTCCTTCTTCTTGGTTTTGGGATCGGTGCCAGTGGGCTCCTCCAGTGGAGGGTAGAGGTCTCCATCTAGTGTGCACACCAGCATCTGAGCAGCAGAGAGGCAGCCAGTCACTCAACAACATCTTTCATACTTGAAGTCCAAGGCCGCACTACCTGGCAGATGTCCGCTGTCTTGTATAAAGTCTTCTTGTCCACGGTTTTCAGAGACTCAATGATACAGGGAAGATCCACCAGTTTGCAGGCCAGAGGGACGCGGTCCACTCTCACAATGCCATGGCGACCGTCGGCTGTCAATTGATGTAAGAGAAGGTCAAACATAAGATGCAGCCTGACCAATGGTAATATTTAATTTAACATATATTTTGAGGTCAAAAATATGCTTCTAAATGTGTCCACAACTTCGAAAATGTAAATTATAGGTGTGTCAACATTTTTTTATTTTTGAATGGATCACAATTTTATTTGTAACGATTCTTGAATATAATTATTATTATTTGTTATCTGTCCTGTCCAGCCACTCAGACAAATCATATAGTAGATGTAGATGATCTATATCTACTGTACACATTTACTTGAGAAAAGAGAAGTGTTGGATACTTCTCCTGTTGCCTTATTTATATTTGACTTTATTACATTTTTGGGTAGAATTTTCCATCCATCCATCCATCCATCCATCTTCTTCCGCTTATCCGAGGTCGGGTCGCGGGGGCAGCAGTCTAAGCAGGGAAGCCCAGACTTCCCTCTCCCCAGCCACTTCATCCAGCTCCTCCCGGGGGACCCCGAGGCGTTCCCAGGCCAGCCGGGAGACATAGTCTTCCCAACGTGTCCTGGGTCTTCCCCGCGGCCTCCTACCGGTCGGACGTGCCCTAAACACCTCCCTAGGGAGGCGTTCGGGTGGCATCCTGACCAGGTGCCCAAACCACCTCATCTGGCTCCGCTCGATGTGGAGGAGCAGCGGCTTTACTTTGAGCTCCTCCCGTATGGCAGAGCTTCTCACCCTATCTCTAAGGGAGAGCCCCGCTACCCGGCGGAGGAAACTCATTTCGGCCGCTTGTACCCGTGATCTTGTCCTTTCGGTCATAACCCAAAGCTCATGACCATAGGTGAGGATGGGAACGTAGATCGACCGGTAAATTGAGAGCTTTGCCTTCCGGCTCAGCTCCTTCTTCACCACAACGGACCGATACAGCGTCCGCATTACTGAAGACGCCGCACCGATCCGCCTGTCGATCTCACGATTCACTCTTCCCTCACTCGTGAACAAGACTCCGAGGTACTTGAACTCCTCCACTTGGGGCAAGATCTCCTCCCCAACCCGGAGATGGCACTCCACCCTTTTCCGGGCGAGAACCATGGACTCGGACTTGGAGGTGCTGATTCTCATCCCAGTCGCTTCACGCTCAGCTGCGAACCGATCCAGTGAGAGCTGAAGATCCTGGCCAGATGAAGCCATCAGGACCACATCATCTGCAAAAAGTAGAGACCTAATCCTGCAGCCACCAAACCAGATCCCCTCAACGCCTTGACTGCGCCTAGAAATTCTGTCCATAAAAGTTATGAACAGAATCGGTGACAAAGGGCAGCCTTGGCGGAGTCCAACCCTCACTGGAAACGTGTCCGACTTACTACCGGCAATGCGGACCAAGCTCTGGCACTGATCATACAGGGAGCGGACTGCCACAATCAGACAGTCCGATACCCCATACTCTCTGAGCACTCCCCACAGGACTTCCCGAGGGACTTCTCCAAGTCCACAAAACACATGTAGACTGGTTGGGCAAACTCCCATGCACCCTCAAGGACCCTGCCGAGAGTATAGAGCTGGTCCACAGTTCCACGACCAGGACGAAAACCACACTGTTCCTCCTGAATCCGAGGTTCGACTATCCGGCGTAGCCTCCTCTCCAGTACACCTGAATAGACCTTACCGGGAAGGCTGAGGAGTGTGATCCCACGATAGTTAGAACACACCCTCCGGTTCCCCTTCTTAAAGAGAGGAACCACCACCCCGGTCTGCCAATCCAGTGGTACCGCCCCCGATGTCCACGCGATGCTGCAGAGTCTTGTCAACCAAGACAGCCCCACAGCATCCAGAGGCTTAAGGAACTCCGGGCGGATCTCATCTACCCCCGGAGCCTTGCCACCGAGGAGCTTTTTAACTACCTCAGCGACCTCAGCCCCAGAAATAGGAGAGCCCACCACAGACTCCCCAGGCACTGCTTCCTCATAGGAAGACGTGTTGGTGGGATTGAGGAGGTCTTCGAAGTATTCCCTCCACCGATCCACAACATCCGCAGTCGAGGTCAGCAGAACACCATCCTCGCCATACACGGTGTTGATAGTGCACTGCTTCCCCTTCCTGTAGAATTTTATTCAACAAAACCAGTTTTCTTTGAAATAATATAAACAATTATAAGAGATATTTGTCTGTTTTATAGAGGAATGTCGTTAATTATAGAGCTGGCACCCAATGTTATTAAAAACGTATTGATTTTGAATCAAGAATCGTTTTGAATAGAGAATCAATACCCCTAAGAATCGAATCGTGTGTTGCCCAAAGATTCGCAGCCCTCGGAAATGCTGTCATTTATAGAATTAATATTGGGCATGATTTGATTTTTCAGGTACTCAGAGGAAGGTGTTGAGGGGAAAATGAATAATTTTATGATATTTGTGGTTAACTTATTTTTACACCTGCATGGCCAAAGGTTATGGTGTTTGTTTATTTCGAGCACAATTACAATATGATACATCAAATATTTCCTTTTCATCATTACAGCATATTCGAAAAGGAATAGAAGGAAGCAGAGTTTATTTAAACCTCTCCCTTTTCGTATCATAGCCAATTCTAACACGTGTTTGTACTCATTTAGCAAAACAGTGAATAACCACATTTGTAAATAAATAGACAATTGAGTGAATAAATAATTAAGTAAATACACGATGAATAAAGTTATCCTAAATGAATAGTGAAGTCATTTATGGTTGACATTATAAGATGAATAAGAATATCTATATTTTGATAAGGTTCAAGATGTTTTATCAGGATTATTTTCTTTTTGAACACGTTGAGTTTGAACAGCCTCTTTAACTGGATCATATTAGTACTTTGATTTATTTGCTTAATCCGTCATTTAATCCCACAAACTGACATGCTAAAGGTCTTAAGTGTTGTTCATGCATACAAATGTTTTAAATTACATTTTTCTCCAAAGTCATATTGGTCCTCTTTTTTTGAGGAAGAATTGTTGTACATTCTTATTGCTTTGGGCACAATTTTAGCTGTTTATTCAATAAATAAAGGGTTTGCGTGTTCTCTATATCCAACAGTATGCATTGCTCTAACTGAACTCTTTCCTAACACGGTTAATGAATGAAGTGTACTTTTGTAGTTATTTCCACATTTATGGTATGGTAACACAAGCAAGCTTTAGAGAATATGGAGTAATTTGTGGTCCAAAACATATTTAGTTCTATTCATTACTGATCTATGTCTTGCCACAAGAACAAGAAAGTTTGATCATATAACGCCTATACTGTACATACCTATATACATATATACGTATATGTTGAAGAGGTTCATTTAGCCTACTAATGTGTATTTATAAATGGTTGATTTATATAGGCTAGTAAGGTAAAGTTTGGTACCATCAGCACACCAGTGAAGCCGCACATCAAGGGCTGCAAGGGATTCTGGGTATTTGTTGTGTTTATGTTGTGTTACTGTGCGAATGTTCTCCCGAAATGTGTTTGTCATTCTTGTTTGGTGTGGGTTCACAGTGTGGCGTATATTTGTAACAGTGTTAAAGTTGTTTATAAGGCCACCCTCAGTGTGACCTGTATGACTGTTGATCAAGTATGTCTTGCAGTCACTTACTATGGACTGGACTCTCACACTATTAACTAGAGCCACTATGGGCTGGACTCTCACACTACTATGTTAGATCCACTATGGACTGGACTCTCACACTATTATGTTAGATCCACTATGGACTGGACTCTCACACTATTATGTTAGATCCACTATGGACTGGACTCTCACACTATTATGTTAGATCCACTATGGACTGGACTCTCTCACTATTATGTTAGATCCACTATGGACTGGACTCTCACACTATTAACTAGATCCACTATGGACTGGACTCTCACGTTATTAACTAGATCCACTATGGACTGGACTCTCACACTATTATGTTAGATCCACTATGGACTGGACTCTCACACTACTATGTTAGATCCACTATGGACTGGACTCTCACATTATTAACTAGATCCACTATGGACTGGACTCTCACGTTATTAACTAGATCCACTATGGACTGGACTCTCACAATATTATGTTAGATCCACTATGGACTGGACTCCCACAATTATGTTAGATCCACTATGGACTGGGCTCTCAGTATTATGTTAGATCCACTATGCACTGGACTCTCACACTATTATGTTAGATCCACTATGGACTGGACTCTCACACTATTGACTACATCCACTATGGACTGGACTCTCACACTATTATGTTGGATCCACTATGGACTGGACTCTCACACTATTATGTTAGATCCACGATGGACTGGACTCTCACACTATTATGTTAGATCCACTATAGACTGGACTCTCACACTATTATGTTAAATCCACTATGGACTGGACTCTCACACTATTATGTTAGATCCACTATGGACTGGACTCTCACACTATTATGTTAGATCCACTATGGACTGGACTCTCACACTATTAACTAGATCCACTATGGACTGGACTCTCACGTTATTAACTAGATCCACTATGGACTGGACTCTCACACTATTATGTTAGATCCACTATGGACTGGACTCTCACACTACTATGTTAGATCCACTATGGACTGGACTCTCACACTATTAACTAGATCCACTATGGACTGGACTCTCACGTTATTAACTAGATCCACTATGGACTGGACTCTCACACTATTATGTTAGATCCACTATGGACTGGACTCTCACACTATTATGTTAGATCCACTATGGACTGGACTCTCACTATTATGTTAGATCCACTATGGACTGGACTCTCACACTACTGTGTTAGATCCACTATGGACTGGACTCTCACACTATTGACTACATCCACTATGGACTGGACTCTCACACTATTATGTTAGATCCACTATGGACTGGACTCTCACACTATTATGTTAGATCCACTATGGACTGGACTCTCACACTATTATGTTAGATCCACTATAGACTGGACTCTCACACTATTATGTTAAATCCACTATGGACTGGACTCTCACACTATTATGTTAGATCCACTATGGACTGGACTCTCACACTATTATGTTAGATCCACTATGGACTGGACTCTCACACTATTATGATAGATCCACTATGGACTGGACTCTCACTATTATGTTAGATCCACTATGGACTGGACTCTCACACTATTGACTACATCCACTATGGACTGGACTCTCACACTATTATGTTAGATCCACTATGGACTGGACTCTCACACTATTGACTACATCCACTATGGACTGGACTCTCACACTATTATGTTAGATCCACTATGGACTGGACTCTCACTATTATGTTAGATCCACTATGGACTGGACTCCCACACTATTATGTTAAATCCACTATGGACTGGACTCTCACACTATTATGTTAGATCCACTATGGACTGGACTCTCACACTATTATGTTAGATCCACTATGGACTGGACTCTCACACTATTATGTTAGATCCACTATGGACTGGACTCTCACTATTATGTTAGATCCACTATGGACTGGACTCTCACACTATTATGATAGATCCACTATGGACTGGACTCTCACTATTATGTTAGATCCACTATGGACTGGACTCTCACTATTATGTTAGATCCACTATGGACTGGACTCTCACACTATTATGTTAGATCCACTATGGACTGGACTCTCACACTATTATGTTAGATCCACTATGGACTGGACTCTCACTATTATGTTAGATCCACTATGGACTGGACTCTCACTATTATGTTAGATCCACTATGGACTGGACTCTCACACTATTATGTTAGATCCACTATGGACTGGACTCTCCCACTATTAACTATATCCACAATGGACTGGACTCTCACACTATTAACTAGATCCACTATGGACTGGACTCTCACGTTATTAACTAGATCCACTATGGACTGGACTCTCACAATATTATGTTAGATCCACTATGGACTGGACTCCCACAATTATGTTAGATCCACTATGGACTGGGCTCTCAGTATTATGTTAGATCCACTATGGACTGGACTCTCACACTATTATGTTAGATCCACTATAGACTGGACTCTCACACTATTATGTTAGATCCACTATAGACTGGACTCTCACACTATTAACTAGATCCACTATGGACTGGACTCTCACGTTATTAACTAGATCCACTATGGACTGGACTCTCACACTATTATGTTAGATCCACTATAGACTGGACTCTCTCACTATTATGTTAGATCCACTATAGACTGGACTCTCACACTATTATGTTAGATCCACTATGGACTGGACTCTCACTATTATGTTAGATCCACTATGGACTGGACTCTCACACTATTATGTTAGATCCACTATGGACTGGACTCTCCCACTATTAACTATATCCACAATGGACTAGATTCTCACACTATTAACTAGATCCACCATGGATTGGACTCTCACACTATTATGTTAGATCCACTATGGACTGGACTCTCACACTATTATGTTAGATCCACTATGGACTGGACTCTCACTATTATGTTAGATCCACTATGGACTGGACTCTCACTATTATGTTAGATCCACTATGGACTGGACTCTTCACTATTATGTTAGATCCACTATGGACTGGACTCTCACGTTAATAACTAGATCCACTATGGACTGGACTCTCACAATATTATGTTAGATCCACTATGGACTGGACTCCCACAATTATGTTAGATCCACTATGGACTGGGCTCTCAGTATTATGTTAGATCCACTATGGACTGGACTCTCACACTATTATGTTAGATCCACTATAGACTGGACTCTCACACTATTATGTTAGATCCACTATAGACTGGACTCTCACACTATTATGTTAGATCCACTATAGACTGGACTCTCACACTATTATGTTAGATCCACTATAGACTGGACTCTCACACTATTATGTTAGCTCCACTATGGACTGGACTCTCACACTATTATGTTAGATCCACTATGGACTGGACTCTCACACTATTATGTTAGATCCACTATGGACTGGACTCTCACACTATTGACTACATCCACTATGGACTGGACTCTCACACTATTATGTTAGATCCACTATGGACTGGACTCTCACACTATTGACTACATCCACTATGGACTGGACTCTCACACTATTATGTTAGATCCACTATAGACTGGACTCTCACACTATTATGTTAGATCCACTATGGACTGGACTCTCACACTATTATGTTAGATCCACTATGGACTGGACTCTCACACTATTATGTTAGATCCACTATAGACTGGACTCTCACACTATTATGTTAGATCCACTATGGACTGGACTCTCACACTATTATGTTAGATCCACTATGGACTGGACTCTCACACTATTATGTTAGATCCACTATGGACTGGACTCTCACACTATTAACTATATCCACTATGGACTGGACTCTCACACTATTAACTAGATCCACCATGGATTGGACTCTCACACTATTAACTAGATCCACCATGGATTGGACTCTCACACTATTAACTAGATCCACACCCACGTCCATTGCACCGGTCGCCCAGGAAGGGCGTCCCCACATCTGCGGTTCCCTCCAAAGCTTGTCATTGTAGCCCATTGGGTTGCCTTTTTTTCTTGCCCTGATGTGGGATCTGAGCCCAGGGTGTCGTTGTGGCTTGTGCAGCCCTTTGAGACACTCGTGATTTAGGGCTATATAAATCAACTTTGATTGATTGATTGATTGATTGATACAATAATTACTCCACGCAACCACAGACATAATTTTCTTAACTCGGAAAGATATATTAAAACATACTAATGTGTACCATACATGCTTTTTTTGATTTGGGAGTGAGTGACCTACGGTGCAACTCAATGGTGAGTCTGTCCTTCATATTCATGCTACTCGACTGTGCAATCCTCCTAACTGTAGAGGCGTACTCCTGAAATGCAGAATAACAAAGAAAAGTCAATAATGGATTCCAGTGAAGTTTAGATGAGGAAACACACTTGCAGCTTCTCACCGTTGGCAGCCGCAGTATAAACTGATTCTCCAACTCGTAAGGAGCATCCTCCTTACTCTTGGAGCCAGCTTTACCAGCTGCAAATGCAATGATAACATTTTCATTTTCATTGAAATAAAAAGCAATATTGTTTACAAAGCATTTAACAACACTAAGTCGGCTAACGATAGCTTAGCGAGCTAGCCAAATGGCAGTACCTTTCTGTTTGGATGTCATATCCGTTTTTTGTCGTTTTGACGCAACCCTGGAAAGCTTACGCTTTTAAATGACATTAAATACAACTTTTCACAGTAAACGTATATTTGTGAAGTCTATGAAAACATTAGCAGCGGTTTAAAGAGAGCCAAACATGGCTGGTGACAACAGCTAATGCTGCGTTCAAGTGCTCCTCGGAAATGTAAACAAAAGGTTGTGTTCAGAATTACTTGATGCGTGCACTCAGGCCCGGCCCTAACCAATCTGGCGCCCTAGGCAAGATTTTAGGTGGCGCCCCCCCACATCGGCAGTGAAGTGTATATACTCACAAGAAACCGAATAGCTTTGTCTTTGACCTTTTTTTTACTTAAAGAAAGCAAATTAACAATCAGAATAGTTAACAAGATAAAAAAAAATATGAATAAATAAATGAATGCAAAAAATAAAAAATTAATATATGAAATACAATATTTTTTACATACATATTGCTTAATTTACATTAATGATGTGCACTTTAACAACTAGGCTTACAACTATACCTAATATATAAAGGGGTGGAAAAGTGACTATTACCTGCAGGGCAAACATTAGCTAACCAGAAGGCAAAAACAATGTAAACAAAAAACACCTGCTTAAAAGATCTAATACAAATGTCCCTGAGGAATGTAAGGTGGGAGTACTGTAATTACCTAACGTTACATTATTATTTTCCATAACAATTTAGCCCCCTCCACAATATTAACCCAACGTTAAAACAGAACTAGCTATTTATTGATTAGCAATCGCCGAATCATGTAACATTAGCTTAATGCTAAAAAGCCAGGTTACTATCACATTCTGTAACAGACAAATAATTTCATGTAGGCTAACGTTACCTACCTGCTACCTCTGTCTTTTTCTCGTTTCTCCTCCTCTTCTTTTCTCTTATTTCTTCCCTGGGCACCTGACAGTTTTGGCCGTTTTGACATCTTGTGTTGATTTTTTGATGTGGTAACGTCCAAAAAGAGTCATGATACGGGAAGGGAGGGGGGGGGGGGCATAATGTTGTAACAAATAATATTTCTATTAAATAGGCTTTACTTTGCATTTTAATTAACGTGGGATTATTTTTTGTATTTAGAAATAATAGTACCAACTTTTTTTTTTTTTTTCTCCAACATTTGTGGCACTGGCGTGGCGCCCCCTGATGGACGGCGCCCTTAGCATTTGCCTATACGGCCTATGCCACGGGCCGGCCCTGCCTGCACTCGTAAGGCAAATGCTATTTTGACATGTTAACAGAGGTGGGTAGTAACGCGCTACATTTACTCCGTTACATCTACTTGAGTAACTTTTGGGATAAATTGTACTTCTAAGAGTAGTTTTAATGCAACATACTTTTACTTTTACTTGAGTATATTTATAGAGAAGAAACGCTACTTTTACTCCGCTCCTTTTATCTACATTCAGCTCGCTACTCGCTACTAATTTGTATCGATCTGTTAATGCACGCTTTGTTTGTTTTGGTCTGTCAGACAGACCTTCATAGTGCCTGCGTTTCAACAAAAACAGTCACTGGTGACGTTCACTCCGTTCCACCAATCAGATGCAGTCACTGGTGACGTTGTACCAATCAAACAGAGCCAGGCGGTCACATGACCTGACTTAAACAAGTTGAAAAACTTATTGGGGTGTTACCATTTAGTGGTCAATTGTACGGAATATGTACTGTACTGTGCAATCTACTAATAAAAGTTCCAATCAATCAATCAAAAATGTGAAGGAAAAAAGACCCTTTTTTTATTTCAACCGTACTTCCCGTCAAAAGCCTAAAGACTGACTGCACAGTTCCTGTCTTCACAATAAAAGTGCCGCTCCATCGCGCCTGCGCTTTCAAAATAAGAGTCTCCGAAAGCCAGCGCAAACAAGCTAGCAACCTACGGAGTTTGCCGCCAATGTATTTCTTGTAAAGTGTATAGAAACGAATATGGAAGCTGGGCAAATAAGATGCCAAAAACCAACCACTTTCATGTGGTATTAGACAGAAAGGAAGACTTTTTTTTCTCTTCCATTCGAAAATGTGGACGTTATCATCACTACTGTCTGATTCCAATCAATGTAAGTCATCAGAATCAGGTAATACACCAACTTATATTCTTGTCTTCATGAAAGAAAGGAATCTATATGTTAAACATGCATGTATATTCATTAAAACACCTTTAACATGTAAACAAAAACGGCAAAATAAATAAATATAAATGATATACTGTATATATCAATGTATGTATGTATATATATATATATATATATATATATATATATATATATATATATATATATATATATATATATATATATATATATATATATATATGTGTGTGTGTGTGTGTGTGTGTATATATATATATATATATATATATATATATATGTGTGTGTGTATGTTACTCATTAGTTACTCAGTACTTGAGTAGTTTTTTCACAACATACTTTTTACTTTTACTCAAGAAAATATTTGGGTGACTACTCCTTACTTTTACTTGAGTATTAAATCTCTAAAGTAACAGTACTCTTACTTGAGTACCAATTCTGGCTACTCTACCCACCTCTGCATGTTAATATGTAATTTTCTATATTAAGGAGATATTTGTATTTCAAAATGACATTCACAATTGCTGCATTTATCACGAAATAATAATAACTAAAGAGGAGAAATATAACCTTAGAGGAAAAAATAATTTAAAACATTTATATGCACGTACAACACTTAGAACTTTTAGCATATCAGTATGTGGAATTAAATGATGGAATGGATTAAGTAAAGAAGTTAAAAATTGTACTGATATGATCCAGTTTAAGAGGTTGTTCAAAAATAATAGTGCTTACAGAGTACAAAAAAAGAAGAATTATGAGAAATACTTTCAACCTTATTGAAAATAAAATATTCTTCATCTCAGTATGTTAATAATGACTGAATTAATTAATTAATTATGTAACATTTTTATGGGCTTTCCTCTTGGTGATGTTAAGTTCCTGTTATACGCTGTCATACAGTATATGCCTTGAGCTCTTATTTTGAAGGAGCTAAGAGCGGAAGTGAGGTCACGTTGTTGGAGTGGAGCGAAGGTTTTGAAAAGAAGGTAAATAAAGGGTCCTCGTGTAAACTGGAGATTCCGTGTTTATTATTTTGTAGTTTCATACCGTATAGGCGACATATAATAAACATGGAATCTCCAGTTTACACGAGGACCCTTTATTTACCTTCTTTTCAAAACCTTCGCTCCACTCCAACAACGATACCTCACTTCCGCTCTTAGCTCCTTCAAAATAAGAGCTCAAGGCATATACTGTATGACAGCGTATAACAGGAACTTAACATCACCAAGAGGAAAGCCCATAAAAATAGGTTACAATTACATATGACAAAACTGTTGTATACTAATTCATAGATGTTATTTTATTATATAAAAAGGTCAGTAAATGATTCTATATATTTGTAAACGCTTGAAGTGGGAAAAGGGGTAGGATTAAATAAGCTTTGCTTCTTCCTACTCCTTTTCGGGCATGATGTAAAATGAAATGATATGAAATTGTGTGATTGTATTATGATGTAAGTGTGTTCATGTTCGAAATAAACTAAAGAAAGAAAGAAATACTTTTCCGTACGCAGAGGACGTGACGTCACGTCATGAGACCTTCCGAAAAATGTAGAAAGGAAAACATTAAAAATGTCACTGGTTTGTAACATTATGTGCACTGTGTCCATTTGAACATTTTGTATATCCATGCTTTGCCAGATTTTTGTTTTTAAGCAATACATTCAGAGTACTTCCGGTTGAGGGGATGACAAAAAATAGGACACTTCAAAGTAAAACGTGTCAAGCCTATAATTGGCAAGAAAATGGCTTTTGATGCACATTTGTGTTTAAAATACTTGTGTATGATTGTTTATATTTCATTTTAAAAACGTGAACGTGTATGTTTCCCGCTTGTGTGCAGTCTACCTTTAAACACAATTTCGCGGCGCTAGTAAGTTGAAACACAGATTTACTTCCGGGTCCAAATTAATTCTGCTGGTGCTGTCGTTTCCTGCTCGTCTGGCCAGTTGCTGTGCGACGTCAGCCCACAAAGTTTTGGACCCAGCAAAGACTATACGCCGCAGCGTTTGGCTGCCGAACATCTCGACATGGCTCCGAAGTGGACTGTCGGCCGAGCCCGCGGCGGGGCGACGAGGACGCGGTGGCTGCTCGTGCTGGTGAGCGTGTCCGTGTGCGTGTGCGTGTGCCGAGCATCATCACAGACTCAGACTCAGCATCAGCATCAGCGGCGGGAGGAAGAGGAGGAGGAGGAGGACAGTGCCAATGAGAACATCGTCACGGAGAAGAAGGCTGAGGAGAGCCACCGGCAGGACAGCGCCGACTTGCTCATCTTCATCATGCTCCTCACCCTCACCATCCTCACCATCTGGTTGTTCAAACACCGCCGCTTCCGCTTCCTGCACGAAACTGGGCTGGCGATGATCTACGGTGAGCCTCAACTTCTGTACATCTCTTCACCAGACACCGTGCACAAAGTCAAAGTAGCAATGATTGTCACACACACACACACACACACTAGGTGTGGTGAAATGAACCTCTGCATTTGACCCATCACCCTTGATCACCCCCTGGGAGGTGAGGGGAGCAGTGAGCAGCAGCGGTTCCAACCCGTGATGCTGAATGCCAAGCACCTTTGGTATGACTCGGCCGGGGTTTGAATTCACGACCTACCGAAAACAAGATAGCACTTCATGTATCCATCCATCCATCCATCTTCTTCCGCTTATCCAAGGTTGGGTCGCGGGGGCAGCAGCCTAAGCAGGGAAGCCTAGACTTCCCTCTCCCCAGCCACTTCGTCCAGCTCTTCCCGGGGAATCCCGAGGCGTTCCCAGGCCAGCCGGGAGACATAGTCTTCCCAACGTGTCCTGGGTCTTCCCCGTGGCCTCCTACCGGTCGGACATGCCCTAAACACCTCCCTAGTAGAGATGCGCGGATAGGCAATTATTTCATCCGCAACCGCATCAGAAAGTCGTCAACCATCCGCCATCCACCCGATGTAACATTTGATCAGAACCGCACCCGCCCGTTGTTATATATCTAATATAGACGATGCAAGGCATTAGTGAGGTTATAAAGCTTTTGCCTGTTAAAGAAAGGAGACTGATCCAATGCAGCACAGACATTCGCGTGCCACGCTGTCACGACCCAGACGCACACCAGTGCGCAATCATATGGGAGCCGCGCTGAGCGCACCTCCAAGCGCGTCTCGCTGCCGGCGACGGCCGGGTATGGGCCCGACGCTCCAGCGCCATCCATTTTCAGGGCTAGTTGATTCGGCAGGTGGGTTGTTACACACTCCTTAGCGGGTTCCGACTTCCATGGCCACCGTCCTGCTGTCTATATCAACCAGGGTGAGCCCCACCCCTTTCGTGAGCGCACTGCGCGCGGAGTGACCCCTGTTACGCGCCCCCGGCAACAGGGGTGGCGGGCAGGTAAGCTGCGCGGGCGGAGCGCGCGGAGTGACCCCTGTTACGAGCCCCCGGCCACGGGGGAGGCGGGCAGGTAAGCTGCTTACCTGCTGCGCGTGACGCCGGCCGCGGCGAAGGCGGACGAGGCGGGGTGTCGGTGCGGTGGGCGCGGTGGTGACCCTGAACGTGCGTTGGGCCCTTCTCGCGGATCGCCTCAGCTACGGCTCCCGGTGGGGCCCTCTCGGGGGAAGGGGCCTCGGTCCCGGACCCCGGCGAGGCGTCGGGGGCCTTCTCCGCTCCGTAAAAGTGTCCATCTCTTTTTTTTTTTTCCTTCTGTTGTGGCATATGCAGCAGGTGCCTGCTCGTTTTTCGTATGTGGGTAACAACATTTAACTATGTATATATATTTCCCAATTGGTTTAACTGCCACCCGCCTGAATCTATTTAAAATCTAATTTTTTTTTATTTCAACCGCCCGACCCGACCCGTCCCGACCCGACCCGCGGATAAAATCTAATTTTTTTAAATTTCATCCGCCCGATCCGCGGCGAAGGCGGACGAGGCGGGGTGTCGGTGCGGTGGGCGCGGTGGTGACCCTGGACGTGCGTCGGGCCCTTCTCGCAGATCGCCTCAGCTACGGCTCCCGGTGGGGCCTCGAGGCCCCTTCCCCCGGCGAGGCGTCGGGGGCCTTCTCCGCTCCGTAAAAGTGTCCATCTCTTTTTTTTTCTTTCTTCTGTTGTGGCATATGCAGCAGGTGCCTGCTCGTTTTTCGTATGTGGGTAACAACATTTAACTATGTATATATATTTCCGAATTGGTTTAACTGCCACCCGCCTGAATCTATTTAAAATCTAATTTTTTTTTATTTCAACCGCCCGACCCGACCCGCGGATAAAATCTAATTTTTTTAAATTTCATCCGCCCGATCCGCGGATAATCCGCGGACTCCGCGGTTGTGCCCGCAAACCGCGCATCTCTACTCCCTAGGGAGGCGTTCGGGTGGTATCCTGACCAGATGCCCGAACCACCTCATCTGGCTCCTCTCCATGTGGAGGAGCAGCGGCTTTACTTTGAGTTCCTCCCGGATGACAGAGCTTCTCACCCTATCTCTAAGGGAGAGCCCCGCCACCCGGCGGAGAAAACTCATTTGGGCCGCTTGTACCCGTGATCTTGTCCTTTCGGTCATAACCCAAAGCTCATGACCATAGGTGAGGATGGGAATGTAGATCGACCGCTAAATTGAGAGCTTTGCCTTCCGGCTCAGCTCCTTCATACCTGCCAACTACTCCGGTTTTCCCGTAATTAGTACGGTTTTCATCAACCTATTCCGGGTTACGGTTGCAGTGATAAAAAATACGGTTTTTCATTAATTAAAAACATTTTTTTTTTTTTAAAGTTTTATTCACAAAATCGCGTAACAACAATGACAATCAACACTGCTTCCCGTAACTTCCTATCGAGCCATTCCGAATGCCATGCGCGAGGCTATTTATAGCACCGCTGCCAATCAGGAGGCACCTGTTGCCCATTGTTTCCAAACGAGCGAACGATCATGGAATCAGCCGGAGAAAAATCGCAAACGAGTCTTAAACCGAAAAGAAAACTGCAGTCATTCCGTGAAGAATATTCAAAAGCCTATCCGGTAATAATTATCCGTTCCAAAAAGGGTGAAAACTACGCGAATTGCACCTTGTGCAGACAAGATTTTTCGATCGGACACGGAGGAATTAGCGATGTAAAAGACCACGTTGGGACAAAAAAACACAAGTCTAATGCCGTTGCTAAATTTGGATTTTAGCCACAAAAAGGTAATGACACCAATGTTATCTATTGGAATTGTTTAGTACTGTTATACTGTTAAAAGTGTTTATACTATTTATGCTTTCAAGTCCAAGTTGAAGAAATCTTGTTAAATGTTGACAGCATAACTACCAAAATACAGAAGTATGTCCTTAATATTTTTGCAGTGCTATTTCTGTTGAAAAGTTCAAATGATTACATTAGAGATGTGATGTGCCACTTTTCAAGTGTCTGATGGCTTAAATTAATTTTCATTAATTTTTCATATTTTGAATTATTTTGAAAGGCTTACAAAAAAACTACATTTGAATTGTAATTCCATGCTATTGACAGGACTATTAATTTTAATGAAGTTAGCTTACCATGTTTACAGTATGATAATTGTGATAGAAATGTGAATTTTAGGCACAGAATATTTTTTACAATCGAACAAGGCAGTAGATTATACAAGCTTGGACAGAAAGTTAATAATGACACCAATTTTTTTTTTAATGGAATTGTTTAGTACTGTTTTACCATTTGTTTACTGTAAAAAGTGTTTATACTGTTTATACTTTCAATTAACAAATTGAAGTCTTGTGAAAGGTTGACAGGATAACTGGCATTAACTGTCAAAATAATTTCAAACTATTGAAGTTAGCTTACAGAATAAACATGTCAATCAACCCATATGATTTTTGCTGTAATATTTTTGTTTTGAAAAGTCACTGTGACTGATAGAAAAGTGATGGTTTTAGCAACATTTTAACCTGTCTGAATGCTAATAATCATTTTGCGCCGGGGGGCGAAGCTGAACCCCCCACCAGGACTTTGTCCTGGACCTACCGGGGCCTGCGGCCCCTGGACCCTGGCTACTAGGTTTTTCTGATTTCAAAAGTTGGCAGGTATGCTTTAGCGCAGCTCCATCTAATGGATGCATAACGTAACCCCAGCCTCTACTGTAGCGTCTATTCTATGCGCCTTATAATGCGGTGCGCCTTATATGTGAACAAAGTTTTAAAATAGGCCATTCATTGAAGGTGCGCCTTATAGTGCAGAAAATACGGTACTCAAAGCACTTTGAGACTATTTCCACGTTCACACACTGATGGCGGGAGCTGCCATGCAAGGCCCTAACTACGATCCATCAGGAGCAAGGGTGAAGTGTCTTGCTCAACGGACACAACGGATGTGACTAAGTTGGTAGAAGCTGGGGATCGAACCAGGAACCCTCAGCTTGCTGGCACGGCCACTCTCCCAACCGCGCCACGCCGTCTTTATTATAACACTTATATAAGACTTTTCAAATCATTTTGATCGTAGGCTACTATAGCTAATATAGACACTTGCCTTCATCATATACAGCTTTTCATTTTTTTGCGGCTCCAGACAGATTAATGTTTTGTATTTTGACTGATTAAAAACAAAATAAATACATATAAAGCCAATATAAAAATAAATATGATTAAAAGCGATTTTGGAGTCTAAAAAAAGTGCCTTAAGCGCAAAAATGATGACTAAAGTGGTGAAGCTACTATTAACAGTTTAGTTAAGAAACATGTGTATTTAGTGCAACATAATTGTCTGTCACTTTACTTTTTGTCAGTTATTTTTGAGTCCCTTCTTATGCAATATACAGGTAAAAGCCAGTAAATTAGAATATTTTGAAAAACTTGATTTATTTCAGTAATTGCATTCAAAAGGTGTAACTTGTACATTATATTTATTCATTGCACACAGACTGATGCATTCAAATGTTTATTTCATTTAATTTTGATGATTTGAAGTGGCAACAAATGAAAATCCAAAATTCCGTGTGTCACAAAATTAGAATATTACTTAAGGCTAATACAAAAAAGGGATTTTTAGAAATGTTGGCCAACTGAAAAGTATGAAAATGAAAAATATGAGCATGTACAATACTCAATACTTGGTTGGAGCTCCTTTTGCCTCAATTACTGCGTTAATGCGGCGTGGCATGGAGTCGATGAGTTTCTGGCACTGCTCAGGTGTTATGAGAGCCCAGGTTGCTCTGATAGTGGCCTTCAACTCTTCTGCGTTTTTGGGTCTGGCATTCTGCATCTTCCTTTTCACAATACCCCACAGATTTTCTATGGGGCTAAGGTCAGGGGAGTTGGCGGGCCAATTTAGAACAGAAATACCATGGTCCGTAAACCAGGCACGGGTAGATTTTGCGCTGTGTGCAGGCGCCAAGTCCTGTTGGAACTTGAAATCTCCATCTCCATAGAGCAGGTCAGCAGCAGGAAGCATGAAGTGCTCTAAAACTTGCTGGTAGACGGCTGCGTTGACCCTGGATCTCAGGAAACAGAGTGGACCGACACCAGCAGATGACATGGCACCCCAAACCATCACCCAACCATGCAAATTTTGCATTTCCTTTGGAAATCGAGGTCCCAGAGTCTGGAGGAAGACAGGAGAGGCACAGGATCCACGTTGCCTGAAGTCTAGTGTAAAGTTTCCACCATCAGTGATGGTTTGGGGTGCCATGTCATCTGCTGGTGTCGGTCCACTCTGTTTCCTGAGATCCAGGGTCAACGCAGCCGTCTACCAGCAAGTTTTAGAGCACTTCATGCTTCCTGCTGCTGACCTGCTCTATGGAGATGGAGATTTCAAGTTCCAACAGGACTTGGCGCCTGCACACAGCGCAAAATCTACCCGTGCCTGGTTTACGGACCATGGTATTTCTGTTCTAAATTGGCCCGCCAACTCCCCTGACCTTAGCCCCATAGAAAATCTGTGGGGTATTGTGAAAAGGAAGATGCAGAATGCCAGACCCAAAAACGCAGAAGAGTTGAAGGCCACTATCAGAGCAACCTGGGCTCTCATAACACCTGAGCAGTGCCAGAAACTCATCGACTCCATGCCACGCCGCATTAACGCAGTAATTGAGGCAAAAGGAGCTCCAACCAAGTATTGAGTATTGTACGTGCTCATATTTTTCATTTTCATACTTTTCAGTTGGCCAACATTTCTAAAAATCCCTTTTTTGTATTAGCCTTAAGTAATATTCTAATTTTGTGACACACGGAATTTTGGATTTTCATTTGTTGCCACTTCAAATCATCAAAATTAAATGAAATAAACATTTGAATGCATCAGTCTGTGTGCAATGAATAAATATAATGTACAAGTTACACCTTTTGAATGCAATTACTGAAATAAATCAAGTTTTTCAAAATATTCTAATTTACTGGCTTTTACCTGTATATGAACAAAGTTTTAAAATAGGCCATTCATTGAAGATGCGCCTTTATAGTGCGGAAAATACGGTACTCAAAGCACTTTGAGACTATTCCCACGTTCACACACTGATGGCGGGAGCTACCATGCAAGGCCCTAACTACGATCCATCAGGAGCAAGGGTGAAGTGTCTTGCTCAACGGACACAACGGATGTGACTAAGTTGGTAGAAGCTGGGGATCGAACCAGGAACCCTCAGCTCGCTGGCACGGCCACTCTCCCAACCGCGCCACGCCGTCTTTATTATAACACTTATATAAGACTTTTCAAATCATTTTGATCGTAGGCTACTATAGCTAATATAGACACTTGCCTTCATCATATACAGCTTTTCATTTTTTTGCGGCTCCAGACAGATTAATTTTTTGTATTTTGACTGATTAAAAACAAAATAAATACATATAAAGCCAATATAAAAATAAATGTGATTAAAAGCGATTTTGGAGTCTAAAAAAAGTTCCTTAAGCGCAAAAATGATGACTAAAGTGGTGAAGCTACTATTATACAGAGGTGGGTAGTAACGCGCTACTTTTACTCCGTTACATCTACTTGAGTAAATTTTGGGATAAATTGTACTTCTAAGAGTAGTTTTAATGCAACATACTTTTACTTTTACTTAAGTATATTTATAGAGAAGGAACGCTACTTTTACTCCGCTACTTTTATCTACATTCAGCTCGCTACTAATTTTTATCGATCTGTTAATGCACGCTTTGTTTGTTTTGGTCTGTCAGACAGACCTTCAAAGTGCCTGCCTTACTGGTGACGTTTCACTTCGTTCCACCAATCAGATGTAGTCACTGGTGACGTTGGACCAATCAAACAGAGCCAGGTGGTCACATGACCTGACTTAAACAAGTTGAAAAACTTATTGGGGTGTTACCATTTAGTGGTCAATTGTACGGAATATGTACTGTACTGTGCAATCTACTAATGAAAGTTCCAATCAATCAATCAAAAGTGTGAAGGAAAAAAGATACTTTTTTATTTCAACCGTACATCCCGTCAAAAGCCTAAAGACTGACTGCACAGTTCCTGTCTTCACAATAAAAGTGCCGCTCCATCGCGCCTGCGCTTTCAAAACAAGAGTCTCCGAAAGCCAGCGCAAACAAGCTAGCAAGCTAAGGAGTTTGACGCCAATGTATTTCTTGTAAAGTGTATAAAAACGAATATGGAAGCTGGACAAATAAGATGCCAAAAACCCACCACTTTCATGTGGTATTAGACATAAAGGAGGAACTTTTCTTCTCCTCCATTTGAAAACGTGGACGTTATCATCATTACTGTCTGATTACAATCAACGCAAGTCATCAGAATCAGGTAATACACCAACTTATATTCTAGTCTTCATGAAAGAAAGGAATCTATATGTGTTAAACATGCATGTATATTCATTAAAACATCTTTAACATGTAAACAAAAACAGCAAAATAAATACATATAAATTATATACTGTATATATCAATGTATATGTATGTATATATATATAATAATGATAAATGGGTTGTACTTGTATAGCGCTTTTCTACCTTCAAGGTACTCAAAGCGCTTTGACACTACTTCCACATTTACCCATTCACACACACATTCACACACTGATGGAGGGAGCTGCCATGCAAGGCGCTAACCAGCACCCATCAGGAGCAAGGGTGAAGTGTCTTGCTCAGGACACAACGGACATGACGAGCTTGGTACTAGGTGGGGATTGAACCAGGGACCCTCGGGTTGCGCACGGCCACTCTTCCACTGCGCCACGCATATATATATATATATATATATATATATATATATATATATATATATATATATATATATATATATATATATATATATATATATATATATATATATATATATATATATATATATATATATATATATATATATATATATATATATATATATATATATATATATATATATATATATATATATATATATATATATGTGTGTGTGTGTGTGTATGTTACTCATCAGTTACTCAGTACTTGAGTAGTTTTTTCACAACATACTTTTTACTTTTACTCAAGTAAATATTTGGGTGACTACTCCTTACTTTTACTTGAGTAATACATCTCTAAAGTAACAGTACTCTTACTTGAGTACAATTTCTGGCTACTCTACCCACCTCTGCTATTAACAGTTTAGTTAAGAAACATGTGTATTTAGTGCAACATAATTGTCTGTCACTTTACTTTTTGTCAGTTATTTTTGAGTCCCTTCTTATGCAATATATATTTGGATAGTACTTATTGTTCTAATCAGGCTGACCTGAGGATATTATTTTTTTAGATAAATGATAATTGACTAATACTGCGATGAGGTGGCGACTTGTCCAGGGTGTATCCCGCCTTCCTACCCGATTGTAGCTGAGATATGCTAACCCTAACCCCAAAAGGGACAAACGTTAGAAAATGGATGGATGGATAATTGACTAATAACTAATAAATACATGGTTCCATGTCATTTGACAAGGTTGTAAAATGTACCGGTAGATATAATTATTGAATATAAATGAAAACCAAGAGAAAGATTAGGAATTCAGTGTTAATATTTGAGTGGCCCCCGGGCCCCTCTGTAGTGGTCAGAAAGGTTAAGAAGCCAGGCTTTAGGCTGTTTCACCAAATCGCTGCTAAATATAAATAAAAATGGATCCAGATTGGTGAAGAAACCATATTAGCATCGTCCACTTGTGATGATTGACGTGTGTATGCTGGACACGCCCTCACCTACTTGACCTCCGACAGGTTTACTAGTGGGCGTGGTCTTGCGCTACGGCATCCACGTCCCGCGGGACATCAGCAACGCGACGCTGAGCTGCCACGTCAACGCCAGCCCCGCCACGCTGCTCATCAACTCCAAGGGGAAGTTCTACGAGTACACGCTGAAGGGCGAGATCGGCGCCAGCGAGGTCAACGACGTGCAGGACAACGAGATGCTGCGCAAGGTAAACACGGTCACGCCTTCATGCAGGGCGGGGCCCTTATGAAGTTGCTGTTTTCTCATACATTTGGACGCCTTTTTGAGGCCCCGAGCGTTCACAAAAAGTCACGCCAAGTATGTGAAAGATGAAATATTTTGGAGGTCCTGAAAATTACATTTTAAAATTGGCACTCTAGCGCCACCTTTAAAATGAGACAAAGTGAGCTCCTCCTACCAGTATCTTAGCAACATAGGAAATACACTATATTGCCAAAAGTATTTGGCCACCTGTGCCTTGACTCACATATGAAGTTGAAGTGCCATCCCATGCAATTGTCCAAAATGTTTTGGTATCTTGGATCATTCAAAGTTCCTTTCACTGGAACTAAAGGGGCCAAGCCCAACTCCTGAAATACAACCCCACCCCATAATTCCTCCTCCACCAAATTTCACACCGAAATGTAGCGTTCTCCTGGCAACCTCCAAACCCAGACTGGTCCATCAGATTGCCAGATGGAAAAGCATAATAGTGAGAGTCCAGTCCATAGTGGATCTAACATAATAGTGAGAGTCCAGTCCATAGTGGATCTAACATAATAGTGTGAGAGTCCAGTCCATAGTGGATCTAAGATAATAGTCTGAGAGTCCAGTCCATAGTGGATCTAACATAATAGTGAGAGTCCAGTCCATAGTGGATCTAACATAATAGTGTGTGAGTCCAGTCCATAGTGGATCTAACATAATAGTGTGAGAGTCCAGTCCATAGTGGATCTAACATAATAGTGTGAGAGTCCAGTCCATAGTGGATCTAACATAATAGTGTGAGAGTCCAGTCCATAGTGGATCTAACATAATAGTGTGAGAGTCCAGTCCATAGTGGATCTAACATAATAGTGTGAGAGTCCAGTCCATAGTGGATCTAACATAATAGTGAGAGTCCAGTCCATAGTGGATCTAACATAATAGTGTGAGAGTCCAGTCCATAGTGGATCTAACATAATAGTGTGAGTCCAGTCCATAGTGGATCTAACATAATAGTGTGAGAGTCCAGTCCATAGTGGATCTAACATAATAGTGTGAGAGTCCAGTCCATAGGGGATCTAACATAATAGTGAGGGTCCAGTCCATAGTGGATCTAACATAATAGTGTGGGCGTCAAGTCCATAGTGGATCTAACATAATAGTGTGAGAGTCCAGTCCATAGTGGATCTAATATAATAGTGAGGGTCCAGTCCATAGTGGATCTAACATAATAGTGAGGGTCCAGTCCATAGTGGATCTAACATAATAGTGAGGGTCCAGTCCATAGTGGATCTAACATAATAGTGTGAGAGTTCAGTCCATAGTGGATCTAACATAATAGTGAGAGTCCAGTCCATAGTGGATCTAACATAATAATGAGGGTCCAGTCCATAGTGGATCTAACATAATAGTGAGAGTCCAGTCCATAGTGGATCTAACATAATAGTGTGAGAGTCCAGTCCATAGTGGATCTAACATAATAGTGTGAGAGTCCAGTCCATAGTGGATCTAACATAATAGTGTGAGAGTCCAGTCCATAGTGGATCTAACATAATAGTGTGAGTCCAGTCCATAGTGGATCTAACATAATAGTGTGAGAGTCCAGTCCATAGTGGATCTAACATAATAGTGTGAGAGTCCAGTCCATAGTGGATCTAACATAATAGTGTGAGAGTCCAGTCCATAGTGGATCTAACATAATAGTGTGAGTCCAGTCCATAGTGGATCTAACATAATAGTGTGAGAGTCCAGTCCATAGTGGATCTAACATAATAGTGTGAGAGTCCAGTCCATAGTGGATCTAACATAATAGTGTGAGAGTCCAGTCCATAGTGGATCTAACATAATAGTGAGAGTCCAGTCCATAGTGGATCTAACATAATAGTGTGAGAGTCCAGTCTATAGTGGATCTAACATAATAGTGAGGGTCCAGTCCATAGTGGATCTAACATAATAGTGTGAGAGTCCAGTCCATAGTGGATCTAACATAATAGTGTGAGTCCAGTCCATAGTGGATCTAACATAATAGTGTGAGTCCAGTCCATAGTGGATCTAACATAATAGTGTGAGAGTCCAGTCCATAGTTGATCTAACATAATAGTGTGAGAGTCCAGTCCATAGTGGATCTAACATAATAGTGTGAGTCCAGTCCATAGTGGATCTAACATAATAGTGTGAGAGTCCAGTCCATAGTGGATCTAACATAATAGTGTGAGAGTCCAGTCCATAGTGGATCTAACATAATAGTGTGAGAGTCCAGTCCATAGTGGATCTAACATAATAGTGAGAGTCCAGTCCATAGTGGATCTAACATAATAGTGTGAGAGTCCAGTCCATAGTGGATCTAACATAATAGTGTGAGTCCAGTCCATAGTGGATCTAACATAATAGTGTGAGAGTCCAGTCCATAGTGGATCTAACATAATAGTGTGAGAGTCCAGTCCATAGGGGATCTAACATAATAGTGAGGGTCCAGTCCATAGTGGATCTAACATAATAGTGTGGGCGTCAAGTCCATAGTGGATCTAACATAATAGTGTGAGAGTCTAGTCCATAGTGGATCTAATATAATAGTGAGGGTCCAGTCCATAGTGGATCTAACATAATAGTGAGGGTCCAGTCCATAGTGGATCTAACATAATAGTGTGAGAGTTCAGTCCATAGTGGATCTAACATAATAGTGAGAGTCCAGTCCATAGTGGATCTAACATAATAATGAGGGTCCAGTCCATAGTGGATCTAACATAATAGTGAGAGTCCAGTCCATAGTGGATCTAACATAATAGTGTGAGAGTCCAGTCCATAGTGGATCTAACATAATAGTGTGAGAGTCCAGTCCATAGTGGATCTAACATAATAGTGTGAGAGTCCAGTCCATAGTGGATCTAACATAATAGTGTGAGTCCAGTCCATAGTGGATCTAACATAATAGTGTGAGAGTCCAGTCCATAGTGGATCTAACATAATAGTGTGAGAGTCCAGTCCATAGTGGATCTAACATAATAGTGTGAGAGTCCAGTCCATAGTGGATCTAACATAATAGTGTGAGTCCAGTCCATAGTGGATCTAACATAATAGTGTGAGAGTCCAGTCCATAGTGGATCTAACATAATAGTGTGAGAGTCCAGTCCATAGTGGATCTAACATAATAGTGTGAGAGTCCAGTCCATAGTGGATCTAACATAATAGTGAGAGTCCAGTCCATAGTGGATCTAACATAATAGTGTGAGAGTCCAGTCTATAGTGGATCTAACATAATAGTGAGGGTCCAGTCCATAGTGGATCTAACATAATAGTGTGAGAGTCCAGTCCATAGTGGATCTAACATAATAGTGTGAGAGTCCAGTCCATAGTGGATCTAACATAATAGTGATAGTCCAGTCCATAGTGGATCTAACATAATAGTGAGAGTCCAGTCCATAGTGGATCTAACATAATAGTGTGAGAGTCCAGTCCATAGTGGATCTAACATAATAGTGTGAGAGTCCAGTCCATAGTGGATCTAACATAATAGTGTGAGAGTCCAGTCCATAGTGGATCTAACATAATAGTGTGAGAGTCCAGTCCATAGTGGATCTAACATAATAGTGTGAGAGTCCAGTCCATAGTGGATCTAACATAATAGTGTGAGAGTCCAGTCCATAGTGGATCTAACATAATAGTGTGAAAGTCCAGTCCATAGTGGATCTAACATAATAGTGAGAGTCCAGTCCATAGTGGATCTAACATAAAAGTGACAGTCCAGTCCATAGTGGATCTAACATAAGTGAGAGAGTCCAGTCCATAGTGGATCTAACATAATAGGGAGAGTCCAGTCCATAGTGGATCTCACATAATAGTGTGAGAGTCCAGTCCATAGTGGATCTAACATAATAGTGTGAGAGTCCAGTCCATAGTGGATCTAACATAATAGTGTGAGAGTCCAGTCCATAGTGGATCTAACATAATAGTGAGAGTCCAGTCCATAGTGGATCTAACATAATAGTGTGAGAGTCCAGTCCATAGTGGATCTAACATAATAGTGTGAGTCCAGTCCATAGTGGATCTAACATAATAGTGTGAGAGTCCAGTCCATAGTGGATCTAACATAATAGTGTGAGAGTCCAGTCCATAGGGGATCTAACATAATAGTGAGGGTCCAGTCCATAGTGGATCTAACATAATAGTGTGGGCGTCAAGTCCATAGTGGATCTAACATAATAGTGTGAGAGTCCAGTCCATAGTGGATCTAATATAATAGTGAGGGTCCAGTCCATAGTGGATCTAACATAATAGTGAGGGTCCAGTCCATAGTGGATCTAACATAATAGTGAGGGTCCAGTCCATAGTGGATCTAACATAATAGTGTGAGAGTTCAGTCCATAGTGGATCTAACATAATAGTGAGAGTCCAGTCCATAGTGGATCTAACATAATAATGAGGGTCCAGTCCATAGTGGATCTAACATAATAGTGAGAGTCCAGTCCATAGTGGATCTAACATAATAGTGTGAGAGTCCAGTCCATAGTGGATCTAACATAATAGTGTGAGAGTCCAGTCCATAGTGGATCTAACATAATAGTGTGAGAGTCCAGTCCATAGTGGATCTAACATAATAGTGTGAGTCCAGTCCATAGTGGATCTAACATAATAGTGTGAGAGTCCAGTCCATAGTGGATCTAACATAATAGTGTGAGAGTCCAGTCCATAGTGGATCTAACATAATAGTGTGAGAGTCCAGTCCATAGTGGATCTAACATAATAGTGTGAGTCCAGTCCATAGTGGATCTAACATAATAGTGTGAGAGTCCAGTCCATAGTGGATCTAACATAATAGTGTGAGAGTCCAGTCCATAGTGGATCTAACATAATAGTGTGAGAGTCCAGTCCATAGTGGATCTAACATAATAGTGAGAGTCCAGTCCATAGTGGATCTAACATAATAGTGTGAGAGTCCAGTCTATAGTGGATCTAACATAATAGTGAGGGTCCAGTCCATAGTGGATCTAACATAATAGTGTGAGAGTCCAGTCCATAGTGGATCTAACATAATAGTGTGAGTCCAGTCCATAGTGGATCTAACATAATAGTGTGAGTCCAGTCCATAGTGGATCTAACATAATAGTGTGAGAGTCCAGTCCATAGTTGATCTAACATAATAGTGTGAGAGTCCAGTCCATAGTGGATCTAACATAATAGTGTGAGTCCAGTCCATAGTGGATCTAACATAATAGTGTGAGAGTCCAGTCCATAGTGGATCTAACATAATAGTGTGAGAGTCCAGTCCATAGTGGATCTAACATAATAGTGTGAGAGTCCAGTCCATAGTGGATCTAACATAATAGTGTGAGTCCAGTCCATAGTGGATCTAACATAATAGTGTGAGAGTCCAGTCCATAGTGGATCTAACATAATAGTGTGAGAGTCCAGTCCATAGTGGATCTAACATAATAGTGTGAGAGTCCAGTCCATAGTGGATCTAACATAATAGTGAGAGTCCAGTCCATAGTGGATCTAACATAATAGTGTGAGAGTCCAGTCTATAGTGGATCTAACATAATAGTGAGGGTCCAGTCCATAGTGGATCTAACATAATAGTGTGAGAGTCCAGTCCATAGTGGATCTAACATAATAGTGTGAGAGTCCAGTCCATAGTGGATCTAACATAATAGTGATAGTCCAGTCCATAGTGGATCTAACATAATAGTGAGAGTCCAGTCCATAGTGGATCTAACATAATAGTGTGAGAGTCCAGTCCATAGTGGATCTAACATAATAGTGTGAGAGTCCAGTCCATAGTGGATCTAACATAATAGTGTGAGAGTCCAGTCCATAGTGGATCTAACATAATAGTGTGAGAGTCCAGTCCATAGTGGATCTAACATAATAGTGTGAGAGTCCAGTCCATAGTGGATCTAACATAATAGTGTGAGAGTCCAGTCCATAGTGGATCTAACATAATAGTGTGAAAGTCCAGTCCATAGTGGATCTAACATAATAGTGAGAGTCCAGTCCATAGTGGATCTAACATAAAAGTGACAGTCCAGTCCATAGTGGATCTAACATAAGTGAGAGAGTCCAGTCCATAGTGGATCTAACATAATAGGGAGAGTCCAGTCCATAGTGGATCTCACATAATAGTGTGAGAGTCCAGTCCATAGTGGATCTAACATAATAGTGTGAGAGTCCAGTCCATAGTGGATCTAACATAATAGTGTGAGAGTCCAGTCCATAGTGGATCTAACATAATAGTGAGAGTCCAGTCCATAGTGGATCTAACATAATAGTGTGAGAGTCCAGTCCATAGTGGATCTAACATAATAGTGTGAGTCCAGTCCATAGTGGATCTAACATAATAGTGTGAGAGTCCAGTCCATAGTGGATCTAACATAATAGTGTGAGAGTCCAGTCCATAGGGGATCTAACATAATAGTGAGGGTCCAGTCCATAGTGGATCTAACATAATAGTGTGGGCGTCAAGTCCATAGTGGATCTAACATAATAGTGTGAGAGTCCAGTCCATAGTGGATCTAATATAATAGTGAGGGTCCAGTCCATAGTGGATCTAACATAATAGTGAGGGTCCAGTCCATAGTGGATCTAACATAATAGTGAGGGTCCAGTCCATAGTGGATCTAACATAATAGTGTGAGAGTTCAGTCCATAGTGGATCTAACATAATAGTGAGAGTCCAGTCCATAGTGGATCTAACATAATAATGAGGGTCCAGTCCATAGTGGATCTAACATAATAGTGAGAGTCCAGTCCATAGTGGATCTAACATAATAGTGTGAGAGTCCAGTCCATAGTGGATCTAACATAATAGTGTGAGAGTCCAGTCCATAGTGGATCTAACATAATAGTGTGAGAGTCCAGTCCATAGTGGATCTAACATAATAGTGTGAGTCCAGTCCATAGTGGATCTAACATAATAGTGTGAGAGTCCAGTCCATAGTGGATCTAACATAATAGTGTGAGAGTCCAGTCCATAGTGGATCTAACATAATAGTGTGAGAGTCCAGTCCATAGTGGATCTAACATAATAGTGTGAGTCCAGTCCATAGTGGATCTAACATAATAGTGTGAGAGTCCAGTCCATAGTGGATCTAACATAATAGTGTGAGAGTCCAGTCCATAGTGGATCTAACATAATAGTGTGAGAGTCCAGTCCATAGTGGATCTAACATAATAGTGAGAGTCCAGTCCATAGTGGATCTAACATAATAGTGTGAGAGTCCAGTCTATAGTGGATCTAACATAATAGTGAGGGTCCAGTCCATAGTGGATCTAACATAATAGTGTGAGAGTCCAGTCCATAGTGGATCTAACATAATAGTGTGAGTCCAGTCCATAGTGGATCTAACATAATAGTGTGAGTCCAGTCCATAGTGGATCTAACATAATAGTGTGAGAGTCCAGTCCATAGTTGATCTAACATAATAGTGTGAGAGTCCAGTCCATAGTGGATCTAACATAATAGTGTGAGTCCAGTCCATAGTGGATCTAACATAATAGTGTGAGAGTCCAGTCCATAGTGGATCTAACATAATAGTGTGAGAGTCCAGTCCATAGTGGATCTAACATAATAGTGTGAGAGTCCAGTCCATAGTGGATCTAACATAATAGTGAGAGTCCAGTCCATAGTGGATCTAACATAATAGTGTGAGAGTCCAGTCCATAGTGGATCTAACATAATAGTGTGAGTCCAGTCCATAGTGGATCTAACATAATAGTGTGAGAGTCCAGTCCATAGTGGATCTAACATAATAGTGTGAGAGTCCAGTCCATAGGGGATCTAACATAATAGTGAGGGTCCAGTCCATAGTGGATCTAACATAATAGTGTGGGCGTCAAGTCCATAGTGGATCTAACATAATAGTGTGAGAGTCTAGTCCATAGTGGATCTAATATAATAGTGAGGGTCCAGTCCATAGTGGATCTAACATAATAGTGAGGGTCCAGTCCATAGTGGATCTAACATAATAGTGTGAGAGTTCAGTCCATAGTGGATCTAACATAATAGTGAGAGTCCAGTCCATAGTGGATCTAACATAATAATGAGGGTCCAGTCCATAGTGGATCTAACATAATAGTGAGAGTCCAGTCCATAGTGGATCTAACATAATAGTGTGAGAGTCCAGTCCATAGTGGATCTAACATAATAGTGTGAGAGTCCAGTCCATAGTGGATCTAACATAATAGTGTGAGAGTCCAGTCCATAGTGGATCTAACATAATAGTGTGAGTCCAGTCCATAGTGGATCTAACATAATAGTGTGAGAGTCCAGTCCATAGTGGATCTAACATAATAGTGTGAGAGTCCAGTCCATAGTGGATCTAACATAATAGTGTGAGAGTCCAGTCCATAGTGGATCTAACATAATAGTGTGAGTCCAGTCCATAGTGGATCTAACATAATAGTGTGAGAGTCCAGTCCATAGTGGATCTAACATAATAGTGTGAGAGTCCAGTCCATAGTGGATCTAACATAATAGTGTGAGAGTCCAGTCCATAGTGGATCTAACATAATAGTGAGAGTCCAGTCCATAGTGGATCTAACATAATAGTGTGAGAGTCCAGTCTATAGTGGATCTAACATAATAGTGAGGGTCCAGTCCATAGTGGATCTAACATAATAGTGTGAGAGTCCAGTCCATAGTGGATCTAACATAATAGTGTGAGAGTCCAGTCCATAGTGGATCTAACATAATAGTGATAGTCCAGTCCATAGTGGATCTAACATAATAGTGAGAGTCCAGTCCATAGTGGATCTAACATAATAGTGTGAGAGTCCAGTCCATAGTGGATCTAACATAATAGTGTGAGAGTCCAGTCCATAGTGGATCTAACATAATAGTGTGAGAGTCCAGTCCATAGTGGATCTAACATAATAGTGTGAGAGTCCAGTCCATAGTGGATCTAACATAATAGTGTGAGAGTCCAGTCCATAGTGGATCTAACATAATAGTGTGAGAGTCCAGTCCATAGTGGATCTAACATAATAGTGTGAAAGTCCAGTCCATAGTGGATCTAACATAATAGTGAGAGTCCAGTCCATAGTGGATCTAACATAAAAGTGACAGTCCAGTCCATAGTGGATCTAACATAAGTGAGAGAGTCCAGTCCATAGTGGATCTAACATAATAGGGAGAGTCCAGTCCATAGTGGATCTCACATAATAGTGTGAGAGTCCAGTCCATAGTGGATCTAACATAATAGTGTGGGCGTCAAGTCCATAGTGGATCTAACATAATAGTGTGAGAGTCCAGTCCATAGTGGATCTAACATAATAGTGTGAGAGTCCAGTCCATAGTGGATCTAACATAATAGTGTGAGAGTCCAGTCCATAGTGGATCTAACATAATAGTGTGAGAGTCCAGTCCATAGTGGATCTAACATAATAGTGTGAAAGTCCAGTCCATAGTGGATCTAACATAATAGTGAGAGTCCAGTCCATAGTGGATCTAACATAAAAGTGACAGTCCAGTCCATAGTGGATCTAACATAAGTGAGAGAGTCCAGTCCATAGTGGATCTAACATAATAGGGAGAGTCCAGTCCATTGTGGATCTCACATAATAGTGTGAGAGTCCAGTCCATAGTGGATCTAACATAATAGTGTGGGCGTCAAGTCCATAGTGGATCTAACATAATAGTGTGAGAGTCCAGTCCATAGTGGATCTAACATAATAGTGTGAGAGTCCAGTCCATAGTGGATCTAACATAATAGTGTGAGAGTCCAGTCCATAGTGGATCTAACATAATAGTGTGAGAGTCCAGTCCATAGTGGATCTAACATAATAGTGTGAAAGTCCAGTCCATAGTGGATCTAACATAATAGTGAGAGTCCAGTCCATAGTGGATCTAACATAAAAGTGACAGTCCAGTCCATAGTGGATCTAACATAAGTGAGAGAGTCCAGTCCATAGTGGATCTAACATAATAGGGAGAGTCCAGTCCATAGTGGATCTCACATAATAGTGTGAGAGTCCAGTCCATAGTGGATCTAACATAATAGTGTGGGCGTCAAGTCCATAGTGGATCTAACATAATAGTGTGAGAGTCCAGTCCATAGTGGATCTAACATAATAGTGTGAGAGTCCAGTCCATAGTGGATCTAACATAATAGTGTGAGAGTCCAGTCCATAGTGGATCTAACATAATAGTGTGAGAGTCCAGTCCATAGTGGATCTAACATAATAGTGTGAGAGTCCAGTCCATAGTGGATCTAACATAATAGTGTGAGAGTCCAGTCCATAGTGGATCTAACATAATAGTGTGAGAGTCCAGTCCATAGTGGATCTAACATAATAGTGTGAGTCCAGTCCATAGTGGATCTAACATAATAGTGTGAGAGTCATGTCCATAGTGGATCTAACATAATAGTGTGAGAGTCCAGTCCATAGTGGATCTAACATAATAGTGTGAGAGTCCAGTCCATAGTGGATCTAACATAATAGTGTGAGTCCAGTCCATAGTGGATCTAACATAATAGTGTGAGAGTCCAGTCCATAGTGGATCTAACATAATAGTGTGAGAGTCCAGTCCATAGTGGATCTAACATAATAGTGTGAGAGTCCAGTCCATAGTGGATCTAACATAATAGTGAGAGTCCAGTCCATAGTGGATCTAACATAATAGTGTGAGAGTCCAGTCTATAGTGGATCTAACATAATAGTGAGGGTCCAGTCCATAGTGGATCTAACATAATAGTGTGAGAGTCCAGTCCATAGTGGATCTAACATAATAGTGTGAGAGTCCAGTCCATAGTGGATCCAACATAATAGTGATAGTCCAGTCCATAGTGGATCTAACATAATAGTGAGAGTCCAGTCCATAGTGGATCTAACATAATAGTGTGAGAGTCCAGTCCATAGTGGATCTAACATAATAGTGTGAGAGTCCAGTCCATAGTGGATCTAACATAATAGTGTGAGAGTCCAGTCCATAGTGGATCTAACATAATAGTGTGAGAGTCCAGTCCATAGTGGATCTAACATAATAGTGTGAAAGTCCAGTCCATAGTGGATCTAACATAATAGTGAGAGTCCAGTCCATAGTGGATCTAACATAAAAGTGACAGTCCAGTCCATAGTGGATCTAACATAAGTGAGAGAGTCCAGTCCATAGTGGATCTAACATAATAGGGAGAGTCCAGTCCATAGTGGATCTCACATAATAGTGTGAGAGTCCAGTCCATAGTGGATCTAACATAATAGTGTGGGCGTCAAGTCCATAGTGGATCTAACATAATAGTGTGAGAGTCCAGTCCATAGTGGATCTAACATAATAGTGTGAGAGTCCAGTCCATAGTGGATCTAACATAATAGTGTGAGAGTCCAGTCCATAGTGGATCTAACATAATAGTGTGAGAGTCCAGTCCATAGTGGATCTAACATAATAGTGTGAGAGTCCAGTCCATAGTGGATCTAACATAATAGTGTGAAAGTCCAGTCCATAGTGGATCTAACATAATAGTGAGAGTCCAGTCCATAGTGGATCTAACATAAAAGTGACAGTCCAGTCCATAGTGGATCTAACATAAGTGAGAGAGTCCAGTCCATAGTGGATCTAACATAATAGGGAGAGTCCAGTCCATTGTGGATCTCACATAATAGTGTGAGAGTCCAGTCCATAGTGGATCTAACATAATAGTGTGGGCGTCAAGTCCATAGTGGATCTAACATAATAGTGTGAGATTCCAGTCCATAGTGGATCTAACATAATAGTGTGAGAGTCCAGTCCATAGTGGATCTAACATAATAGTGTGAGAGTCCAGTCCATAGTGGATCTAACATAATAGTGTGAGAGTCCAGTCCATAGTGGATCTAACATAATAGTGTGAAAGTCCAGTCCATAGTGGATCTAACATAATAGTGAGAGTCCAGTCCATAGTGGATCTAACATAAAAGTGACAGTCCAGTCCATAGTGGATCTAACATAAGTGAGAGAGTCCAGTCCATAGTGGATCTAACATAATAGGGAGAGTCCAGTCCATAGTGGATCTCACATAATAGTGTGAGAGTCCAGTCCATAGTGGATCTAACATAATAGTGTGGGCGTCAAGTCCATAGTGGATCTAACATAATAGTGTGAGAGTCCAGTCCATAGTGGATCTAACATAATAGTGTGAGAGTCCAGTCCATAGTGGATCTAACATAATAGTGTGAGAGTCCAGTCCATAGTGGATCTAACATAATAGTGTGAGAGTCCAGTCCATAGTGGATCTAACATAATAGTGTGAGAGTCCAGTCCATAGTGGATCTAACATAATAGTGTGAAAGTCCAGTCCATAGTGGATCTAACATAATAGTGAGAGTCCTGTCCATAGTGGATCTAACATAAAAGTGACAGTCCAGTCCATAGTGGATCTAACATAAGTGAGAGAGTCCAGTCCATAGTGGATCTAACATAATAGGGAGAGTCCAGTCCATTGTGGATCTCACATAATAGTGTGAGAGTCCAGTCCATAGTGGAACTAACATAATAGTGTGGGCGTCAAGTCCATAGTGGATCTAACATAATAGTGTGAGAGTCCAGTCCATAGTGGATCTAACATAATAGTGTGAGAGTCCAGTCCATAGTGGATCTAACATAATAGTGTGAGAGTCCAGTCCATAGTGGATCTAACATAATAGTGTGAGAGTCCAGTCCATAGTGGATCTAACATAATAGTGTGAGAGTCCAGTCCATAGTGGATCTAACATAATAGTGAGAGTCCAGTCCATAGTGGATATAACATAATAGTGTGAGAGTCCAGTCCATAGTGGATCTAACATAATAGTGAGAGTCCAGTCCATAGTGGATCTAACATAATAGTGTGAGAGTCCAGTCCATAGTGGATCTAACATAATAGTGAGAGTCCAGTCCATAGTGGATCTAACATAATAGTGAAAGTCCAGTCCATAGTGGATCTAACATAATAGTGTGAGAGTCCAGTCCATAGTGGATCTAACATAAGTGAGAGAGTCCAGTCCATAGTGGATCTAACATAATAGGGAGAGTCCAGTCCATAGTGGATCTCACATAATAGTGTGAGAGTCCAGTCCATAGTGGATCTAACATAATAGTGTGGGCGTCAAGTCCATAGTGGATCTAACATAATAGTGTGAGAGTCCAGTCCATAGTGGATCTAACATATTAGTGTGAGAGTCCAGTCCATAGTGGATCTAACATAATAGTGTGAGAGTCCAGTCCATAGTGGATCTAACATAATAGTGTGAGAGTCCAGTCCATAGTGGATCTAACATAATAGTGTGAAAGTCCAGTCCATAGTGGATCTAACATAATAGTGAGAGTCCAGTCCATAGTGGATCTAACATAAAAGTGACAGTCCAGTCCATAGTGGATCTAACATAAGTGAGAGAGTCCAGTCCATAGTGGATCTAACATAATAGGGAGAGTCCAGTCCATTGTGGATCTCACATAATAGTGTGAGAGTCCAGTCCATAGTGGATCTAACATAATAGTGTGGGCGTCAAGTCCATAGTGGATCTAACATAATAGTGTGAGAGTCCAGTCCATAGTGGATCTAACATAATAGTGTGAGAGTCCAGTCCATAGTGGATCTAACATAATAGTGTAAGAGTCCAGTCCATAGTGGATCTAACATAATAGTGTGAGAGTCCAGTCCATAGTGGATCTAACATAATAGTGTGAAAGTCCAGTCCATAGTGGATCTAACATAATAGTGAGAGTCCAGTCCATAGTGGATCTAACATAAAAGTGACAGTCCAGTCCATAGTGGATCTAACATAAGTGAGAGAGTCCAGTCCATAGTGGATCTAACATAATAGGGAGAGTCCAGTCCATAGTGGATCTCACATAATAGTGTGAGAGTCCAGTCCATAGTGGATCTAACATAATAGTGTGGGCGTCAAGTCCATAGTGGATCTAACATAATAGTGTGAGAGTCCAGTCCATAGTGGATCTAACATAATAGTGTGAGAGTCCAGTCCATAGTGGATCTAACATAATAGTGTGAGAGTCCAGTCCATAGTGGATCTAACATAATAGTGTGAGAGTCCAGTCCATAGTGGATCTAACATAATAGTGTGAGAGTCCAGTCCATAGTGGATCTAACATAATAGTGTGAGAGTCCAGTCCATAGTGGATCTAACATAATAGTGTGAGAGTCCAGTCCATAGTGGATCTAACATAATAGTGTGAGTCCAGTCCATAGTGGATCTAACATAATAGTGTGAGAGTCCAGTCCATAGTGGATCTAACATAATAGTGTGAGAGTCCAGTCCATAGTGGATCTAACATAATAGTGTGAGAGTCCAGTCCATAGTGGATCTAACATAATAGTGTGAGTCCAGTCCATAGTGGATCTAACATAATAGTGTGAGAGTCCAGTCCATAGTGGATCTAACATAATAGTGTGAGAGTCCAGTCCATAGTGGATCTAACATAATAGTGTGAGAGTCCAGTCCATAGTGGATCTAACATAATAGTGAGAGTCCAGTCCATAGTGGATCTAACATAATAGTGTGAGAGTCCAGTCTATAGTGGATCTAACATAATAGTGAGGGTCCAGTCCATAGTGGATCTAACATAATAGTGTGAGAGTCCAGTCCATAGTGGATCTAACATAATAGTGTGAGAGTCCAGTCCATAGTGGATCCAACATAATAGTGATAGTCCAGTCCATAGTGGATCTAACATAATAGTGAGAGTCCAGTCCATAGTGGATCTAACATAATAGTGTGAGAGTCCAGTCCATAGTGGATCTAACATAATAGTGTGAGAGTCCAGTCCATAGTGGATCTAACATAATAGTGTGAGAGTCCAGTCCATAGTGGATCTAACATAATAGTGTGAGAGTCCAGTCCATAGTGGATCTAACATAATAGTGTGAAAGTCCAGTCCATAGTGGATCTAACATAATAGTGAGAGTCCAGTCCATAGTGGATCTAACATAAAAGTGACAGTCCAGTCCATAGTGGATCTAACATAAGTGAGAGAGTCCAGTCCATAGTGGATCTAACATAATAGGGAGAGTCCAGTCCATAGTGGATCTCACATAATAGTGTGAGAGTCCAGTCCATAGTGGATCTAACATAATAGTGTGGGCGTCAAGTCCATAGTGGATCTAACATAATAGTGTGAGAGTCCAGTCCATAGTGGATCTAACATAATAGTGTGAGAGTCCAGTCCATAGTGGATCTAACATAATAGTGTGAGAGTCCAGTCCATAGTGGATCTAACATAATAGTGTGAGAGTCCAGTCCATAGTGGATCTAACATAATAGTGTGAGAGTCCAGTCCATAGTGGATCTAACATAATAGTGTGAAAGTCCAGTCCATAGTGGATCTAACATAATAGTGAGAGTCCAGTCCATAGTGGATCTAACATAAAAGTGACAGTCCAGTCCATAGTGGATCTAACATAAGTGAGAGAGTCCAGTCCATAGTGGATCTAACATAATAGGGAGAGTCCAGTCCATTGTGGATCTCACATAATAGTGTGAGAGTCCAGTCCATAGTGGATCTAACATAATAGTGTGGGCGTCAAGTCCATAGTGGATCTAACATAATAGTGTGAGATTCCAGTCCATAGTGGATCTAACATAATAGTGTGAGAGTCCAGTCCATAGTGGATCTAACATAATAGTGTGAGAGTCCAGTCCATAGTGGATCTAACATAATAGTGTGAGAGTCCAGTCCATAGTGGATCTAACATAATAGTGTGAAAGTCCAGTCCATAGTGGATCTAACATAATAGTGAGAGTCCAGTCCATAGTGGATCTAACATAAAAGTGACAGTCCAGTCCATAGTGGATCTAACATAAGTGAGAGAGTCCAGTCCATAGTGGATCTAACATAATAGGGAGAGTCCAGTCCATAGTGGATCTCACATAATAGTGTGAGAGTCCAGTCCATAGTGGATCTAACATAATAGTGTGGGCGTCAAGTCCATAGTGGATCTAACATAATAGTGTGAGAGTCCAGTCCATAGTGGATCTAACATAATAGTGTGAGAGTCCAGTCCATAGTGGATCTAACATAATAGTGTGAGAGTCCAGTCCATAGTGGATCTAACATAATAGTGTGAGAGTCCAGTCCATAGTGGATCTAACATAATAGTGTGAAAGTCCAGTCCATAGTGGATCTAACATAATAGTGAGAGTCCTGTCCATAGTGGATCTAACATAAAAGTGACAGTCCAGTCCATAGTGGATCTAACATAAGTGAGAGAGTCCAGTCCATAGTGGATCTAACATAATAGGGAGAGTCCAGTCCATTGTGGATCTCACATAATAGTGTGAGAGTCCAGTCCATAGTGGAACTAACATAATAGTGTGGGCGTCAAGTCCATAGTGGATCTAACATAATAGTGTGAGAGTCCAGTCCATAGTGGATCTAACATAATAGTGTGAGAGTCCAGTCCATAGTGGATCTAACATAATAGTGTGAGAGTCCAGTCCATAGTGGATCTAACATAATAGTGTGAGAGTCCAGTCCATAGTGGATCTAACATAATAGTGTGAGAGTCCAGTCCATAGTGGATCTAACATAATAGTGAGAGTCCAGTCCATAGTGGATATAACATAATAGTGTGAGAGTCCAGTCCATAGTGGATCTAACATAATAGTGAGAGTCCAGTCCATAGTGGATCTAACATAATAGTGTGAGAGTCCAGTCCATAGTGGATCTAACATAATAGTGAGAGTCCAGTCCATAGTGGATCTAACATAATAGTGAAAGTCCAGTCCATAGTGGATCTAACATAATAGTGTGAGAGTCCAGTCCATAGTGGGTCTAACATAATAGTGTGAGAGTCCAGTCCATAGTGGATCTAACATAATAGTGTGAAAGTCCAGTCCATAGTGGATCTAACATAATAGTGAGAGTCCAGTCCATAGTGGATCTAACATAAAAGTGACAGTCCAGTCCATAGTGGATCTAACATAAGTGAGAGAGTCCAGTCCATAGTGGATCTAACATAATAGGGAGAATCCAGTCCATAGTGGATCTCACATAATAGTGTGAGAGTCCAGTCCATAGTGGATCTAACATAATAGTGTGGGTGTCAAGTCCATAGTGGATCTAACATAATAGTGTGAGAGTCCAGTCCATAGTGGATCTAACATAATAGTGAGAGTCCAGTTCATAGTGGATCTAACATAATAGTGTGAGAGTCCAGTCCATAGTGGATCTAACATAATAGTGTGAGAGTCCAGTCCATAGTGGATCTAACATAATAGTGTGAGAGTCCAGTCCATAGTGGATCTAACATAATAGTGAGAGTCCAGTTCATAGTGGATCTAACATAATAGTGAGGGTCCAGTCCATAGTGGATCTAACATAATAGTGAGGGTCCAGTCCATAGTGGATCTGACATAATAGTGAGGGTCCAATCCATAGTGGATCTAACATAATAGTGTGAGAGTCCAGTCCATAGTGAATCTAACATAATAGTGTGAGAGTCCAGTCCATAGTGGATCTAACATAATAGTGTGAGAGTCCAGTCCATAGTGGATCTAACATAATAGTGAGAGTCCAGTCCATAGTGGATCTAACATAATAGTGTGAGAGTCCAGTCCATAGTGGATCTAACATAATAGTGAGGGTCCAGTCCATAGTGGATCTAACATAATAGTGTGAGAGTTCAGTCCATAGTGGATCTAACATAATAGTGAGAGTCCAGTCCATAGTGGATCTAACATAATAGTGTGAGAGTCCAGTCCATAGTGGATCTAACATAATAGTGTGAAAGTCCAGTCCATAGTGGATCTAACATAATAGTGAGGGTCCAGTCCATAGTGGATCTAACATAATAGTGAGAGTCCAGTCCATAGTGGATCTAACATAATAGTGAGAGTCCAGTCCATAGTGGATCTAACATAATAGTGTGAGAGTCCAGTCCATAGTGGATCTAACATAATAGTGATAGTCCAGTCCATAGTGGATCTAACATAATAGTGTGAGAATCCAGTCCATAGTGGATCTAACATAATAGTGAGGGTCCAGTCCATAGTCGATCTAACATAATAGTGTGAGAGTCCAGTCCATAGTGGATCTAACATAATAGTGTGAGAGTCCTGTCCATAGTGGATCTAACATAATAGTGTGAGAGTCCAGTCCATAGTGGATCTAACATAATAGTGTGAGAGTCCAGTCCATAGTGGATCTAACATAATAGTGTGAGAGTCCTGTCCATAGTGGATCTAACATAATAGTGTGAGAGTCCAGTCCATAGTGGATCTAACATAATAGTGAGAGTCCAGTCCATAGTGGATCTAACATGATAGTGTGAGAGTCCAGTCCATAGTGGATCTAGCATAATAGTGAGAGTCCAGT
This sequence comes from Nerophis lumbriciformis, assembly GCF_033978685.3. NCBI lineage: Eukaryota > Metazoa > Chordata > Actinopteri > Syngnathiformes > Syngnathidae > Nerophis > Nerophis lumbriciformis. Next base: position 18,252,364 of record NC_084583.2, on the reverse strand, counting down.
CCATAGTGGATCTAACATAATAGTGTGAGAGTCCAGTCCATAGTGGATCTAACATAAAAGTGACAGTCCAGTCCATAGTGGATCTAACATAAGTGAGAGAGTCCAGTCCATAGTGGATCTAACATAATAGGGAGAGTCCAGTCCATAGTGGATCTCACATAATAGTGTGAGAGTCCAGTCCATATTGGATCTAACATAATAGTGTGGGCGTCAAGTCCATAGTGGATCTAACATAATAGTGTGAGAGTCCAGTCCATAGTGGATCTAACATAATAGTGAGAGTCCAGTTCATAGCGGATCTAACATAATAGTGTGAGAGTCCAGTCCATAGTGGATCTAACATAATAGTGAGAGTCCAGTCCATAGTGGATCTAACATAATAGTGAGAGTCCAGTCCATAGTGGATCTAACATAATAGTGAGAGTCCAGTCCATAGTGGATCTAACATAATAGTGAGGGTCCAGTCCATAGTGGATCTAACATAATAGTGTGAGAGTCCAGTCCATAGTGGATCTAACATAATAGTGTGAGAGTCCAGTCCATAGTGGATCTAACATAATAGTGTGAGAGTCCAGTCCATAGTGGATCTAACATAATAGTGTGAGAGTCCAGTCCATAGTGGATCTAACATAATAGTGTGAGAGTCCAGTCCATAGTGGATCTAACATAATAGTGAGAGTCCAGTCCATAGTGGATCTAACATAATAGTGAGAGTCCAGTCCATAGTGGATCTAACATAAAAGTGAGAGTCCAGTCCATAGTGGATCTAACATAATAGTGAGGGTCCAGTCCATAGTGGATCTAACATAATAGTGTGAGAGTCCAGTCCATAGTGGATCTAACATAATAGTGTGAGAGTCCAGTCCATAGTGGATCTAACATAATAGTGTGAGAGTCCAGTCCATAGTGGATCTAACATAATAGTGTGAGAGTCCAGTCCATAGTGGATCTAACATAATAGTGTGAGAGTCCAGTCCATAGTGGATCTAACATAATAGTGAGAGTCCAGTCCATAGTGGATCTAACATAATAGTGAGAGTCCAGTCCCTAGTGGATCTAACATAATAGTGAGGGTCCAGTCCATAGTGGATCTAACATAATAGTGTTAGAGTCCAGTCCATAGTGGATCTAACATAATAGTGTGAGAGTCCAGTCCATAGTGGATCTAACATAATAGTGAGGGTCCAGTCCATAGTGGATCTAACATAATAGTGAGAGTCCAGTTCATAGTGGATCTAACATAATAGTGTGAGAGTCCAGTCCATAGTGGATCTAACATAATAGTGAGGGTCCAGTCCATAGTGGATCTAACATAATAGTGTGAGAGTCCAGTCCATAGTGGATCTAACATAATAGTGTGAGAGTCCAGTCCATAGTGGATCTAACATAATAGTGAGGGTCCAGTCCATAGTGGATCTAACATAATAGTGAGAGTCCAGTTCATAGTGGATCTAACATAATAGTGTGAGAGTCCAGTCCATAGTGGATCTAACATAATAGTGAGAGTCCAGTCCATAGTGGATCTAACATAACAGTGTGAGAGTCCAGTCCATAGTGGATCTAACATAATAGTGTGAGAGTCCAGTCCATAGTAGATCTAACATAATAGTGTGAGAGTCCAGTCCATAGTGGATCTAACATAATAGTGTGAAAGTCCAGTCCATAGTGGATCTAACATAATAGTGAGAGTCCAGTCCATAGTGGATCTAACATAAAAGTGACAGTCCAGTCCATAGTGGATCTAACATAATAGTGAGGGTCAAGTCCATAGTGGATCTAACATAATAGTGTGAGAGTCCAGTCCATAGTGGATCTAACATAATAGTGTGAGAGTCCAGTCCATAGTAGATCTAACATAATAGTGTGAGAGTCCAGTCCATAGTGGATCTAACATAATAGTGTGAAAGTCCAGTCCATAGTGGATCTAACATAATAGTGAGAGTCCAGTCCATAGTGGATCTAACATAAAAGTGACAGTCCAGTCCATAGTGGATCTAACATAATAGTGAGGGTCAAGTCCATAGTGGATCTAACATAATAGTGTGAGAGTCCAGTCCATAGTGGATCTAACATAATAGTGTGAGAGTCCAGTCCATAGTGGATCCAACATAATAGTGTGAGAGTCCAGTCCATAGTGGATCTAACATAATAGTGTGAGAGTCCAGTCCATAGTGGATCTAACATAATAGTGTGAGAGTCCAGTCCATAGTGGATCCAACATAATAGTGAGGGTCAAGTCCATAGTTCCCAAACTCTGCACTTTTCTTATAATAAAGTTGACTTTGGAATATTTAGGAGCGAGGAAATTTCAGGACTGGATTTGTTGCACAGGTGGCATCCTATGACAGTTCCACGCTGGAAATCACTGAGAGCGGCCCATTCTTTCACTAATGTTTGTAGAAACCTAAGCCTAAGTGCTGGATTTGATACACCGGGCCAAGTGATTAGGACACCTGATAATCATCATTTGGATGGGTGGCCAAATACTTTTGGCAATATAGTGTATCCATCATGACGGGACGCACATAAAAGTCTCAAATACCTGAAAATGAACAGGAAGTCAGCCATTTTGGGTGCTACAAAGGTGTGGTACTTGAACAAACTCCTCCTAGGGACTGTGGCCAAATGAGTCTGTATTACAATGACAGATACTCCACATAGAAGTGATGATAAATTGCAAACATTTGCCTACGCCATAAGATGTGGGCGTGGCCAGGCGCCAAACATTGCTCTGATGATTTGCCACAAAACACAAAACATTAATTAAAGCTGCAAGCAGCATTGGTCGGGCCCGCGTATTTGGCAGGTGCTATTCCTAAGTGTCCCAATACTTTTGTGTAGTGTACCTACCTTGTCTGCATTGTGTGGGCACGTTGGTGTTTCCTGCTTTTAAGCAGCCATCTTAAAAAAACAGCAGCGCAGCAGCATCAGCGCAGCGGGTCTTTGAAGGGTCATAAAATCAAAACCGGAGCAGTTAGAAAAAAAGCGCTTCTGTCATTGTAATGACAAGGGTTCAATCTCTCTCCTGTGTTAGTTTGAAGGCGAAACGACAAACGTGCTCAGAGGAGTTCGTTTTTGAAGGAAGGTGACCGGTTTTTACAAAAAATTTGTTTTGAAGGGGGAATAGCAAACTTCCTGTTGATTTTTGCTGGGGGTTGTCAAATTATGAAATTTAGGTCTAAGTGAGACCTACGGAGAAGTTTTTGTTTCATGTCTCTCCGACCTTCCCAGTGGGAGTTAGAGGCAGTTTTGTCATTTTTTTCTTCCGAGGAGCAGGTTTTTTTGCGTTTTATTAAAAAATTGCAGTAGAGCGCAATTTTGAGATTTGGGGTTAGGTTTTGTTTTTAGATTGCAATGTTTGCCAGTCCTGATGTGTGCGTTCAGTTTGGTGAGTTTTGAAGCATGTTAAGGGGGTCAAAATACAGCTCAAAGAGGCAAAAGTTACTGTTTTTAGTACTTTTTTGTCTTGAAGGGGGAATTGCCAACTTCCTGTAGATTTTTGCCCAAGGAAATTAATTCAGGAAAGGTAGGTACATATAGGTTTTTGTTTCATGTCTCTATGACATTCCTACTGGGAGTTAGAGGCAGTTTTCTTTCTAGGGGGCGCTAGAGCGCAATTTTGAATTTTGGGGTTCGGTTTTTTCATTAAAAGGCAATTTTTGGAGGTCCTGTGTGTTAAATTTGGTGAGTTTTGAAGTATGTTAAGGGGGTCAAATTACAGCGCAAAGCTGCAAAGTGCGGAAGAATAATAATAAAGAATAAAACCTTACAAATTCAATAGGTCCTTATGTCCCATTGCATAAGGACTCCCTTTGGGAGTCCTTATACAATGGGCCATGCGGGCCCTAATAACTTGGCTTCACTAATTCAGATCTTGATCTAATTTGGTAGAAATGATGACGATGACACCCTGAAGTGCCCGATGAGTCAGTACCTGTTCCTACCTACCTGTAGTGGGCGGAGTCTAATAAACTGCCCCACCCCTTCACCAATCTTGCCTAAGGTGATCAGAGATGGATACTAAACTGATGGCTGATGATGAATTGCAAAAAAAAAATGTTGTGCAAATGCCAGGATGTGGGCGTGGCATAGCGCCAAGTTTTGATCTGATGGTTCGCCACAAAACACGAAACATTAGTAACTCTGTGTCACAAGTTCAGATCTTGATCCTATCTGCTATTAATGATGATTCATTTCATTTTAATTTATTTTAAATTATTTCATTTTTATCTTACCACAAACAGCAGAGCAAGGCCCTCAGGAGCCATGCCGAGCACGGCAAGGGCCCTACTGACATTGCTGTGTTTTTTCTTCTAAACGTCTGCACGCCTTTTTGAGGCCCTTAACTTGCAGGAAAAGTCTTTTTATTTGGCAGGTGCGTCGGGTACGGAGAAAAATGTTATAATTTGGGTCAGGGCATCGAGAAGGACGCATTAACCCCGCGGTTGAATTGAATATTATTGTCATTATTATTTCTGTTAACTACCATCTGTTTTATGCGTGACCCAGGTGACCTTCGACCCTGAAGTGTTCTTTAACATCCTGCTCCCGCCCATCATCTTCCACGCTGGATACAGCTTAAAGAGGGTGAGGAAACCTTCTTGATGACATCATCAACAGACATTCATGATGTGTTCACGTCTGTGTCCTGCAGAGACACTTTTTCCGCAACATGGGCTCCATTCTGGCGTACGCCTTCTTGGGGACGCTCATTTCCTGTTTTGTCATCGGGTAAGAGTCTCATCTAATTATTCATCTAATTATTGTGATTGTTATTCATGTTCCTGTTTGCCAGCTTGTTAATGTACGGCTGTGTGACGCTGATGAAGAAGATGGGGCAACTCAACGGGGACTTCTTCTTCACCGACTGTCTGTTCTTCGGCGCCATCGTCTCCGCCACAGACCCCGGTACGTCTCTTGATGCGTACATCTAGACATATAAGTAGAACGTGGACCTCATTTGGATCAGCACCATAGTGTGTCTTTGTCACCAAGCACACTATCACCTTTTGTCCCGTGTTGCCATAGTGACGGTGCTGGCCATCTTCAACGAGCTGCAGGTGGACGTGGACTTGTACGCGCTGTTGTTTGGCGAGAGCGTGCTCAACGACGCCGTGGCTTTGGTTCTCTCCTCGTAAGTCACACTTATAACACTTTGGCTTGCGTTCCAGCACAAATTTGTCTTTTTCGCAGTGTAATTAAAATCAGTGTAACAAATTTAGTGTAAAAAAAAATCAGTGCTTAAAAATTCAGTGCTGAAAAATTCCATGTAAAAAAATTCAATGTAAAAAAATCGGTGTAAAAGATTCAGTGCTAAAAAATCAGTGTAATTAAATTCAGTTATTAAAAGTTCAATGTAAAAAAAAAAATCAGTGCTGAAGAATTCAGTGTTTAAAAATTCAATGTAAAACAAATTCAGAGCTGAAAAATTCAGTGTTAAAAAAATTCAGTGCTAAAAAAATCAATGTAATTAAATTCAGTGTTTTAAAGTTCAGTGTAAATAAATTCAGTGCTGAAAAATTCAGTGTAAAACAAATTCAGTGCTGGAAAATTTAGAGCTGAAAAATTAATTTTTAAAAAAAATCAGTGAAAAAAATTCAGTGCTAAAAAAAATCAGTGTAATTAAATTCAGTGCTGAAAAATTCAGTGTTTAAAAATTCGAAACTGAAAAATTCAGTGTTAAAAAAATCTGTGTAATTAAATTCAGTGTTTAAAAGTTCTGTGTAAAAAAAATTCAGTAGTGAGAAATTCAGTGTAACAAAATTCAGTGCTTAAAAATTCAGTGCTGAAAAATTCCATGTAAAAAAATTCAATGTTTAAAATTTCTGTGTAAAAAAATCGGTGTAAAAGATTCAGTGCTAAAAAAATCAGTGTAATTAAATTCAGTTATTAAAAGTTCAGTATGAAAAAAAAAAATCAGTGCCGAAGAATTCAGTGTAAAACAAATTCAGTGCTGGAAAATTTAGAGCTGAAAAATTAAGTTTTAAAAAAAATCAGTGGAAAAAATTCAGTGCTAAAAAAATCAGTGTAATTAAATTCAGTGCTGAAAAATTCAGTGTATAAAAATTCAATGTAAAACAAAAATTCAGTGCTGGAAAATTTAGAGCTGAAAAATTAAGTTTAAAAAAAAAATCAGTGGAAAAAATTCAGTGCTGAAAAAAATCAGTGTAATTAAATTCAGTGCTGAAAAATTCAGTGTATAAAAATTCAGTGTTTAAAAATTCGAAACTGAAAAATTCAGTGTTAAAAAAATCTGTGTAATTAAATTCAGTGTTTAAAAGTTCGGTGTAAAAAAAATCAGTGCTGAAGAATTCAGTGTTTAAAAATTCAATGTAAAACAAATTCAGAGCTGAAAAATTCAGTGTTAAAAAAATTCAGTGCTAAAAAATTCAGTGTAATTAAATTCAGTGTTTTAAAGTTCAGTGTAAAAAAAATCAGTGCTGAAAAATTCAGTGTAAAACAAATTCAGTGCTGGAAAATTTAGAGCTGAAAAATTAATTTTTTTTAAAAATCAGTGAAAAAAATTCAGTGCTAAAAAAAATCAGTGTAATTAAATTCAGTGCTGAAAAATTCAGTGTTTAAAAATTCAAAACTGAAAAATTCAGTGTTAAAAAAATCTGTGTAATTAAATTCAGTGTTTAAAAGTTCGGTGTAAAAAAAATTCAGTAGTGAGAAATTCAGTGTAACAAAATTCAGTGCTGAAAAATTCCATGTAAAAAAATTCAATGTTTAAAATTTCTGTGTAAAAAAATCGGTGTAAAAGATTCAGTGCTAAAAAATCAGTGTAATTAAATTCAGTTATTAAAAGTTCAGTGTAAAAAAAAAATCAGTGCTGAAGAATTCAGTGTAAAACAAATTCAGTGCTGGAAAATTTAGAGCTGAAAAATTAAGTTTTAAAAAAAATCAGTGGAAAAAATTCAGTGCTAAAAAAATCAGTGTAATTAAATTCAGTGCTGAAAAATTCAGTGTATAAAAATTCAATGTAAAACAAATTCAGTGCTGGAAAATTTAGAGCTGAAAAATTAAGTTTAAAAAAAAATTCAGTGCTGAAAAAAATCAGTGTAATTAAATTCAGTGCTGAAAAATTCAGTGTATAAAAATTCAGTGTTTAAAAATTCGAAACTGAAAAATTCAGTGTTAAAAAAATCTGTGTAATTAAATTCAGTGTTTAAAAGTTCGGTGTAAAAAAAAAATCAGTGCTGAACAATTCAGTGTTTAAAAATTCAATGTAAAACAAATTCAGAGCTGAAAAATTCAGTGTTAAAAAAATTCAGTGCTAAAAAATTCAGTGTAATTAAATTCAGTGTTTTAAAGTTCAGTGTAAAAACATTCAGTGCTGGAAAATTCAGTGTAAAACAAATTCAGTGCTGGAAAATTTAGAGCTGAAAAATTAAGTTTTAAAAAAAATCAGTGGAAAAAATTCAGTGCTAAAAAAATCAGTGTGATTAAATTCAGTGCTGAAAAATTCAGTGTTTAAAAATTCGAAACTGAAAAATTCAGTGTTAAAAAAATCTGTGTAATTAAATTCAGTGTTTAAAAGTTCAGTGTAAAAAAAAAATCAGTGCTGAAGAATTCAGTGTTTAAAAATTCAATGTAAAACAAATTCAGAGCTGAAAAATTCAGTGTTAAAAAAATTCAGTGCTAAAAAAATTCAGTGTAATTAAATTCAGTGTTTTAAAGTTCAGTGTAAAAACATTCAGTGCTGAAAAATTCAGTGTAAAACAAATTCAGTGCTGGAAAATTTAGAGCTGAAAAATTAAGTTTTAAAAAAAATCAGTGGAAAAAATTCAGTGCTAAAAAAATCAGTGTAATTAAATTCAGTGCTGAAAAATTCAGTGTATAAAAATTCAGTGTTTAAAAATTCGAAACTGAAAAATTCAGTGTTAAAAAAATCTGTGTAATTAAATTCAGTGTTTAAAAGTTCGGTGTAAAAAAAAAATCAGTGCTGAAGAATTCAGTGTTTAAAAATTCAATGTAAAACAAATTCAGAGCTGAAAAATTCAGTGTAATTAAATTCAGTGTTTTAAAGTTCAGTGTAAAAAAATTCAGTGCTGAAAAATTCAGTGTAAAACAAATTCAGTGCTGGAAAATTTAGAGCTGAAAAATTAAGTTTTAAAAAAAATCAGTGGAAAAAATTCAGTGCTAAAAAAATCAGTGTAATTAAATTCAGTGCTGAAAAATTCAGTGTATAAAAATTCAGTGTTTAAAAATTCGAAACTGAAAAATTCAGTGTTAAAAAAATCTGTGTAATTAAATTCAGTGTTTAAAAGTTCGGTGTAAAAAAAAAAATCAGTGCTGAAGAATTCAGTGTTTAAAAATTCAATGTAAAACAAATTCAGAGCTGAAAAATTCAGTGTTAAAAAAATTCAGTGCTAAAAAATTCAGTGTAATTAAATTCAGTGTTTTAAAGTTCAGTGTAAAAAAATTCAGTGTAAAACAATTCAGTGCTGGAAAATTTAGAGCTGAAAAATTTTAAGTTTTAAAAAAAATCAGTGGAAAAAATTCAGTGCTAAAAAAATCAGTGTAATTAAATTCAGTGCTGAAAAATTCAGTGTATAAAAATTCAGTGTTTAAAAATTCGAAACTGGAAAATTTAGTGTTAAAAAAATCTGTGTAATTAAATTCAGTGTTTAAAAGTTTGGTGTAAAAAAAAAATCAGTGCTGAAGAATTCAGTGTTTAAAAATTCAATGTAAAACAAATTCAGAGCTGAAAAATTCAGTGTAATTAAATTCAGTGTTTTAAAGTTCAGTGTAAAAAAATTCAGTGCTGAAAAATTCAGTGTAAAACAAATTCAGTGCTGGAAAATTTAGAGCTGAAAAATTAAGTTTGAAAAAAAATCAGTGGAAAAAATTCAGTGCTAAAAAAATCAGTGTAATTAAATTCAGTGCTGAAAAATTCAGTGTATAAAAATTCAGTGTTTAAAAATTCGAAACTGAAAAATTCAGTGTTAAAAAAATCTGTGTAATTAAATTCAGTGTTTAAAAGTTCGGTGTAAAAAAAAAATCAGTGCTGAAGAATTCAGTGTTTAAAAATTCAATGTAAAACAAATTCAGAGCTGAAAAATTCAGTGTTAAAAAAATTCAGTGCTAAAAAATTCAGTGTAATTAAATTCAGTGTTTTAAAGTTCAGTGTAAAAAAAATTCAGTGTAAAACAAATTCAGTGCTGGAAAATTTAGAGCTGAAAAATTTTAAGTTTTAAAAAAAATCAGTGGAAAAAATTCAGTGCTAAAAAAATCAGTGTAATTAAATTCAGTGCTGAAAAATTCAGTGTATAAAAATTCAGTGTTTAAAAATTCGAAACTGAAAAATTCAGTGTTAAAAAAATCTGTGTAATTAAATTCAGTGTTTAAAAGTTCAGTGTAAAAAAAAAAAATCAGTGTTGAAGAATTCAGTGTTTAAAAATTCAATGTAAAACAAATTCAGAGCTGAAAAATTCAGTGTTAAAAAAATTCAGTGCTAAAAAATTCAGTGTAATTAAATTCAGTGTTTTAAAGTTCAGTGTAAAAAAAATTCAGTGCTGAAAAATTCAGTGTAAAACAAATTCAGTGCTGGAAAATTTAGAGCTGAAAAATTAAGTTTTAAAAAAAATCAGTGGAAAAAATTCAGTGCTAAAAAAATCAGTGTAATTAAATTCAGTGCTGAAAAATTCAGTGTATAAAAATTCAGTAGTGAGAAATTCAGTGTAACAAAATTCAGTGCTAAAAAAATCAGATCAAATAATACCAATAATAATAATAATGTATTCAATCCGTGCTTTAAGTGGGATTCTCTTATTATTTCCACAGAAGTATTCATTCTAACATGGAGCACTGTGGAGGCTCTAATCCCTGCCAAGAGTCTCAGAGCGACGCAGTGAACGGGTGCACTAAGTAGACTGTGGTGGTGGTGGTGGTGGTGATGGTGGTGGTGGTGGAGTGTTTTTGGGACAAATCGGCGGTCGTTCTGCTCATTTGAGGCGGTTATAAATGAGACAGAAATAGCGCAAGGCTGTTAAACAACTGTGTCCTGCGTGAGTCCTGTCACACTTCTTGCAAAGTTCTACTCAGGAACACTGCAGGCTTTGCAAAGAAAGGCTGAGTATTATTTTTGTTGTGCCGCTCCAGATTGGTTCCTACTGGGATGGGATTTGGTTTGTTTTTTCATGCAACCTTGATGCTCTTTTACCCACGACACTAACAAGGACTACATGACTTCCCCCCTGTCGAAGTCTTGTGTTCCTAATAACCGTATTTCAACCTTGCACAGGACAATAGTGAACAAAGAAAAGCAACATATTATGTAAATGTACAGTTTGTCTCTTATGGTCGTTTCTTTGCGGTGTCAGGTCCATCGTGGCGTACCAGCCACAAGGCGACAACAGCCACACTTTCGAGGTCATGGCCTTGCTCAAGTCCTTTGGGATGTTCCTCGGCATCTTCAGCGGCTCCTTCGCTCTGGGCGTGGCCACCGGAGTCGTCACGTCGCTCATATCCTTGAATTAATTTGTTTCATTTTGTTTACCACTATTACCCCTCCACCATATTAGCAACGAAAAACTGAGATGAAAAATGAAGCCGCAATTGGCGACAGGCGCTATTTTCCTAAATTAAAAAACTTAGTCATGATTAACTAAGATCCAACAGCGTGTGCGAAAAATAAAATAGCGTGTACTATTAGTGGGCGTGTTACGTGTGATCTACTAATACTGCGTGTGCAATTGAAAAGTGGTGCAGACGTCTTATTTAAATGAAGTTTTTCCGTGCATACCGCAGAGACGATCATTCATGCTATCATGCTCTACCTGTGTGCCATGTGTTCAACCATCTATCATCTGCAACACCTTTTCTGAATCACAATCTAGACCAGTGTTTTTCAACCACTGTGTCGCGGTGAGATACAGTCTGGTGTGCCGTGGGAGATTATCCAGTTTCACCTATTAGGGTTAAAGATATTTTTTTTCAAAGCAGTAATTCTAGTCTGCAAACGATGTGTTGTTGTTGAGTGTCGGTGCTGTCTAGAGCTGGGCAGAGTAACCGTGTAATACTCTTCCATATCAGTAGGTGGCAGCAGGTAGCTAATTGCTTTGTAGATGTGGGAAACAGCGGGAGGCAGCGTGCAGGTAAAAAGATGTCTAATGCTTAAACCAAAAATAAACAAAAGGTGAGTGCCCCTCAGAAAAGGCATTGAAGCTTAGGGAAGGCTATGCAGAACCAAACTAAAACTGAACTGGCTACCAAGTAAACAAAAACAGAATGCTGGACGACAGCAAAGACTTACTGTGGAGCAAAGACGGCGTCCACAATGTACATCCAAACACGACATGACAATCAACAATGTGCCCACAAAGAAGGATTAAAAACAACTGAAATATTCTTGATTGTTAAAACAAAGTCCATCCATCCATCCATCCATCTTCTTCCGCTTATCCGAGGTCGGGTCGCGGGGGCAGCAGCCTAAGCAGGGAAGCCCAGACTTCCCTCTCCCCAGCCACTTCGTCCAGCTCTTCCTGTGGGACCCCGAGGCGTTCCCAGGCCAGCCGGGAGACATAGTCTTCCCAACGTGTCCTGGGTCTTCCCCGCGGCCTCCTACCGGTCGGACGTGCCCTAAACACCTCCCTAGGGAGGCGTTCGGGTGGCATCCTGACCAGATGCCCGAACCACCTCATCTGGCTCCTCTCGATGTGGAGGAGCAGCGGCTTTACTTTGAGCTCCCCCCGGATGGCAGAGCTTCTCACCCTATCTCTAAGGGAGAGCCCCGCCACCCGGCGGAGGAAACTCATTTCGGCCGCTTGTACCCGTGATCTTGTCCTTTCGGTCATAACCCAAAGCTCATGACCATAGGTGAGGATGGGAACGTAGATCGACCGGTAAATTGAGAGCTTTGCCTTCCGGCTCAGCTCCTTCTTCACCACAACGGATCGATACAGCGTCCGCATTACTGAAGACGCCGCACCGATCCGCCTGTCGATCTCACGATCCACTCTTCCCTCACTCGTGAACAAGACTCCGAGGTACTTGAACTCCTCCACTTGGGGCAAAATCTCCTCCCCAACCCGGAGATGGCACTCCACCCTTTTCCGGGCGAGAACCATGGACTCGGACTTGGAGGTGCTGATTCTCATCCCAGTCGCTTCACACTCGGCTGCGAACCGATCCAGCGAGAGCTGAAGATCCTGGCCAGATGAAGCCATCAGGACCACATCATCTGCAAAAAGCAGAGACCTAATCCTGCAGCCACCAAACCAGATCCCCTCAACGCCTTGACTGCGCCTAGAAATTCTGTCCATAAAAGTTATGAACAGAATCAGTGACAAAGGGCAGCCTTGGCGGAGTCCAACCCTCACTGGAAACGTGTCCGACTTACTGCCGGCAATGCGGACCAAGCTCTGACACTGATCATACAGGGAGCGGACCGCCAAGATCAGACAGTCCGATACCCCATACTCTCTGAGCACTCCCCACAGGACTTCCCGAGGGACACGGTCGAATGCCTTCTCCAAGTCCACAAAACACATGTAGACTGGTTGGGCAAACTCCCATGCACCCTCAAGGACCCTGCCGAGAGTATAGAGCTGGTCCACAGTTCCACGACCAGGACGAAAACCACACTGTTTCTCCTGAATCCGAGGTTCGACTATCCGGCGTAGCCTCCTCTCCAGTACACCTGAATAGACCTTACCGGGAAGGCTGAGGAGTGTGATCCCACGATAGTTAGAACACACCCTCCGGTTTCTTATGATCAATGTTAATTAAAATACTAAATGTGGGATATAAATAATAATGGAAGTATAATTGTTTGTATATAGTATATAAAATGGTACAAAGGTTTAACACGCGTATAAGGATATTTCACATGCCTTTACTGTGTATATAATTGAACAGTGTTCATATTGTGTATAATGTGTATTTATAATATGTTGTACAAAAGACATTTCATAATTTTCGGAAGTTCATCTTGTACTTGACATTGTTTATAGGGTTAGGCGCTATAAGTGTTCAACTTCAGCCTAAACCCTTTCGGTCTGCAACATTTTCATTTTCAATCTATGAATGTACAACTGTTTGTTTATTTTGTTGACCATTGACCGAAGAATAAACTTTACTTACTTACTTACTTACATCTAAAAAAAAAAAGCAGTTAATTCCACGGAATGATACACAGGCAGAGAAAAGGTCCGGCCAAACTAAACCGAGATGGCGTACAAAAACGGGGGCAAACTCTTGGTCAAAAAGCAGGGCCTACGAAAACCGAGGTACATCAATGGCATACCTGCCAACTACTCCGGTTTTCCCGTAATTAGTACGGTTTTCATCAACCTATTCCGGGTTACGGTTGCAGTGATAAAAAATACGGTTTTTCATTAATTTAAAAAAAACAACATTTTTTAAATGCGCGAGGCTATTTATAGCACCGCTGCCAAGCACGAGGCACCAGTTGCCATTGTTTCCAAACGAGCGAACGATCATGGAATCAGCCGGAGAAAAATCGCAAACGAGTCTTAAACCGAAAAGAAAACTGCAGTCATTCCGTGAAGAATATTCAAAAGCCTATCCGGGAATAATTATCCGTTCCAAAAAGGGTGAAAACTACGCGAATTGCACCTTGTGCAGACAAGATTTTTCGATCGGACACGGAGGAATTAGCGATGTAAAAGACCACGTTGGGACAAAAAAACACAAGTCTAATGCCGTTGCTAGCGATACAAGTGGAAAACTTTCAACGTTTTTCGGATTTTAGCCACAAAAAGGTAATGACACCAATGTTATCTATTGGAATTGTTTAGTACTGTTATACTGTTAAAAGTGTTTATACTATTTATGCTTTCAAGTCCAAGTTGAAGAAATCTTGTTAAATGTTGACAGCATAACTACCAAAATACAGAAGTATGTCCTTAATATTTTTGCAGTGCTATTTCTGTTGAAAAGTTCAAATGATTACATTAGAGATGTGATGTGCCACTTTTCAAGTGTCTGATGGCTTAAATTCATTTTCATTAATTTTTCATATTTTGAATTCTTTTGAAAGGCTTACAAAAAAACTACATTTGAATTGTAATTCCATGCTATTGACAGGACTATTAATTTTAATGACGTTAGCTTACCATGTTTACAGTATGATAATTGTGATAGAAATGTGAATTTTAGGCACAGAATATTTTTTACAATTGAACAAGGCAGTAGATTATACAAGCTTGGACAGAAAGTTAATAATGACACCAATTTTTTTTTTAATGGAATTGTTTAGTACTGTTTTACCATTTGTTTACTGTAAAAAGTGTTTATACTGTTTATACTTTCAATGAACAAATTGAAGTCTTGTGAAAGGTTGACAGGATAACTGGCATTAACTGTCAAAATAATTTCAAACTATTGAAGTTAGCTTACAGAATAAACATGTCAATCAACCCATATGATTTTTGCTGTAATATTTTTGTTTTGAAAAGTCACTGTGACTGATAGAAAAGTGATGGTTTTAGCAACATTTTAACCTGTCTGAATGCTAATAATCATTTTGCGTCGGGGGGCGAAGCCTGAACCCCCCACCAGGACTTTGTCCTGGACCTACCGGGGCCTGCGGCCCCTGGACCCTGGCTACTAGGTTTTTCTGATTTCAAAAGTTGGCAGGTATGCAATGGTCTTTTAGTGGCAGAAAAACTCTGCTTTTCTTGTTGACCACCTTGACAAGCGCCTGCACGTGACAAAGTTCACCAAGCTAAGAGATTTCCAGCTGCTGGAGACGGCCTTGTTCTTCCTCATGTCATGGAGCACCTTCCTTTTGGCTGAGGCTTGTGGCTTCACAGGTAACCTGCGCACACACACACACACACACACACGCACACACGCACCTAGTCTAACCATCTGTCAATAGTCTTGTTACAATTAACGGTCGCCCCCTGGCTGCTTTGCATCAGGCGTGGTTGCAGTGTTGTTCTGTGGAATCACCCAGGCCCACTACACCTTCAACAATCTGTCGCCAGAGTCCCAGGACAGGACCAAACAGGTCAGACCAGAACAATGACAATTTTTACATTTTTTTTTATTAGCCAATCTGTCAAGAATGTCAGTTGCTTTTATTTTGAAAGCCTTGTCTTGCCTTGCAGCTGTTTGAGTTGCTGAACTTCCTGGCGGAGAACTTCATTTTCTCCTACATGGGTCTGGCCCTGTTCACCTTCCAGAGCCACGTCTTCAACCCCATGTTCATCGTCGGGGCTTTTGTATCCTTTGGGACAATTTACCAAGAACTGGTTAGCTCAGCATCCTCTGGCCCGCTGTGGTCCTTACCCTCTATCCCAACCAGGTGGCAGTGTTCCTGGGGAGGGCGGCCAACATCTACCCCCTGTCCTTCCTCCTCAATCTGGGCCGACGCAACAAGATCAGATCCAACTTCCAGCACATGATGATGTTTGCAGGTCAGTCAAGATCAGACCTGGGTAAATTAAGGCCCGGGGGGCCACATGTGGCCCGCTAAGCTTTTCAATTTGGCCCGACGGACAATCCCAAGTCATTTTTTTTAGATGTTTAAGATGTAAAGTGTAGCTGCCATTATGATGTGCACTCATCTTTTATAATCACCTCCAACTATACTAAGTCTTTACATGCTTGGAATATGCGCCTATGGATGATATACCAGTTACTATCAGAGGTGGGTAGAGTAGCCAGAAAATGTACTCAAGTAAGAGTACTGTTACTTTAGAGATTTATTACTCAAGTAAAAGTAAGGAGTAGTCACCCAAATATTTACTTGAGTAAAAGTAAAAAGTATGTTGTGAAAAAACTACTCAAGTACTGAGTAACTGATGAGTAACATACACACACACACATATATATATATATATATATATATATATATATATTAGAGATGCGCGGATAGGCAATTATTTCATCCGCAACCGCATCAGAAAGTCGTCAACCATCCGCAATCCACCCGATCTAACATTTGATCAGAACCGCATCCGCCCGCACCCGCCCGTTGTTATATATCTAATATAGACGATGCAAGGCATTAGTGAGGTTATAAAGCTTTTGCCTGTTAAAGAAAGGAGACTGATCCAATGCAGCACAGACATTCGCGTGCCACGCTGTCACGACCCAGACGCACACCAGTGCGCAATCATATGGGAGCCGCGCTGAGCGCACCTCCAAGCGCACCTCCAAGCGCGTCTCGCTGCCGGCGATGGCCGGGTATGGGCCCGACGCTCCAGCGCCATCCATTTTCAGGGCTAGTTGATTCGGCAGGTGGGTTGTTACACACTCCTTAGCGGGTTCCAACTTCCATGGCCACCGTCCTGCTGTCTATATCAACCAGGGTGAGCCCCACCCCTTTCGTGAGCGCACTGCGCGTGGAGTGACCCCTGTTACGCGCCCCCGGCAACAGGGGTGGCGGGCAGGTAAGCTGCGCGGGCGGAGCGCGCGGAGTGACCCCTGTTACGAGCCCCCGGCCACGGGGGTGGCGGGCAGGTAAGCTGCTTACCTGCTGCGCGTGACGCCGGCCGCGGCGAAGGCGGACGAGGCGGGGTGTCGGTGCGGTGGGCGCGGTGGTGACCCTGGACGTGCGTCGGGCCCTTCTCGCGGATCGCCTCAGCTACGGCTCCCGGTGGGGCCCTCTCGGGGGAAGGGGCCTCGGTCCCGGACCCCGGCGAGGCGTCCCTTCTCCGCTCCGTAAAAGTGTCCATCTCTTTTCTTTTTTTTTCTTCTGTTGTGGCATATGCAGCAGGTGCCTGCTCGTTTTTCGTATGTGGGTAACAACATTTAACTATGTATATATATTTCCGAATTGGTTTAACTGCCACCTGCCTGAATCTATTTAAAATCTTTTTTTTTTTTTTTTTCAACCACCCGACCCGACCCGCGGATAAAATCTAATTTTTTTTAATTTCATCCGCCCGATCCGCGGATAATCCGCGGACTCCGCGGTTGTGCCCGCAAACCGCGCATCTCTAATATATATATATATATACATATATATATATACACACACACACACACACACACATATATATATATATATATATATATATATATATATATATACCGTATATATATATACATATATATATATATACACACATATATATATATACATACATTGATATATACAGTATATAATTTATATTTATTTATTTTGCCGTTTTTGTTTACATGTTAAAGGTGTTTTAATGAATATACATGCATGTTTAACACATATAGATTCCTTTCTTTAATGAAGACAAGAATATAAGTTGGTGTATTACCTGATTCTGATGACTTGCATTGATTGGAATCAGACAGTAGTGCTTGTAATGTCCACGTTTTCAAATGGAGGAGAAAAAAAGTTGCTCCTTTCTGTCTAATACCACATGAAAGTGGTTGGTTTTTGGCATCTTATTTGTCCAGCTTCCATATTCGTTTTTATACACTTTACAAGAAATACATTGGCGGCAAATCCCGTACCTTGCTAGCTTGTTTGCGCTGGCTTTCGGAGACTCTTATTTTGAAAGCGCAGGCGCGATGGAGCGGCACTTTTATTGTGAAGACAGGAACTGTGCAGTCAGTCTTTAGGCTTTTGACGGGATGTACGGTTGAAATAAAAAAGGGTCTCTTTTCCTTCACGCTTTTGATTGATTGATTGATTGATTGAAACTTTTATTAGTAGATTGCACAGTACAGTACATATTCCGTACGATTGACCACTAAATGGTAACACCCGAATACGTTTTTCAACTTGTTTAAGTCAGGTCATGTGACCGCCTGGCTCTGTTTGATTGGTCCAACGTCACCAGTGACTGCATCTGATTGGTGGAACGGAGTGAACGTCACCAGTGACTGTATTTGTTGAAACGCAGGCACTATGAAGGTCTGTCTGACAGACCAAAACAAACAAAGCGTGCATTAACAGATCGATAAAAAATTAGTAGCGAGCTGAATGTAGATAAAAGTAGCGGAGTAAAAGTAGCGGAGTAAAAGTAGCGTTTCTTCTCTATAAATATACTTAAGTAAAAGTAAAATTATGTTGCATTAAAACTACTCTTAGAAGTACAATTTATCCCAAAAGTTACTCAAGTAGATGTAACGGAGTAAATGTAGCGCCTTACTACCCACCTCTGTGTGCACTCATCTTTTATAATCACCTCCAACTATACTAAGTCTTTACATGCTTGGAATATGCGCCTATGGATGATATACCAGTTACTATGGTCATCTAATTAGTTACTATGGTCATCTAATTAGTTACTTTGGTAATCTACGTCACAGCAGCTCAGGCGAGGCACCAAGCAGTGTGGGCGGGGAGCGTTTCAACAGACGCGGAAGGAGATTTTCACAACAAAGTTCTAAAGCTTAGTGATATCAGATTGTAGGTGGGTTTATTTTGTACCCCTCACGTTCATATTTCACCGTTTGTCGCATTTTTGTTGCGTTTCACTCGATTGTAAAATGTGTCGATCGAAAGAGGGTGTGACATTTATGTTTGTCAATATTCAGTGTTTTATCCTTTGTAGAAAAATGTAAAATTCCAGTACGTTTTTTAAGGCGGTCCGTCATAACATTTTTAGCATTCAATCAGACATTATTGTGAGGTTTTGTATTAGTGTTCATAAATATAGATATACCGGCTCCCAGACACATTTTTATTCTCTAAATGTGGCCCCCGAGTCAAAATAATTGCCCCGGCCTGGTCAAGAGCATATATAGTGGTACCTCTGTTATATTTAGTAACCGGTTCTTAAAGATCCGACAAAAACACAATTGGAAAAATTCAAGCAACTTCATGTCAATTCAATTAACCCGTTCCAGTCACTCAAAAATACTACAACAAAGCACATTATATAGAGAATAATTTCTAGTTTTACATGCAGAAAACACTAAAAAAAAACACATAAATGATGAATGGAATGGATAAATTAACCTTTAACGTCACTCTTGACGTTAAATGTTAATTTGATGGTTGGTGGATAGATAGATAGATAGATAGATAGATAGATAGATAGATAGATAGATAGATAGATAGATAGATAGATAGTACTTTATTGATTCCTTCAGGAGAGTTCCATCAGGAAAATTAAAATTCCAGCAGCAGTGTACAAAATTGAGATCGAATTTAAAAAGTAAAAAGTAAATAATGGGGGTATAAATGGAAACAAAATAGAAAAATATTACAATAGATTAAAAATAAAAAGCAACAATGAGAATAAAAATATAACAGTAAAATTAAAGCTGCAAGCAGCGTTGGTCGGGCCCGCGTATTTGGCAGGTGCTAGTCCTAAGTGTCCCAATACTTTTGTCAAG
Organism: Nerophis lumbriciformis; assembly: GCF_033978685.3. Classification (NCBI taxonomy): domain Eukaryota; kingdom Metazoa; phylum Chordata; class Actinopteri; order Syngnathiformes; family Syngnathidae; genus Nerophis; species Nerophis lumbriciformis. The sequence goes on along the minus strand of NC_084583.2, from coordinate 18,233,122 downwards.
TTTTAGTCCCAAATGTCCCAATACTTTTGTCCAGTGTAAGTGTCCCAATACTTTTGTCCAGTTGTAGTCCTAAGTGTCCCAATACTTTTGTCAAGTTGTAGTCCTAAGTGTCCCAATACTTTTGGCCAGTGTAAGTGTCCCAATACTTTTGTCCAGTGGTAGTCCTAAGTGTCCCAATACTTTTGTCCAGTTGTAGTCCTAAGTGTCCCAATACTTTTGTCAAGTTGTAGTCCTAAGTGCTCCAATACTTTTGGCCAGTGTAAGTGTCCCAATACTTTTGTCAAGTGGTAGTCCTAAGTGTCCCAATACTTTTGTCTACGTTTAGTCCGAAGTGTCCCAATACTTTTGTCCAGTTCTAGTCCTAAGTGTCCCAATACTTTTGTCAAGTTGTAGTCCTAAGTGTCCCAATACTTTTGGCCAGTGTAAGTGTCCCAATACTTTTGTCCAGTGGTAGTCCTAAGTGTCCCAATACTTTTGTCCAGTTGTAGTCCTAAGTGTCCCAATACTTTTGGCCAGTGTAGGTGTCCCAATACTTTTGTCCAGTTGTAGTCCTAAGTGTCCCAATACTTTTGTCAAGTTGTAGTCCTAAGTGTCCCAATACTTTTGTCCAGTTGTAGTCCTAAGTGCCCCAATACTTTTGGCCAGTGTAGGTGTCCCAAAACTTTTGTCCAGTTGTAGTCGTAAGTGTCCCAATACTTTTGTCAAGTTGTAGTCCTAAGTGTCCCAATACTTGTGTCCAGTGTAAGTGTCCCAATACTTTTGTTCAGTTTTTGTCCTAAGTGTCCCAATACTTTTGTCAAGTTGTAGTCCCAAGTATCCCAATACTTTTGTCCAGTTGTAATCCCAAGTGTCCCAAAACTTTTGTCTAGTTTTAGTCCTAAGTGTCCCAATACTTTTGTACAGTGTAAGTGTCCCAATACTTATGTTTAGTGGTAGCCATAAGTGTCCCAATACTTTTGTTTAGTTTTCGTCCTAAGTGTCCAAATACTTTTGTCCAGTGGTAGTCATGTGTCCCAATACTTTTGTCAAGTTGTAGTCCCAAGTATCCCAATACTTTTGTCCAGTTGTAGTTGTAAGTGTCCCAATACTTTTGTCCAGTTGTAATCCCAAGTGTCCCAATACTTTTGTCTAGTTTTAGTCCTAAGTGTCCCAATACTTTTGTACAGTGTAAGTGTCCCAATACTTATGTTCAGTGGTAGCCATAAGTGTCCCAATGCTTTTGTCAAGTTTTAGTCCCAAGTGTCCCAATACTTTAGCCAGTTGTAGTCCTAAGTGTCCCAATACTTTAGTCCAGTGTAAGCGTCCCAATACTTTTGGCCAGTGTAAGTGTCCCAATACTTTTGTCCAGTGGTAGTCATAAGTGTCCCAATACTTTTGTCAAATTGTAGTCCCAAGTGTCCCAATACTTTTGTCCAGTTTTGGTGCTATGTGTCCCAATACTTTTGTCCAGTGGTAGTCATAAGTGTCCCAATACTTTTGTCTACTTTTAGTCTGAAGTGTCCCAAGACTTTTGTCTAGTGTACCTACCTTGTCTGTATTGTGTGGGCACGTTGGTGCTTCCTGCTTTTGAGCAGCCATCTTAAAAAACCAGCAGCGCAGCAGCATCAGTGCAGCGGGTCTTTGAAGGGTCATAAAATCAAAACCGGAGCAGGTATCACAACTCTTTCGCCAACTTTTAATCAGAAGGGTTCAATCTCTCTCCTGTGTTAGTTTGAAGCCGAAACAACAAACGCGCTCAGAGGAGATGTTTGAAGAAATGTGACCGGTTTTTACAAAGAATTTGTGTTGAAGGGGGAATAGCAAACTGTTGATTTTTGCTGGGGGTTGTCAATTTATGAAATGTAGGTCTAAGTGAGACCTACGGAGAGGTTTTTGTTTCATGTCTCTCCGACCTTCCCAGTGGGAGTTACAGGCAGTTGTGTCATTTTTTTCTTCCGAGGAGCAGTTTTTTCTCAGTTTTATTCAAAAATTGCTGTAGAGCGCAATTTTTAAATTTGGGGTTAGGTTTTTTTATTAGATGACAGTTTTTGCCAATCCTGATGTGTGTGTTCAGTTTGGTGAGTTTTGAAGCATGTTAAGGGGGTCAAATTACAGCTCAAAGAGGCAAAAGTGACTGTTTTTAGTACTTTTTTGTCTTGAAGGGGGAATTGCCAACTTCCTGTTGATTTTAGCCCGAGGATATACAATTATGAAATGTAGATCTAAGTCAGACCTACATAAAGGTTTTTGTTTCATGTCTCTCCGACCTTCCTAGTGGGAGTTACAGGCAGCGTAGTTTTTTCTTCTTCCTAGGGGGCGCTAGAGCGCAATTTTGATTTTTGCGGTTCGGTATTTTTATTAAAAGACAATTTTCGCAGGTCCTGATGTGTGGGTCAAATATGGTGAGTTTTGAAGCATGTTAAGTGGGTCAAATTAGTGCTCAAAGAGGCGGCGGAAGAAGAAAGAAAGAAAGAATAAAACCTTACAAATTCAATAGGTCCATTGCATAAGGACTCCCTGTGGGAGTCCTTATGCAATGGGCCATTGCGGGCCCTAATTATGTCCCATTGCGGGCCCTAATAAGAATATAACAAGAGAAACTAGGCAGTAGTGACCATGTTATGAAAAAGTATTGCACTGTTAAATTTTTTGCATCCCCTGTCATCCTAGTACCCCCCCCCCTTCCCCCCCAGAGAGGAGTTGTACAGTCTAATGTCATCCTAGTACCCCCCCCCCCCCCCCCCCCCACCTCTCCCCTACTCCTTCTGCAACATAAAAGATGGCATTAGTTACCGAAATATACTTTGACTTTGCTTCTGCTTGTCTGCTGCTCTCAAATATGTAGGATGTTTTCTGCTCATAGTCTACATCATTGATGTTGTGTTGTGGTGAAATCTCAGCTTCGTTTGACAGTGCAAACATTTTACCACCGTGTCCTTCTTTTTGAGTTTTAAATGATCACGAAACCTTCAAAAGCTTCTCTCGTCTTCTTTGGGCCATTTGCTCTCTTTCCCCTCTGTCTTTGTTTTTGGCATTTAGCTGTTCCCGCCCCTCATACACATAAACACACCGGCCACATCACCAACACCACTCCTGAATGCTTTAGTAAAGTAGTTTCATTAAACCAATCATAGAAGCAACAAAATACAAAACAAGGCTTTTTCCCCGTCGAATTGCACTGCAAAAAGTGAAATCTAAGTAAGATGAAATATATCAAATAAGGCTGGTATTTGCTTATTTTCTGTCTGATAAGATAATTCTTCTCACTAAGCAGATTTTATGTTAGTGTTTTACTTGTTTTAAGTGTTTTGGTCCTAAATGATCTCAGTAAGATATTACAGCTTGTTGCTGAGATGTGATGACCTATATTGAGTAAAACATGCTTGAAACTAGAATATCAAGTGTTGCAAAGCTGTGTCATCAACACTCACAAGTATAAAACTACTTTTTTAAAGTCATCATTTCTTATTTCAAGCATGAAAAAAAATCATGACAATTGTGTCTCATAATTAAAACAGATGACAGCCAAATGGACTTTGCTGTTTTATTTACAATGAAACAATAGAAAATTAAAGCTGCAAATTACAGCTCAAAGAGGCAAAAGTGACTGTTTTTAGTACTTTTTTGTCTTGAAGGGGGAATTGCCAACTTCCTGTTGATTTTAGCCCGAGAATGTACTATTATGAAATGTAGGTCTAAGTGAGACCTACATAGAGGTTTTTGTTTCATGCCTCCCCGACCTTCCCAGTGGGAGTTACAGGCAGTTTTGTCAGTTTTTTCATCCGAGGAGCAGTTTTTTGTGCGTTTTATAAAAAAATTGCGCTAGAGCACAATTTTGAGATTTGGGGTTAGGTTTTTTTATTAGATCACAATTTTTGCCAGTCCTGATGTGTGCGTTCAGTTTGGTGAGTTTTGAAGCATGTTAAGGGGTCAAATTACAGCTCAAAGAGGCAAAAGTGACTGTTTTTAGTACTTTTTTGTCTTGAAGGGGGAATTGCCAACTTCCTGTTGATTTTAGCCCAAGAATGTACTATTATGAAATGTAGGTCTAAGTGAGACCTACATAGAGGTTTTTGTTTCATGCCTCTCCGACCTTCCCAGTGGGAGTTACAGGCAGTTTTGTCAGTTTTTTCATCCGAGGAGCCGTTTTTTGTGCGTTTTATTCAAAAATTGCGCTAGAGCACAATTTTGAGATTTGGGGTTAGGTTTTTTTATTAGATCACAATTTTTGCCAGTCCTGATGTGTGCGTTCAGTTTGGTGAGTTTTGAAGCATGTTAAGGGGGTCAAATTACAGCTCAAAGAGGCAAAAGTGACTGTTTTTAGTACTTTTTTGTCTTGAAGGGGGAATTGCCAACTTCCTGTTGATTTTAGCCCAAGAATGTACTATTATGAAATGTAGGTCTAAGTCAGACCTACATAGAGGTTTTTGTTTCATGTCTTTCCGACCTTCCTAGTGGGGGTTACAGGCAGTCTAGTTTTTTTTTTTCCTAGGGGGCGCTAGAGCGCAATTTTGAGTTTTGTGGTTCGTTTTTTTTTTTTAAAGGCAATTTTCGCAGGTCCTGATGTGTGGGTCAAATATGGTGAGTTTTGAAGCATGTTAAGTGGGTCAAATTACAGTTTAATGTGGCGGCGGAAGAATAAAGAATAAAGCATAAAACCTTACAAATTCAATAGGTCCTTATGTCCCATTGCATAAGGACTCCCTTTGGGAGTCCTTATGCAATGGGCCATGCGGGCCCTAATAAGTACTCGTATAGTAGTACAGTTGGCACAGTACAGTAAACTGACAGTTAATATTTAAACATTTGACATTTCTAACAATTTTGAACAGAAATAGTTCATGCACATTTAGATGAATTCTTCAAAATTACAATAAAAAATATTTTTGGCTGAGGGCCAGGCTGTATATATGCACACTAATTGACTGAAAGAGCACGCACTTGGCGCGATGATGTCATGTTATCCATGGAAAAATGCATTTTTAGACCATTTAATTTGTCTGAGCGGCTAGGAGACCCCGAGAGTAACAAGCGCTTGCCTTGTTGCCTTTCCATTAAGAACAATAAACTAGTTTTTAGTATAAGTTTGCTGCTTTCAAGAAATGTAATGCATATCATTATGTCAAAATAATGGCACTAGCATTTACTTCATTTAAGAATATTTTTCAACATATTGAGCAAAAAGGTCTCTTTTTTTTCTAGCAAGAAAAGTGCACTTGTTATTAGTGAGAATATACTTATTTTAAGCTATTTTTGGCTTCATTGAGGTTAGCTAATTTGACTTGTTTTGGAAAGTCTTGACAAGCCAAATTTTCTTGTTCTATTGGCAGATAATTTTGCTTAGTTCAAATAAAATACCCCTCATTTTTGTATTTTTAGGGCCCGCATGGCCCATTGCATAAGGACTCCTTCGGGAGTCCTTATGCAATGGGACATAAGGACCTATTGAATTTGTAAGGTTTTATTCTTTATTATTATTATACCGGCCGCCTCTTTGAGCTGTAATTTGACCCACTTAACATGCTTCAAAACTCACCATATTTGACGCACACATCAGGGCTGGCGAAAATTGCCGTTTGATAAAAAAACCAAACCCCAAAAATCAAAATTGCGCTCTAGCGCCCCCTAGAAAAAAAAAAAACT
>NC_084583.2:18220000-18222500 GCF_033978685.3 Nerophis lumbriciformis | reverse complement strand
ATGGTTTTGGGGTGAATGAGATATAATGACATAGGATTATGGTTAGATGAGCTGCGTGGAGATATAAGGTGAGATGTTGCACAGACAATGAGATGAGAATGTCCTATTATGAGATGGGTGGTGAGGAGAGATATGAGAAGATGAAGTGTGATGAGATTGAATGGAATGTGCAAATGAGACTTGGCGAGGTGAGAGCTGTGATGAGGTGACATTTTTAAGATGAAGTGAGATGAGATCACATGACGTTTGGTGAGATGTCAAGTTTTATCCATTCTATAGTCCAGGACTCATCATTACAGGAGATGAGATTTGATTGTACGATTAGATGAGATGAGATGTCAGACGTATTATGAGATGAGATTTGACGATAAGGTGAGATAACCTTTGGTGAGACGTAGTGGGATGTAAGGTGAGATAACATTTGATGGGACATAAGGTGAGATAACATTTTATAAGACGTAGTGGGATATAAGATGAGATAACCTTTGGTGAGACGTACTGGGATATAAGGTGAGATAACATTTGATGGGATATAAGGTGAGATAACATTTGGTGAGACGTAGTGGGATATAAGGTGAGATAACATTTGGTGAGACGTAGTGGGATATAAGGTGAGATAACATTTGGTGAGACGTAGTGGGATATAAGGTGAGATAACATTTGGTGAGACGTAGTGGGATATAAAGTGAGATAACATTTGGTGAGACGTAGTGGGATATAAGGTGAGATAACCTTTGGTGAGATTTAGTGGGATATAAGGTGAGATAACATTTGATAAGACGTAGTGGGATATAAGGTGAGATAACATTTGGTGAGACGTAGTGGGACATAAGGTGAGATAACATTTGATAAGACGTAGTGGGATATAAGGTGAGATAACATTTAATAAGACGTAGTGGGATATAAGGTGAGATAACATTTGGTGAGATGTAGCGGGATATAAGGTGAGATAACTTTTGGTGAGATTTAGTGGGATATAAGGTGAGATAACATTTGATAAGACGTAGTGGGATATAAGATGAGATAACATTTAGTGAGACGTAGTGGGATATAAGATGAGATAACATTTGATGAGACGTAGTGGGATATAAGGTGATATAACATTTGATAAGACGTAGTGGGATATAAGATGAGGTAACAATTTGGTGAGACGTAATGGGATATAAGGTGAGATAACATTTGATAAGACGTAGTGGGATATAAGATGAGGTAACAATTTGGTGAGACGTAATGGGATATAAGGTGAGATAACATTTGGTGAGACATAGTGGGATATAAGGTGAGATAACATTTGGTGAGACGTAGTGGGATATAAGGTGAGAAAACATTTGGTGAGACGTAGTGGGATATAAGGTGAGATAACATTTGGTGAGATGTAGTGGGATATAAGATGAGATAACATTTGATGAGACGTAGTGGGATATAAGGTGAGATAACATTTGATGAGACGTAGTGGGACATAAGATGAGATAACAATTGATAAGACGTAGTGGGATATAAGGTGAGATAACATTTAATAAGACGTAGTGGGATATAAGGTGAGATAACATTTGGTGAGATGTAGCGGGATATAAGGTGAGATAACTTTTGGTGAGATTTAGTGGGATATAAGGTGAGATAACATTTGATAAGACGTAGTGGGATATAAGATGAGATAACATTTAGTGAGACGTAGTGGGATATAAGATGAGATAACATTTGATAAGACGTAGTGGGATATAAGGTGAGATAACATTTAATAAGACATAGTGGGATATAAGGTGAGATAACATTTGGTGAGATGTAGCGGGATATAAGGTGAGATAACTTTTGGTGAGATTTAGTGGGATATAAGGTGAGATAACATTTAATAAGACGTAGTGGGATATAAGGTGAGATAACATTTGGTGAGATATAGTGGGATATAAGGTGAGATAACTTTTGGTGAGATTTAGTGGGATATAAGGTGAGATAACATTTGATAAGACGTAGTGAGATATAAGATGAGATAACATTTAGTGAGACGTAGTGGGATATAAGATGAGATAACATTTGATGAGACGTAGTGGGATATAAGGTGAGATAACATTTAATAAGACATAGTGGGATATAAGGTGAGATAACATTTGGTGAGATGTAGCGGGATATAAGGTGAGATAACTTGGTGAGATTTAGTGGGATACAAGGTGAGACAACATTTGATAAGACGTAGTGAGATATAAGATGAGATAACATTTAGTGAGACGTAGTGGGATATAAGATGAGATAACATTTGATGAGACGTAGTGGGATATAAGGTGAGATAACATTTGATGAGACGTAGTGGGATATAAGATGAGGTAACAATTTGGTGAGACGTAGTGGGATATAAGGTGAGATAACATTTGGTGAGACGTAGTGGGATATAAGGTGAGATAACCTTTGGTGAGATTTAGTGGGATATAAGGTGAGATAACATTTGATAAGACGTAGTGGGATATAAGGTGAGATAACATTTGGTGAGACGTAGTGGGACATAAGG
>NC_084583.2:18177500-18215000 GCF_033978685.3 Nerophis lumbriciformis | reverse complement strand
CGACTCCATGCCACGCCGCATTAACGCAGTAATTGAGGCAAAAGGAGCTCCAACCAAGTATTGAGTATTGTACATGCTCATATTTTTCATTTTCATACTTTTCAGTTGGCCAACATTTCTAAAAATCCCTTTTTTTGTATTAGCCTTAAGTAATATTCTAATTTTGTGACACACGGAATTTTGGATTTTCATTTGTTGCCACTTCAAATCATCAAAATTAAATGAAATAAACATTTGAATGCATCAGTCTGTGTGCAATGAATAAATATAATGTACAAGTTACACCTTTTGAATGCAATTACTGAAATAAATCAAGTTTTTCTAAATATTCTAATTTACTGGCTTTTACCTTTTATATACACATATACATACCGTATTTTTCGGACTATAAGTGGCAGTTTTTTTTCATGGTTTGGCCGGGGGTGCGACTTATACTCAGGAGCGACTTATGTGTGAAAATACGGTACATATGTTACATACATATGTATATATATATATATATATAATTTAAAAAAAGCAGTTTTCTTTTAAGTAATATAAAAATGTATCAAATGTGTTTATACCTTTAATGGAGGAATGAAGTTCATCATACTTTTTATTAAAAAAGTATTGATTTTGAATGGAGAATGGAATGGTTAACCCCAAGCATCAAAATAGATTCACAGCCCTATTAGTTATTCAAATTCATGCGTTAATGGAAAAAAAAAAAAGTCATTTCTTCCTTCGCCGTCACGCCAGCCTTGCACAAAACTTCAACTTAACGTCATTTTTTTGCGTGATCGAGCTCGCCGGCTAACATTCGCCATGATGAAATATTATTAGACATATTCCGTGCTGTTTGACAGCTTGCTGGAAAGACCCACTTTGTTACATTTGCCTTGGTTTTCATGCTTGGTTTCATGTATTCATATTCTGCAGAAGTGTGTGTGTGTGTGTGACAGAAGTGTGTGTGTGCGTGCTCAGAGGCTTTTGTTAGCCAGCTCCTCTGGGCCTCCAGCAAGCAGCTGTCTCACAACAGGAAGTGTTGATAGGGCGTCGCCGTGGCAACCGCCATGTTGACGCCGCGCACCAGCCAGAAAAAAACCGAGTTTGAAGCAGTTGCTTGTGTAGCAGGATGTGCTGAGTCGGCGTTAGTAGAATGTTTGTGTGGACATCCATCTCTGACGTGTCTTCATGAGGACACACAGAAGGCAGATGTTAGGATGAATGTCTGTGTGGACATCCATCTCTGACGTGTCTTCATGAGGACACACAGAAGGCAGATGTTAGGATGAATGTTTGTGTTGACATCCATCTCTGACGTGTCTTCATGAGGACACACAGAAGGCAGATGTTAGGATGAATGTTTGTGTGGACATCCATCTCTGACGTGTCTTCATGAGGACACGCAGAAGGCAGATGTTAGGATGAATGTCTGTGTTGACATCCATCTCTGACGTGTCTTCATGAGGACACACAGAAGGCAGATGTTAGGATGAATGTTTGTGTTGACATCCATCTCTGACGTGTCTTCATGAGGACACACAGAAGGCAGATGTTAGGATGAATGTTTGTGTGGACATCCATCTCTGACGTGTCTTCATGAGGACACACAGAAGGCAGATGTTAGGATGAATGTCTGTGTGGACATCCATCTCTGACGTGTCTTCATGAGGACACACAGAAGGCAGATGTTAGGATGAATGTTTGTGTGGACATCCATCTCTGACGTGTCTTCATGAGGACACACAGAAGGCAGATGTTAGGATGAATGTTTGTGTGGACATCCATCTCTGACGTGTCTTCATGAGGACACACAGAAGGCAGATGTTAGGATGAATGTTTGTGTGGACATCCATCTCTGACGTGTCTTCATGAGGACACACAGAAGGCAGATGTTAGGATGAATGTTTGTGTGGACATCCATCTCTGACGTGTCTTCATGAGGACACACAGAAGGCAGATGTTAGGATGAATGTCTGTGTGGACATCCATCTCTGACGTGTCTTCATGAGGACACACAGAAGGCAGATGTTAGGATGAATGTTTGTGTTGACATCCATCTCTGACGTGTCTTCATGAGGACACTCAGAAGGCAGATGTTAGGATGAATGTTTGTGTTGACATCCATCTCTGACGTGTCTTCATGAGGACACACAGAAGGCAGATGTTAGGATGAATGTTTGTGTGGACATCCATCTCTGACGTGTCTTCATGAGGACACACAGAAGGCAGATGTTAGGATGAATGTTTGTGTTGACATCCATCTCTGACGTGTCTTCATGAGGACACGCAGAAGGCAGATGTTAGGATGAATGTTGGAGATGAGACACAGGTGGAAGACCTTCCACTGTTATCTTCTGCTGTGCAGGAACTTCTACTATAATTTTTTTTGCTGTTTTTTTTTATGGTTATGACATATTTTTTTAGACATTTTCTGCCATTGTCTTTTTTTTTTTTTTTACATAAGAAGAGAGAAAAAGACACCTTCTATTTGCACTGTCTCACGGGGGTGAAATGTAAATGTGATGAATGATGAAGAGTTCTATTTGCTGCATTCACTCATTCAAGGTATGCTCTTTATGTGTGTTTGTATGCCGTCGCCATGGATACCGCAGAGCATGAATTGTCTCATTCTTCCCGCTGGACTCAAAATATAATAATAATAATAATAATAAAGACTATTTGTCTTTGTGGATGAAGACGACCAAAGAGGTTTTTGCTGTGCTGTGGTCGAGTGGAGAAGTGGAAGGTAATGTTTACATCAGCGCTCCCTCTTCATGCGTGCCACACACACAAATAAGACCGGAATAAACAGAAGAATTTGCTTTTCATGAAATCACCATCCTGTCATTTGTGTTTGGACTGTGCAACAAACAGGAAACTATACGTCCACACTGCAGGCTCGGATGTCCAATTTGGATCTTTTTTGGTCAAATCTGATCTTTTTAGTGGAAGTTCACATTCCAAGTAAAGTCTGTTTCCAGAGGCGGGTAGAGTAGCCAGAAATTGTACTCAAGTAAGAGTACTGTTACTTTAGAGATTTATTACTCAAGTAAAAGTAAGGAGTAGTCACCCAAATATTTACTTGAGTAAAAGTAGAAAGTATGTTGTGAAAAAACTACTCAAGTACTGAGTAACTGATGAGTAACATACACACACACACATATATATATATATATATATATATATATATATATATATATATATATATATATATATATACTAGAGATGCGCGGATAGGCAATTATTTCATCCGCAACCGCATCAGAAAGTCGTCAACCATCCGCCATCCACCCGATGTAACATTTGATCAGAACCGCACCCGCCCGTTGTTATATATCTAATATAGACGATGCAAGGCATTAGTGAGGTTATAAAGCTTTTGCCTGTTAAAGAAAGGAGACTGATCCAATGCAGCACAGACATTCGCGTGCCACGCTGTCACGACCCAGACGCACACCAGTGCGCAATCATATGGGAGCCGCGCTGAGCGCACCTCCAAGCGCGTCTCGCTGCCGGCGACGGCCGGGTATGGGCGCCATCCATTTTCAGGGCTAGTTGATTCGGCAGGTGGGTTGTTACACACTCCTTAGCGGGTTCCAACTTCCATGGCCACCGTCCTGCTGTCTATATCAACCAGGGTGAGCCCCACCCCTTTCGTGAGCGCACTGCGCGCGGAGTGATCCCTGTTACGCGCCCCCGGCAACAGGGGTGGCGGGCAGGTAAGCTGCTTACCTGCTGCGCGTGACGCCGGCCGCGGCGAAGGCGGACGAGGCGGGGTGTCGGTGCGGTGGGCGCGGTGGTGACCCTGGACGTGCGTCGGGCCCTTCTCGCGGATCGCCTCAGCTATGGCTCCCGGTGGGGCCCTCTCGGGGGAAGGGGCCTCGGTCCCGGACCCCGGCGAGGCGTCCCTTCTCCGCTCCGTAAAAGTGTCCATCTCTTTTTTTTTTTTCTTCTGTTGTGGCATATGCAGCAGGTGCCTGCTCGTTTTTCGTATGTGGGTAACAACATTTAACTATGTATATATATTTCCCAATTGGTTTAACTGCCACCCGCCTGAATCTATTTAAAATCTTTTTTTTTTTTTTTTCAACCGCCCGACCCGATCCGACCCGCGGATAAAATCTAATTTTTTTAAATTTCATCCGCCCGATCCGCGGATAATCCGCGGACTCCGCGGTTGTGCCCGCAAACCGTGCATCTCTAATATATATATATATATATATATATATATATGTATGTGTGGGAAAAAAAATCACAAGACTACTTCATCTCTACAGGCCTGTTTCATGAGGGGTTCCCTCAATCATCAGGAGATTTTAATGGGAGCATTCACATACCATGGTTTATATAGGGCACAGAGTGGGTGGGTACAGGCTGGCGTAGGGGCGTGGTGATTGGCTCATGTGTTACCTAGGAGGTGTTTCCGTCTGTGGCGGCATGCTGTTACAATTTCGCTGCGCTTGTTGAGGGATGACAGGTCTGGACGGTAAATGATAAACAGTTTCTCTTTCAAGCATAGGTTGCATCTTTTATTACCACTATTGTAAGGTGTGCTGGATGCAAGAATTTGCCATGTTATTGAATATTCAACATTATTGTCTTTGAGGTCCCAAATGTGTTTGCTGAGTTCTGTGGTATTCCGCAGGTTTTGGTTCCTGAAAGAAGCCTTGTGATTGTTCCATCTGGTTTTGAATTCTCCCTCGGTTAATCCTACATATGTGTCGGATGTGTTAATGTCCTTGCGTATTAATCAATCAATAATGTTGAATATTCAATAACATGGCAAATTCTTGCATCCAGCACACCTTACAATAGTGGTAATAAAAGATGCAACCTATGCTTGAAAGAGAAACTGTTTATCATTTACCGTCCAGACCTGTCATCCCTCAACAAGCGCAGCGAAATTGTAACAGCATGCCGCCACAGACGGAAACACCTCCTAGGTAACACATGAGCCAATCCCCACGCCCCTACGCCAGCCTGTACCCACCCACTCTGTGCCCTATATAAACCATGGTATGTGAATGCTCCCATTAAAATCTCCTGATGATTGAGGGAACCCCCTCATGAAACAGGCCTGTAGAGATGAAATAGTCTTGTGATTTTTTTCCCCACACATATATATATATATATATATATATATATATATAGCAGTGTTTCCCACACATTCATTTATTTGTGGCGGCCCGCCACGAAAGAATTACGTCCGCCACAAATGGATTTTTCGGCTTTTGACTCGCTCGACCGCTCATAAAAGCAATGGGACTCTGTCTGTGAATGTTGCTTGTAGTTACAACTCCGGTGCAGTAGGTGGCGGTAACTCCGCCAAATACGAGGGTAATATAGGTTATAGCTGCATCGCTCGCGGCTCGTCATATATTTAACGTTAATCCGCGATTTCACCGAGCGTTTCACTGACGGTGAGCAGCCTGACGCTGCTTCATTAACACCGCCGCTGTTTGACTCGTGGCCCGGGGCAGACGCACGTCGTAACAGTCACGTGTTACAATACCGACGAGCTAACGTGTCCAGGTTATAACCCTGTTGTCAATAAACACGTGGAGACGGTGCTTCAGATACTGCTTTAATACTGAAGATAATTGTCCACTGTCCACTGCAGCATGTGAATGCAATGAAAAGAATAAAATCTGAGCCAACCAGCTGTTAAAATGTTGTCCAGGTTAATGTTTTGGCCATTAAAGGCCCTTCATTTCAAGATTTCAACTGTGATCGGGCTTTAAACAGGTGGCTGACCTGTTCAGATGGGTGTAACTGCTACTGGTCAAATAATGTGAAATAGCATTTAATTTTACATGTATGCAATGCCATTTAAATGTAATTATTGATAATAATAATAATAATAAATACTTTGTAGTGTTGTAAATAGTCAACGGGAAGGATTCTAGTAAGATATAAGCCATGAGCACTACACAGCCAGAAAAAAACCTAGGCAGGACAAGTAAAAATATTGGGGCAAGGAGATTTGAGAAGTCAGGCAAGTAGAAAAAAACCTTAACGTTGAACCCTGCATGTGTTGAGCTGCTGGTTAGACGGCACTGTACATAGAGCGCTTCTGCTCGTTAGTAATACATTCTAATGTTGGATGTTCACTCCTTCACACAGATGAGTATAGAAAAATATTTTCAACGGCCGAAAAGGGCTGGACTTGGAGAGGAGGTAGGCCTACAGTCCGGACCACAGGTGCGACCTGTTCAGCAGCAGCAGGAGGAGGAGGAGGTTGACTGACTGTGGCAGGACACCTCTGCCTCTGTTTCACTTCATGTTGCTGGTAAATAATATGGTTGTAGTAGTAGGCTAAAGTTAAATTATTTAGTATTCACTATATAAAGGGGCAGAGCTTTAAGAGACATTTTAGCTTTTATATTTTATAAGATATATTTTTTGTAAGAACCACAATTAATAAATATATTTCAGTGAATCACTAATTGTTCAAATCTGTATATAAATATGTACATAAAATGTAATTATATTTCAACTCCGCGTTCTTCTTGGTCATCGCCGGTGCCGCCGCCACCCCCCGCCCCCTGACCACACCACCACAAATAGATGCCTGTCCTGTGGGAAACACTGTATATATATATATATATATATATATATATATATATATATATATATATATATACATACATATACATTGATATATACAGTATATAATTTATATGTATTTATTTTGCTGTTTTTGTTTACATGTTAAAGGTGTTTTAATGAATATACATGCATGTTTAACACATATAGATTCCTTTCTTTCATGAAGACAAGAATATAAGTTGGTGTATTACCTGATTCTGATGACTTGCGTTGATTGTAATCAGACAGTAGTGCTGATAACGTCCACGTTTTCAAATGGAGGAGAAGAAAAGTTCCTCCTTTCTGTCTAATACCACATGAAAGTGGTGGGTTTTTGGCATCTTATTTGTCCAGCTTCCATATTCGTTTTTATACACTTTACAAGAAATATATTGGCGTCAAACTCCTTAGCTTGCTAGCTTGTTTGCGCTGGCTTTGGTAGACTCTTATTTTGAAAGCGCAGGCGCGATGGAGCGGCACTTTTATTGTGAAGACAGGAACTGTGCAGTCAGTCTTTAGGCTTTTGACGGGATGTACGGTTGAAATAAAAAAGTATCTTTTTTCCTTCACACTTTTGATTGATTGGAACTTTTATTAGTAGATTGCACAGTACAGTACATATTCCGTACAATTGACCACTAAATGGTAACACCCGAATAAGTTTTTCAACTTGTTTAAGTCAGGTCATGTGACCGCCTGGCTCTGTTTGATTGGTCCAACGTCACCAGTGACTGCATCTGATTGGTGGAACGAAGTGAAACGTCACCAGTAAGGCAGGCACTATGAAGGTCTGTCTGACAGACCAAAACAAACAAAGCGTGCATTAAAAGATCGATAAAAATTAGTAGCGAGTAGCGAGCTGAATGTAGATAAAAGTAGCGGAGTAAAAGTAGCGTTTCTTCTCTATAAATATACTTAAGTAAAAGTAAAAGTATGTTGCATTAAAACTACTCTTAGAAGTACAATTTATCCCAAAAGTTACTCAAGTAGATGTAACGGAGTAAATGTAGCGCGTTACTACCCACCTCTGTCTGTTTCTAATGTGAATGCAGTTTGACCTGTATGCGGACATGACGTCACGACGTGGCACGCACTGTAAACATGACGTCATGACGTGGCACGCACTGTAAACATGACTCACTGGAGGCGGTCTCGGTACTGCAGCTTTTGTGGCCATTTCAGGGATTTTGCACAATCAAAGTCAACATTTTGAGAACGGAAGTTTTACACGTGGAAGACGAAGAAGGAAGAGGACAAATATTTTTGGCGCTGGCAGTTTTACGTGATATTTTGCTGCGATGTCTGCTCGTGTCTGTGGGCGAGCAGTCGAGACGAGAGTTCCGAAAACATTTTATTTTCTGCTCCGTTGTCAACTATTTATTTTGTAACTCTCTATTTCGGCGAATGATTATGACGCTTATCGCTTTATTGTCTTTATTGTAACAACAATTGTTAGTGTACATGAAACATGTTTATTATTGTCATTTAGTCCTTAAATACAGAGGTGGGTAGTAACACGCTACATTTACTCTGTTACATCTACTCCTCAGCCTTCCCGGTAAGGTCTATTCAGGTGTACTGGAGAGGAGGCTACGCCGGATAGTCGAACCTCGGATTCAGGAGGAACAGTGTGGTTTTCGTCCTGGTCGTGGAACTGTGGACCAGCTCTATACTCTCGGCAGGGTCCTTGAGGGTGCATGGGAGTTTGCCCAACCAGTCTACATGTGTTTTGTGGACTTGGAGAAGGCATTCGACCGTGTACCCCGGGAAGTCCTGTGGGGAGTGCTCAGAGAGTATGGGGTAACGGACTGTCTTATTGTGGCAGTTCGCTCCCTGTATAATCAGTGCCAGAGTTTGGTCCGCATTGCCGGCAGTAAGTCGGACACGTTTCCAGTGAGGGTTGGACTCCGCCAAGGCTGCCCTTTGTCACCGATTCTGTTCATAACTTTTATGGACAGAATTGCTAGGCGCAGTCAAGGCGTTGAGGGGATCTGGTTTGGTGGCTGCAGGATTAGGTCTCTGCTATTTGCAGATGATGTGGTCCTGATGGCTTCCTCCGGCCAAGATCTTCAGCTCTCACTGGATCGGTTCGCAGCCGAGTGTGAAGCGACTGGGATGGGAATCAGCACCTCCAAGTCCGAGTCCATGGTTCTCTCCCGGAAAAGGGTGGAGTGCCATCTCCGGGTTGGGGAAGAGATCTTGCCCCAAGTGGAGGAGTTCAAGTACCTCGGAGTCTTGTTCACGAGTGGGGGAAGAGTGGATCGTGAGATCGACAGGCGGATCGGTGCGGCGTCTTCAGTAATGCGGACGCTGTATCGATCCGTTGTGGTGAAGAAGGAGCTGAGCCGGAAGCCAAAGCTCTCGATTTACCGGTCGATCTACGTTCCCATCCTCACCTATGGTCATGAGCTTTGGGTCATGACCGAAAGGACAAGATCACGGGTACAAGCGGCCGAAATGAGTTTCCTCCGCCGAGTGGCGGGGCTCTCCCTTAGAGATAGGGTGAGAAGCTCTGTCATTCGGGGGGAGCTCAAAGTAAAGCCGCTGCTCCTCCACATCGAGAGGAGCCAGATGAGGTGGTTCGGGCATCTGGTCAGGATGCCACCCGAACGCCTCCCTAGGAAGGTGTTTTGGGCACGTCCGACCGGTAGGAGGCCACGGGGAAGACCCAGGACACGCTGGGAAGACTATCTCTCCCGGCTGGCCTGGGAACGCCTCGGGATCCCCCGGGAGGAGCTGGACGAAGTGGCTGGGGAGAGGGAAGTCTGGGCTTCCCTGCTTAAGCTGCTGCCCCCGCGACCCGACCTCGGATAAGCGGAAGATAATGGACGGATGGATGGGTTACTCATCAGTTACTCAGTACTTGAGTAGTTTTTTCACAACATACTTTTGACTTTTACTCAAGTAAATATTTGGGTGACTACTCCTTACTTTGACTTGAGTAATAAATCTCTAAAGTAACAGTACTCTTACTTGAGTACAATTTCTGGCTACTCTACCCACCTCTGTTCATTAGTACCACGATACTGTACTAGTACCGACGAACTGATCCAGCATGTCCCGGAGAATGTCATTGACAAGTGTCTGGAAGACAACAGGGGCATTGGTGAGTCCTTATATTGGTAATGCCCTAGATGGGTGTTGAAAGCCGTCTTCCACTCATCGCCCTCCTTGATCCGTACCAGGTGATAGGCGCTCCGCAAGTCCAGTTTGGTGGAGATGGTGGCTGGTGCAAAAGGCTCAAAGGAAGGGGTGCTTGTTCTTGACCGTAATCTTATTCAAAAGACGGTAGTCAATGCATGGTCTTAAAGATCCGTCCTTCTTGGCCACAAAAAAGAATTCTGCCGCCAACGGAGATTTAGAAGGTGTGATGATTCCTGAAGCTAGAGACTCCGTAATGTAGTCCTTCATAGCTTCTTTTTCAGGGAGTGACAGCTTGTACAAGCGACTGGATGGCAGGGTAGCATTGGGGAGCAGTTCCATGGCGAAGTCGTAGGGTCTGTGAGGAGGAAGGGAGTGTGTGCGTTCCTTGCTGAACACAGCGGCGAGATCGTGGTAGCAAGCCGGTATCTGGGCCAGATCAGCGTGAGGTCTGGGTTTGCTGATAGGAGGAGACGCGGACTTGAGACAGTTAGCGTGGCATGGGGTGCTCCACGCCATGATCTTGCCAGAAGTCCAGGAGATGTGTGGGTCGTGTTGCCGCAGCCATGATCTGCCGAGGACTAACAGAGCGATGGGAGCTTCCAGCACCCAGAAACTAATGGTCTCGACATGGTTCCTTGAAAGGGTCAGGGATAGGGGCTCCGTGCGGTGTTTAATGGGACCCAAAGGGCGCCCATCCAGAGCTTGCGCGGGAAGTATATTGTCCAAGGGCACAAGCGAATTCCAACTTGCTGGGCGAACTCGTAGTCGATAAGACTCTCGTCCGCTCCGGAGTCCAAATAAGCACCCACTCGAACGGTCTTGGTGTTCCACGCCAGAGTAGCGGGAAACAGGATGCCAGGGTTCCTTCTTTCCTGGGGAAACAACGTGTGGCTCGCCAGGATCCCCTTTGCTGGTGAGCCTGGTCTTTTGGCCTTGACGGGCAGTTGCTGATGAGCCTGGTCTTTTGGCCTTGACAGGCAGTTGCTGGTGAGCCTGGTCTTTTGGCCTTGACGGGCAGTTGCTGGTGAGCCCGGTCTTTTGGCCTTGACAGGCAGTTGCTGGTGAGCCTGGTCTTTTGGCCTTGACGGGCAGTTGCTGGTGAGCCTGGTTTTTTGGCCTTGACGGGCAGTTGCTGGTGAGCCTGGTTTTTTGACCTTGACAGGCAGTTGCGGATGATGTGCCCAGCCAGGCCACAGTAGAGGCAGAGACACTGCCTATACCTCCTCTATTTCCTCTTTTAGAGACTGCCTATACCTCCTCTCTCTTTCCTCAGTCGCCAAATACTTGGTTCTCCCCAATTGCATGGGCTCAGGAGTGGTCATCAGTGCAGGTGGAGGTATGAGGGAGTGGTCATCAGTGCAGGTGGAGGTATGAGGGAGTGGTCATCGGTGCAGGTGGAGGTATGAGGGAGTGGTCATCGGTGCAGGTGGAGGTATGAGGGAGTGGTCATCGGTGCAGGTGGAGGTATGAGGGAGTGGTCATCAGTGCAGGTGGAGGTATGAGGGAGTGGTCATCAGTGCAGGTGGAGGTATGAGGGAGTGGTCATCAGTGCAGGTGGAGGTATGAGGGAGTGGTCATCGGTGCAGGTGGAGGTATGAGGGAGTGGTCATCAGTGCAGGTGGAGGTATGAGGTATGAGGTATGGTTTGTTCGACTGAGGTCTGGTAGGCAGGTCAGAGTTGAACCGCAGTGGTGAAGCTGGCGGCCTCATACGCTCGCTCTGCTGTTCCTTCCCAAAGTCGAAGGTTGTACAGGAGCACGAGGTCAAGGAGGGCTCTGCAGGATGTGGGTCTGTCCCTCAGCAGACCATCCTTGGTCTTACCTTGATCTGCTCCCAAACCCTGCAGACACACATCAGACATGACCTCATGACCCCTGCAGACACGTGGAAGTGGAAGTGGAAGTGGATGTGGATGTGGATGTGGAAGTGGAAGTGGATGTGGAAGTGGAAGTGGATGTGGAAGTGGAAGTGGATGTGGATGAGGAAGTGGATGTGGAAGTGGAAGTGGAAGTGGATGAGGAAGTGGAAGTAGAAGTGGATGTGGAAGTGAAAGTGGAAGTGAAAGTGGAAGTAGAAGTGGATGTGGATGAGGAAGTGGATGTGGAAGTGGATGTGGATGTGGATGTGGAAGTGGATGTGGATGTGGATGTGGATGTGGATGTGGAAGTGGATGTGGAAGTGGATGAGGAAGTGGATGTGGAAGTGGATGTGGAAGTGGATGTGGAAGTGGATGAGGAAGTGGAAGTGGATGTGGAAGTGGAAGTGGATGTGGAAGTGGATGAGGAAGTGGAAGTGGATGTGGATGTGGATGTGGATGTGGATGTGGAAGTGGAAGTGGATGAGGAAGTGGAAGTGGATGTGGATGTGGAAGTGGATGTGGATGTGGATGAGGAAGTGGAAGTGGATGAGGAAGTGGATGTGGCTGTGGAAGTGGATGTGGAAGTGGATGAGGAAGTGGATGTGGAAGTGGATGTGGAAGTGGATGTGGAAGTGGATGAGGAAGTGGAAGTGGATGTGGATGTGGATGTGGAAGTGGATGTGGATGTGGAAGTGGAAGTGGATGAGGAAGTGGAAGTGGATGTGGATGTGGAAGTGGATGTGGATGAGGAAGTGGAAGTGGATGTGGAAGTGGATGTGGAAGTGGATGAGGAAGTGGAAGTGGATGTGGATGTGGATGTGGAAGTGGATGTGGATGTGGATGTGGAAGTGGAAGTGGATGAGGAAGTGGAAGTGGATGTGGAAGTGGATGTGGATGTGGATGAGGAAGTGGAAGTGGATGAGGAAGTGGATGTGGCTGTGGAAGTGGATGTGGAAGTGGATGAGGAAGTGGATGTGGAAGTGGATGTGGATGTGGAAGTGGAAGTGGAAGTGGATGAGGAAGTGGAAGTGGATGTGGATGTGGAAGTGGATGTGGAAGTGGATGTGGAATTGGATGTGGATGTGGATGTGGAAGTGGATGTGGAAGTGAAAGTGGAAGTGAAAGTGGAAGTAGAAGTGGATGTGGAAGTGAAAGTGGAAGTGAAAGTGGAAGTAGAAGTAGAAGTGGATGTGGAAGTAGAAGTGGATGTGGAAGTGAAAGTGAAAGTGGATGTGGAAGTGGATGTGGATGTGGAAGTGGAAGTGGATGTGGATGTGGAAGTGGATGTGGAAGTGGATGTGGATGTGGAAGTGGATGTGGATGTGGAAGTGGATGTGGATGTGGAAGTGGATGTGGAAGTGGATGAGGAAGTGGATGTGGATGTGAAAGTGGATGTGGAATTGGATGTGGATGTGGAAGTGGATGTGGAAGTGAAAGTGAAAGTGGATGTGGAAGTGGAAGTGGAAGTAGAAGTGGATGTGGAAGTGAAAGTGGAAGTGAAAGTAGAAGTGGATGTGGAAGTGAAAGTGGAAGTAGAAGTGGATGTGGAAGTGAAAGGAGAAGTAGAAGTGGATGTGAAAGTAGAAGTGGAAGTGGATGTGGAAGTAGAAGTGAAAGTGGAAGTGGATGTGGAAGTGAAAGTGGAAGTAGACGTGGATGTGGAAGTGAAAGTGAAAGTGGAAGTAGAAGTGGATGTGAAAGTGAAAGTGGAAGTAGAAGTGGATGTGGAAGTGAAAGGAGAAGTAGAAGTGGATGTGAAAGTAGAAGTGGAAGTGGAAGTGGATGTGGAAGTAGAAGTGAAAGTGAAAGTGGAAAGTGACATACTTTGTCTTCTCCTCACTGTTCGTGAGCAAAGGAGAGCAGTGAGCGTGTCCACTTCACTTTGTTTTTTCTACAATGTTTCACTTCAGCGTGATATTAAACATCCTTTCACTTTCACTTTCACTTTCATGACAACATGACTTCTTTCCTTGCTGAATGTGATGTGATATAAAGTTGATCATGTGATATAAAGTTGATAATGTGATGTGATATAAAGTTGAGTGTTGAGGTCATGTTAGTGGGAGGTTTGTGATATAAAGTTAAGTGTTGAGGTCATGTTAGTGGGAGGTTTGTGATATAAAGTTAAGTGTTGAGGTCATGTTAGTGGGAGGTTTGTGATATAAAGTTAAGTGTTGAGGTCATGTTAGTGGGAGGTTTGTGTTGTTTCCTCCCTGTGACTTGTAGACTGCAACACATTTCTGCTGTCAGCCAGCGACACAACACTCTTTGTCTGCACAGCCAGCGACACAACACTCTTTGTCTGCACAGGTCAGTCCTCTTGCACATTTACTCTTTTGTATACTCATAGTACATTATTTATAATATCCTTCTTATTTACACTAAACATTTATTATGTCTTGCTTTTTTTACACCTTATTATAATATGTGTACCCTTTAATAACAACAATATACTGTATGTGTACCCTTTAATAACAATATACTGTATGTGTACACTTTAATAACAACAATATACTGTATGTGTACACTTTAATAACAACAATATACTGTATGTGTACACTTTAATAACAACAATATACTGTATGTGTACCCTTTAATAACAACAAGAACATACTGTATATACTGTATGTATGCCCTTTAATAACAACAATATACTGTATGTGTACCCTTTAATAACAATATACTGTATATACTGTATGTGTACCCTTTAATAACAACAATATGCTGTATGTGTACACTTTAATAACAACAATATACTGTATGTGTACCCTTTAATAACAACAAGAACATACTGTATGTATGCCCTTTAATAACAACAATATACTGTATGTGTACACTTTAATAACAACAATATACTGTATGTATGCCCTTTAATAACAACAATATACTGTATGTGTACCCTTTAATAACAACAACAATATACTGTATATACTGTATGTGTACCCTTTAATAACAACAATATACTGTATGTGTACCCTTTAATAACAACAATATACTGTATGTGTACCCTTTAATAACAACAATATACTGTATGTGTACCCTTTAATAACAACAATATACTGTATGTGTACCCTTTAATAACAACAAGAACATACTGTATATACTGTATGTATGCACTTTAATAACAACAATATACTGTATGTGTACCCTTTAATAACAATATACTGTATGTGTACCCTTTAATAACAATATACTGTATATACTGTATGTGTACCCTTTAATAACAACAATATACTGTATGTGTACCCTTTAATAATAACAATATAGTGTATATACTGTATGTGTGCCCTTTAATAACAACAACAATAAAGAGTATATACTGTACATAGCAAAAGGCCACAGGTAGGAGCATGATAAGGTGAATGTGCAGTAAATGAGTGTCTCCATGGTGAAGGTGTAGTACACACACAATCCTCATTTAAAGATGGCGCTGTGCACCACTCTTCAACTGCACACAGTCTTAGTAGATCACACACACTAATGGCACTCGCTGTTTAGCACCTGTAGATCACACGCTAGTGATGGGTCCGGCAACACCGATGCATCGGTGCATGCGTCGAGCTCATAGAGCAAAACCCTGTGTCGGTGCGCGTACCGCTTTTAGAAAGTCACGTGACCGATCATGAGCTGTTTTGGTCACGTGACCGATACGCCAACTGTGTCGCACTGACGCCTCCTCTGTGCCCTGTGAGCGGCTCTTTTCTACAGCCGGAGAAATAATAACTAAGAAGAGAAATCGTCTAAAATGTAATACGTCGGAAAAACTTTTTTTTTAAATTTTTTTAATAAAAGTGTAAAAAAATAAAATTAAAAAAATTCCCAGTCCACAATCATCCACAACACGTTCTCTTAGATTTCCATGTTATGATACATGTTCACATTATTTATTGACTGTATCTAAAAAAGATAAAAATATATTTTTATTTAAATGAAGATTTGAAATAATCCTAAATGAAATACAATGACTTGGTTTATATTATTGTATATACTAGGGCAGGGGTCACCAACGCGGTGCCCGCGGTCACCAGGTCGCCCGTAAGGACCAGATCAGTCGCCCGCTTGCCTGTTCTAAAAATAGCTCAAAGAGCAGCACTTACCAGTGAGCTGCCTTTATTTTTTAAATTTTATTTATTTACTGGCAAGCTGGTCTCGCTTTGCTCGACATTTTTAATTCTAAAAGAGACAAAACTCAAATAGAATTTGAAAATCCAAGAAAATATTTTAAAGACTTGGTCTTCACTTGGAATAACCGGTAGAAAATGGATGGATGGATGGGTCTTCACTTGTTTAAATAAATTCATTTATTTTTTACTCCTATTTCTGGGGCTGAGGTTGCCGAGGTTGTTAAAAAGCTCCTCGGTGGCAAGGCCCCGGGGGTGGATGAGATCCGCCCGGAGTTCCTTAAGGCTCTGGATGTTGTGGGGCTGTCTTGGTTGACAAGACTCTGCAGCATCGCGTGGACATCAGGGGCGGTACCTCTGGATTGGCAGACCGGGGTGGTGGTTCCTCTCTTTAAGAAGGGGAACCGGAGGGTGTGTTCTAACTATCGTGGGATCACACTCCTCAGCCTTCCCGGTAAGGTCTATTCAGGTGTACTGGAGAGGAGGCTACGCCGGATAGTCGAACCTCGGATTCAGGAGGAACAGTGTGGTTTTCGTCCTGGTCGTGGAACTGTGGACCAGCTCTATACTCTCGGCAGGGTCCTTGAGGGTGCATGGGAGTTTGCCCAACCAGTCTACATGTGCTTTGTGGACTTGGAGAAGGCATTCGACCGTGTACCCCGGGAAGTCCTGTGGGGAGTGCTCAGAGAGTATGGGGTAACGGACTGTCTTATTGTGGCAGTTCGCTCCCTGTATAATCAGTGTCAGAGCTTGGTCCGCATTGCCGGTAGTAAGTCGGACACGTTTCCAGTGAGGGTTGGACTCCGCCAAGGCTGCCCTTTGTCACCGATTCTGTTCATAACCTTTATGGACAGAATTTCTAGGTGCAGTCAAGGCGTTGAGGGGATCTGGTTTGGTGGCTGCAGGATTAGGTCTCTGCTTTTTGCAGATGATGTGGTCCTGATGGCTTCCTCCGGCCAAGATCTTCAGCTCTCACTGGATCGGTTCGCAGCCGAGTGTGAAGCGACTGGGATGGGAATCAGCACCTCCAAGTCCGAGTCCATGGTTCTCTCCCGGAAAACGGTGGAGTGCCATCTCCGGGTTGGGGAGGAGATCTTGCCCCAAGTGGAGGAGTTCAAGTACCTCGGAGTCTTGTTCACGAGTGGGGGAAGAGTGGATCGTGAGATCGACAGGCGGATCGGTGCGGCGTCTTCAGTAATGCGGACGCTGTATCGATCCGTTGTGGTGAAGAAGGAGCTGAGCCGGAAGGCAAAGCTCTCGATTTACCGGTTGATCTACGTTCCCATCCTCACCTATGGTCATGAGCTTTGGGTCATGACCGAAAGGACAAGATCACGGGTACAAGCGGCCGAAATGAGTTTCCTCCGCCGGGTGGCGGGGCTCTCCCTTAGAGATAGGGTGAGAAGCTCTGCCATCCGGGGGGAGCTCAAAGTAAAGCCGCTGCTCCTCCACATGGAGAGGAGCCAGATGAGGTGGTTCGGGCATCTGGTCAGGATGCCACCCGAACGCCTCCCTAGGAAGGTGTTTCGGGCACGTCCGACCGGTAGGAGGCCACGGGGAAGACCCAGGACACGCTGGGAAGACTATCTTTCCCGGCTGGCCTGGGAACGCCTCGGGATCCCCCGGGAGGAGCTGGACGAAGTGGCTGGGGAGAGGAAAGTCTGGGCTTCCCTGCTTAGACTGCTGCCCCCGCGACCCGACCTCGGATAAGCGGAAGAAGATGGATGGATGGATGGATGGATTTTTACTTTATTACTTTTAGAAATACAATTTTAGAGAAAAAATACAACCTTAAAAATGATTTTAGGATTTTTAAACAAATATACCTTTTTACCTTTTAAATTTCTTCCTCTTATTTCCTGACAATTTAAATCAATGTTCAAGTAATTTTTTTTTTTTTTTTTATTGTAAAGAATAATAAATATTTTAGCTTCTGGTTTTTCGACGAAGAATATTTGTGAAATATTTCTTCAAACTTACTATGATTAAAATTCAAAAAAATTATTCTGGCAAATCTAGAAAATCTGTAGAATCAAACTTAAATCTTATTTCAAAGTATTTTGAAATTCTTTTAAAATTTTTGTTCTGGAAAATCTAGAAGAAATACTGATTTGTCTTTGTTAGAAATATAGCTTGGTCCAATTTGTTAAATATTCTAACAAAGTGCAGATTGGATTTTAACCAATTAAAAACATGTCATCAAAATTCTAAAATGTATCTTAATCAGGAAAAATTACTAATGATGTTCCATAAATTCTTTTTTTAATTTTTTCAAAAAGATTCAAATTACCGTATTTTCCGCACCATAAGGCGCCCTGGGTTATAAGCCGCGCCTTCAATGAACGGCATATTTCAAAACTTTGTCCACCTATAAGCCGCCCCGTGTTATAAGCCGCATCTAACTGCACTAAAGGAATGTCAAAAAAACAGTCAGATAGGTCAGTCAAACTTTAATAATATATTAAAACCAGCGTGATGTGGGCGCGCATGGAGTCGTATATCAACATGGACGAAGCTGCGTGAAAAAAGCCACCCGGCCTCTTCGCGTAAACTTAAACTTACCTTAACCACTCGCTCATCTTTTCTTCATCCATCCCTTTGAGTTAGCTTTTATGATGGCGCCGGCTGGAAAGGTCTCTTTCGGCAAGGTCTTCCTTTTGAATATCACCATGGGTGGAAGTTTCTGGCCATTAGCATGGCAAGCTAGAACCACAGTGAAGGATGACTTCTCATTCCCTGTGGTGCGAATATTCACCGTACGTGCTCCCGTTGTATCCACAGTGCGGTTCACAGGAATATCAGTTGCTGTGAAATAGTAATCCGTGTGCGGATGGAGAGATTGCGTCTTTTCATGAACCGGATCCCTGTCGCTTAGTAGGAGCCATTTTGTGGTCTTTACAGATGTAAACACACAAAGGAAATGAAACGTAATTTCCGCGCGCTTTTTCTTCTTCTACGCGGGCGGGTGGTTGCTTACAGTAGAAGAAGAAGCGCTTCCTGTTCTATGGGGGCGGGTGCTTACCTTGGCGGTTGCTTGCGTAGAAGAAGAAGCGCTTCCTGTTCTACCGGGAAAAAAGATGGCGGCTGTTTACCGAAGTTGCGAGATCGAAACTTTATGAAAATGAATCGTAATATTAATCCATATATAAAGCGCACCGGGTTAAAAGCCGCACTGTCAGCTTTTGAGTAAATTTGTGGTTTTTAGGTGCGGCTAATAGTGCGGAAAATACGGTACAGTTGGTCGCTACATCTGTAAGTGCAAGTTAAAACTCTCCTATGCAAGGCGAAAACCGTTTATCAACAACACCCAGAAACGCCGTCGGCTTCGCTGGGCCCGAGCTCATCTAAGATGGACTGATACAAAGTGGAAAAGTGTTCTGTGGTCTGACGAGTACACATTTCAAATGGTTTTTGGAAACTGTGGACGTCGTGTCCTCCGGACCAAAGAGGAAAAGAACCATCCGGATTGTTATAGGCGCAAAGTGTAAAAGGCAGCATGTGTGATGGTATGGGGGTGTATTAGTGGCCAAGACATGGGTAACTTACACATCTGTGAAGGCACCATTAATGCTGAAAGGTACATACAGCTTTTGGAGCAACATATGTTGCCATCCAAGCAACGTCACCATGGACGCCCCTGCTTATTTCAGCAAGACAATGCCAAGCCACGTGTTACATCAACGTGGCTTCATAGTAAAAGAGTGCGGGTACTAGACTGGCCTGCCTGTAAATGAAAATGTGTGGCGCATTATCTGCGCAGAAAAAACGTTTTAAGCGGCGATTCAAAAATAGCAAAGTGATGACAAGAATAAAGTAAAAGCAAGTTTAGTTGATTGCTGTTTGTTACGCTGTGTGGTTTGTTAAAGACTAACTACTTAAAACTTGCATGTTGGGGGAAATAAAAAGTACATTAAAATGTTGGATTTAATTGTTTATGCTGTATTTATTTATTATCATTTTAATACTTTTCAAAAAATATATTTAATTGAGTAAAAACATCTACCACTTATCCAAGGTGGGGTCGCGGGGGCAGCAGCCTAAGCAGGAAAGGGAACACTGTATATGTAACGTAACTCCCGTGTTAAACGAGGGAACACTGTATGTGTAACGTAACCTCACGTCTACCAAAGCATATTGAGCACAACCCATAGGGGGCGCTAGGGATGTCCTTTCAAACAGGAGAAGTATCTGTGTGACAGGAGACTTCTTTCTACTGCATGTCAACTTAGTGTGTGCGTGTGTGTGTGTGTGTGTGTGTGTGTGTGTGTGTGTGTGTGTGTGTGTGCTCTGGCATGGCAACTATGACTCACCACACACACACACACACACACACACACACACACACACACACACACAGTAAGTAAAGGTCACAAATCAGGACTTAGTTATGTGTGCACAAAGACCACAGGGTCAACTGTCTGTCAACACTGCAACACTTGCTAGCCAGGGTCTAACACACACACACACACACACACACACACACACACACACACACACACACACACACACACACACACACACACACACACACACACACACACACAGATAAAACCTCCATAATGACACTACTTCACGTATACACAAAAACAAATAAGATGATAGTATATGCATATAAATGTGTATAAATATGCATATACTGTATATGTGTGTATATATATATATGCATAAAAAGGTGTATATATATATATATATATATATATATGTATATATATGTGTGTGTGTGTGTTTATATACGTGAGTGTATATATATATGCATATATATGTGTATATATATGTGTGCGTATATACACACATATATGTGTGTGTGTGTTTATGTGTAAGCAAGTAAGCATGTGTGTATATATACGTGTGTGTGTTTATATATATGCAAAATGTGTATATATATATGCATATATACTGTATGTATATATATACCGGTATATATGTATGTGTGTGTGTGTGTATATGTGTGTTTATATACATGTGTGTATATATATATATATATATATATATATATGCATATATATGTGTATATATGTGTGTATATACGTTAGAGATGCGCGGATAGGCAATTATTTCATCCGCAACCGCATCAGAAAGTCGTCAACCATCCGCCATCCACCCGATGTAACATTTGATCAGAACCGCACCCGCCCGTTGTTATATATCTAATATAGACGATGCAAGGCATTAGTGAGGTTATAAAGCTTTTGCCTGTTAAAGAAAGGAGACTGGTCCAATGCAGCACAGACATTCGCGTGCCACGCTGTCACGGCCCAGACGCACACCAGTGCGCAATCATATGGGAGCCGCGCTGAGCGCACCTCCAAGCGCGTCTCGCTGCCGGCGACGGCCGGGTATGGGCCCGACGCTCCAGCGCCATCCATTTTCAGGGCTAGTTGATTCGGCAGGTGGGTTGTTACACACTCCTTAGCGGGTTCCGACTTCCATGGCCACCGTCCTGCTGTCTATATCAACCAGGGTGAGCCCCACCCCTTTCGTGAGCGCACTGCGCGCGGAGTGACCCCTGTTACGCGCCCCCGGCAACAGGGGTGGCGGGCAGGTAAGCTGCGCGGGCGGAGCGCGCGGAGTGACCCCTGTTACGAGCCCCCGGCCACGGGGGTGGCAGGCAGGTAAGCTGCTTACCTGCTGCGCGTGACGCCGGCCGCGGCGAAGGCGGACGAGGCGGGGTGTCGGTGCGGTGGGCGCGGTGGTGACCCTGGACGTGCGTCGGGCCCTTCTCGCGGATTGCCTCAGCTACGGCTCCCGGTGGGGCCCTCTCGGGGGAAGGGGCCTCGGTCCCGGACCCCGGCGAGGCGTCCCTTCTCCGCTCCGTAAAAGTGTCCATCTCTTTTTTTTTTTTCTTCTGTTGTGGCATATGCTGCAGGTGCCTGCTCGTTTTTCGTATGTGGGTAACAACATTTAACTATGTATATATATTTCCCAATTGGTTTAACTGCCACCCGCCTGAATCTATTTAAAATCTAATTTTTTTTTATTTCAACCGCCCGACCTGACCCGCGGATAAAATCTAATTTTTTTAAATTTCATCCGCCCGATCCGCGGATAATCCGCGGACTCCGCGGTTGTGCCCGCAAACCGCGCATCTCTAATATATGTGTATATGTATGCATATATATATATGTGTGTAAAAATGTGTGTATACACGTGTATATATACGCCATATGTATATATGTGTGTGTGTGTATATATGTGTAAGCAAGTGAGTAAGCATGTGTGTAAATACAAACCCCGTTTCCATATGAGTTGGGAAATTGTGTTAGATGTAAATATAAACGGAATACAATGATTTGCAAATCCTTTTCAAGCCATATTCAGTTGAATATGCTACAAAGACAACATATTTGATGTTCAAACTCATAAACTTTATTTTTTGGCAAATAATAATTAACTTAGAATTTCATGGCTGCAACACGTGCCAAAGTAGTTGGGAAAGGGCATGTTCACCACTGTGTTACATGGCCTTTCCTTTTAACAACACTCAGTAAAGGTTTGGGAACTGAGGAGACACATTTTTGAAGCTTCTCAGGTGGAATTCTTTCCCATTCTTGCTTGATGTACAGCTTAAGTTGTTCAACAGTCCGGGGGTCTCCGTTGTGCTATTTTAGGCTTCACATTTTCAATGGGAGACAGGTCTGGACTACAGGCAGGCCAGTCTAGTACCCGCACTCTTTTACTATGAAGCCACGTTGATGTAACACATGGCTTGGCATTGTCTTGCTGAAATAAGCAGGGGCGTCCATGGTAACGTTGCTTGGATGGCAACATATGTTGCTCCAAAAGCTGTATGTACCTTTCAGCATTAATGGTGCCTTCACAGATGTGTAAGTTACCCATGTCTTGGCCACTAATACACCCCCATACCATCACACATGCTGCCTTTTACACTTTGCGCCTATAACAATCCGGATGGTTCTTTTCCTCTTTGGTCCGGAGGACACGACGTCCACAGTTTCCAAAAACAATTTGAAATGTGGACTCGTCAGACCACAGAACACTTTTCCACTTTGTATCAGTCCATCTTAGATGAGCTCAGGCCCAGCGAAGCCGACGGCGTTTCTGGGTGTTGTTGATAAACGGTTGCATAGGAGAGTTTTAACTTGCACTTACAGATGTAGTGACCAACTGTAGTTACTGACAGTGGGTTTCTGAAGTGTTCCTGAGCCCATGTGGTGATATCCTTTACACACTGATGTCGCTTGTTGATGCAGTACAGCCTGAGGGATGGAAGGTCACGGGCTTAGCTGCTTACGTGCAGTGATTTCTCCAGATTCTCTGAACCCTTTGATGATATTACGGAGCGTAGATGGTGAAATCCCTAAATTCCTTGCAATAGCTGCTTGAGAAAGGTTTTTCTTAAACTGTTCAACAATTTGCTCACGCATTTGTTGACAAATCCTTGTTTGTGAATGACTGAGCATTTCATGGAATCTACTTTTATACCCAATCATGGCACCCACCTGTTCCCAATTAGCCTGCACACCTGTGGGATGTTCCAAATAAGTGTTTGATGAGCATTCCTCAACTTTATCAGTATTTATTGCCACTTTTCCCAACTTCTTTGTCACGTGTTGCTGCCATCAAATTCTAAAGTTAATGCCATCCATCCATCCATCTTCTTCCGCTTATCCGAGGTCGGGTCACGGGGGCAGCAGCCTAAGCAGGGAAGCCCAGACTTCCCTCTCCCCAGCCACTTCATCCAGCTCCTCCCGGGGGATCCCGAGGCGTTCCCAGGCCAGCCGGGAGAGATAGTCTTCCCAGCGTGTCCTGGGTCTTCCCCGTGGCCTCCTACTGGTCGGACGTGCCCGAAACACCTTCCTAGGGAGGCGTTCGGGTGGCATCCTGACCAGATGCCCGAACCACCTCATCTGGCTCCTCTCCATGTGGAGGAGCAGCAGCTTTACTTTGAGCTCCCCCCGAATGACAGAGCTTCTCACCCTATCTCTAAGGGAGAGCCCCACCACTCGGCGGAGGAAACTCATTTCGGCCGCTTGTACCCGTGATCTTGTCCTTTCGGTCATGACCCAAAGCTCATGACCATAGGTGAGGATGGGAACGTAGATCGACCGGTAAATCGAGAGCTTTGCCTTCCGGCTCAGCTCCTTCTTCACCACAACGGATCGATACAGCGTCCGCATTACTGAAGACGCCGCACCGATCCGCCTGTCGATCTCACGATCCACTCTTCCCCCACTCGTGAACAAGACTCCGAGGTACTTGAACTCCTCCACTTGGGGCAAGATCTCCTCCCCAACCCGGAGATGGCACTTCACCCTTTTCCGGGAGAGAACCATGGACTCGGACTTGGAGGTGGTGATTCCCATCCCAGTCGCTTCACACTCGGCTGCGAACCGATCCAGTGAGAGCTGAAGATCTTGGCCAGAGGAAGCCATCAGGACCACATCATCTGCAAATAGCAGAGACCTAATCCTGCAGCCACCAAACCAGATCCCCTCAACGCCCTGACTGCGCCTAGAAATTCTGTCCATAAAAGTTATGAACAGAATCGGTGACAAAGGGCAGCCTTGGCGGAGTCCAACCCTCACTGGAAACGTGTCCGACTTACTGCCGGCAATGCGGACCAAGCTCTGGCACTGAGCATACAGGGAGCGGACCGCCACAATCAGACAGTCCGTTACCCCATACTCTCTGAGCACTCCCCACAGGACTTCCCGGGGTACACGGTCGAATGCCTTCTCCAAGTCCACAAAGCACATGTAGACTGGTTGGGCAAACTCCCATGCACCCTCAAGGACCCTGCCGAGAGTATAGAGCTGGTCCACAGTTCCACGACCAGGACGAAAACCACACTGTTCCTCCTGAATCCGAGGTTCGACTATCCGGCGTAGCCTCCTCTCCAGTACACCTGAATAGACCTTACCGGGAAGGCTGAGGAGTGTGATCCCACGATAGTTGGAACACACCCTACAGTTCCCCTTTTTAAAGAAAGGAACCACCACCCCGGTCTGCCAATCCAGAGGTACCGCCCCCGATGTCCACGCTAAAGTTAATGATTATTTGCAAAAAAAAAAAATAAAGTTTATGAGTTTGAACATCAAATATGTTGTCTTTGTAGCATATTCAACTGAATATGGCTTGAAAATGATTTGCAAATCATTGTATTCCGTTTATATTTACATCTAACACAATTTCCCAACTCATATGGAAACGGGGTTTGTAAATGTGGTCCCCATGAACCATATTAAGTCTTGTCCCCACAAGTCATGAACAAAAACTTGGGTCGCCATTCCAAATGATAACCAGTATGTGTGTGTGTGTGTGTGTGTGTGTAATACGAGTGTTCCCCAAGTGAGTCATCAGGATGAGTTGTGATGTTTACGTGTGTGTGTGTGTGTGTGTGTGGTGTGTGTGTGTGTGTGTGTGTGTGTGTGTGTGTGTGTGTGTGTGTGTGTGTGTGATGTTGATGTGGTCCACGAGAGACAAAACATTTGAAGGGAGTATCTGTTGTCCATCATTCAAAACCTTTTGAGAGAGCCTCTTTATATTTTTAACTTGTCCCAGCGTGGAGTCAGTTAGACCTTCTAGACTAATCCTTCTCTTCTAGTGCCGCCTAAAAAGGCGAAGAGGGTGAAGTTGGGGGTGAGGTGGGTGTGTGGTGGGTGTGTGGTGGGTGTGTAGAGGGTGTATATACTGACCCCCCACATGCAGGTGCCTCCATCTTCACACGCCTCAGCTCTCCTCCTGACGACAACAACAACAAGAAGATGACTTTCTACAGACACTCAGGTAGGACCTTCTCTCCTCCCAAGGGCAGCTCAAGGACACACCCGGGGAGAGGTCATGGACGTTTTCTGAGAGACGAATATTCACTTTGAGCTTCATGTCCGTCACATTTATCTCACACATTCCAATTAACTTGTGCTTCAAACTTAATATGCTGCGTGAGATATAAGCAATAGAGTTCATGTTTATGTGCATCACACATTTACTGTGTGAATGCTGAGATATAAGCAATCGAGTTATTGTTTATGTATTGTGTGAATGCTGCGATATAAGCAATAGAATTAATGTTTAAGTACATCACACATTTATTGTGTGAATGCTGATATAAGCAATCGAGTTAATGTTTATGTATTGTGTGAATGCTGCGATATAAGCAATAGAGTTAATGTTTAAGTACATCGCACGTTTATTGTGTGAATGCTGAGATACAAGCAATCGGGTTAATGTTTATGTAGTGTGTGAATGCTGAGATATAAGCAATAGAGTTAATGTTTAAGTACATCCCACATTTATTGTGTGAATGCTGAGATATAAGCAATCGGGTTAATGTTTATGTATTGTGTGAATGCTGAGATATAAGCAATAGAGTTAATGTTTATGTACATCACACATTTATTGTGTGAATGCTGAGATATAAGCAATCGGGTTAATGTTTATGTATTGTGTGAATGCTGTGATATAAGCAATAGAGTTCATGTTTATGTACATCACACATTTACTGTGTGAATGCTGATATAAGCAATCGAGTAATGTTTATGTATTGTGTGAATGCTGCGATATAAGCAATAGAGTTAATGTTTAAGTACATCACACATTTATTGTGTGAATGCTGAGATACAAGCAATCGAGTTAATGTTTATGTATTGTGTGAATGCTGCGATATAAGCAATAGAGTTAATGTTTAAGTACATCACACATTTATTGTGTGAATGCTGAGATACAAGCAATCGAGTTAATGTTTATGTATTGTGTGAATGCTGCGATATAAGCAATAGAGTTCATGTTTATGTACATCACACATTTATTGTGTGAATGCTGAGATATGAGCAATCGAGTTAATGTTTATGTATTGTGTGAATGCTGAGATATAAGCAATCGAGTTAATGTTTATGTATTGTGTGAATGTTGAGATATAAGCAATAGAGTTAATGTTTATGTGCATCACACATCTATTGTGTGAATGCTGATATAACCATTCAAGTGTATGTACTGTATGTCACACATTGTGTGAATGCTGAGATATAAGCATTCAACTTCATCTTAGTGTGCATCACACATTTATTCTGTGAATACTGAGATATAAGCATCCAAGTTCATGCTAATGTGCATCACACATTGTGTGAATACTTAGATATAAGCATTCAAGTTAATGCTTATGTGCATCACACATTTATTGTGTGAATGCTGAGATATAAGCAATCGAGTTAATGTTTATGTATTGTGTGAATGCTGTGATATAAGCAATAGAGTTCATGTTTATGTACATCACACATTTATTGTGTGAATGCTGAGATATAAGCAATCGAGTTAATGTTTATGTATTGTGTGAATGCTGAGATATAAGCAATAGAGTTAATGTTTATGTACATCACACATTTATTGTGTGAATGCTGAGATACAAGCAATCGAGTTAATGTTTATGTATTGTGTGAATGCTGCGATATAAGCAATAGAGTTCATGTTTATGTACATCACACATTTATTGTGTGAATGCTGAGATATGAGCAATCGAGTTAATGTTTATGTATTGTGTGAATGCTGAGATATAAGCAATCGAGTTAATGTTTATGTATTGTGTGAATGTTGAGATACAAGCAAT
Organism: Nerophis lumbriciformis; assembly: GCF_033978685.3. Classification (NCBI taxonomy): domain Eukaryota; kingdom Metazoa; phylum Chordata; class Actinopteri; order Syngnathiformes; family Syngnathidae; genus Nerophis; species Nerophis lumbriciformis. The sequence goes on along the minus strand of NC_084583.2, from coordinate 18,187,741 downwards.
AGAGTTAATGTTTATGTGCATCACACATCTATTGTGTGAATGCTGATATAACCATTCAAGTGTATGTACTGTATGTCACACATTGTGTGAATGCTGAGATACAAGCATTCAACTTCATCTTAGTGTGCATCACACATTTATTCTGTGAATACTGAGATATAAGCATCCAAGTTCATGCTAATGTGCATCACACATTGTGTGAATACTTAGATAAAAGCATTCAAGTTAATGCTTATGTGCATCACACATTTATTGTGTGAATGCTGAGATATAAGCAATCGAGTTAATGTTTATGTATTGTGTGAATGCTGCGATATAAGCAATAGAGTTAATGTTTAAGTACATCACACATTTATTGTGTGAATGCTGAGATACAAGCAATCGAGTTAATGTTTATGTATTGTGTGAATGCTGCGATATAAGCAATAGAGTTCATGTTTATGTACATCACACATTTATTGTGTGAATGCTGAGATATAAGCAATCGAGTTAATGTTTATGTATTGTGTGAATGCTGCGATATAAGCAATAGAGTTCATGTTTAAGTACATCACACATTTATTGTGTGAATGGTGAGATATGAGCAATCGAGTTCATGTTTATGTATTGTGTGAATGCTGTGATATAAGCAATAGAGTTCATGTTTATGTACATCACACATTTATTGTGTGAATGCTGAGATACAAGCAACCGAGTTAATGTTTATGTATTGTGTGAATGCTGCGATATAAGCAATAGAGTTAATGTTTATGTACATCACACATTTATTGTGTGAATGCTGAGATATAAGCAATCGGGTTAATGTTTATGTATTGTGTGAATGCTGTGATATAAGCAATAGAGTTCATGTTTATGTACATCACACATTTATTGTGTGAATGGTGAGATATGAGCAATCGAGTTCATGTTTATGTATTGTGTGAATGCTGTGATATAAGCAATAGAGTTCATGTTTATGTACATCACACATTTATTGTGTGAATGCTGAGATACAAGCAACCGAGTTAATGTTTATGTATTGTGTGAATGCTGAGATATAAGCAATAGAGTTAATGTTTATGTGCATCACACATTTATTGTGTGAATGCTGAGATACAAGCAATCGAGTTAATGTTTATGTATTGTGTGAATGCTGCGATATAAGCAATAGAGTTAATGTTTATGTACATCACACATTTATTGTGTGAATGCTGAGATATAAGCAATCGGGTTAATGTTTATGTATTGTGTGAATGCTGTGATATAAGCAATAGAGTTCATGTTTATGTACATCACACATTTATTGTGTGAATGCTGAGATATAAGCAATCGAGTTAATGTTTATGTATTGTGTGAATGCTGAGATATAAGCAATAGAGTTAATGTTTAAGTGCATCACACATTTATTGTGTGAATGATGAGATATAAGCAATCGAGTTAATGTTTATGTATTGTGTGAATGCTGCGATATAAGCAATAGAGTTAATGTTTAAGTACATCACACATTTATTGTGTGAATGCTGAGATACAAGCAATCGAGTTAATGTTTATGTATTGTGTGAATGCTGAGATATAAGCAATAGAGTTAATGTTTATGTGCATCACACATATATTGTGTGAATGCTGAGATACAAGCAATCGGGTTAATGTTTATGTATTGTGTGAATGCTGCGATATAAGCAATAGAGTTAATGTTTAAGTACATCACACATTTACTGTGTGAATGCTGATATAAGCAATTGAGTTAATGTTTATATATTGTGTGAATGCTGCGATGTAAGCAATAGAGTTAATGTTTAAGTACATCACACATTTACTGTGTGAATGCTGATATAAGCAATCGAGTTAATGTTTATGTATTGTGTGAATGCTGCGATATAAGCAATAGAGTTAATGTTTAAGTGCATCACACATTTATTGTGTGAATGCTGAGATATAAGCAATCGAGTTAATGTTTATGTATTGTGTGAATGCTGCGATATAAGCAATAGAGTTAATGTTTAAGTACATCACACATTTATTGTGTGAATGCTGAGATATAAGCAATCGAGTTAATGTTTATGTATTGTGTGAATGCTGCGATATAAGCAATAGAGTTCATGTTTATGTGCATCACACATTTATTGTGTGAATGCTGAGATATAAGCAATCAGGTTAATGTTTATGTATTGTGTGAATGCTGAGATATAAGCAATAGAGTTAATGTTTATGTACATCACACATTTACTGTGTGAATGCTGAGATATAAGCAATCGAGTTAATGTTTATGTATTGTGTGAATGCTGCGATATAAGCAATAGAGATAATGTTTATGTACATCACACATTTATTGTGTGAATGCTGAGATACAAGCAATCGAGTTCATGTTTATGTATTGTGTGAATGCTGAGATATAAGCAATAGAGTTAATGTTTAAGTACATCACACATTATTGTGTGAATGCTGAGATATAAGCAATCGAGTTAATGTTTATGTATTGTGTGAATGCTGCGATATAAGCAATAGAGTTAATGTTTATGTGCATCACACATTTATTGTGTGAATGCTGAGATACAAGCAATCGAGTTAATGTTTATGTATTGTGTGAATGCTGAGATACAAGCAATAGAGTTAATGTTTATGTACATCACACATTTATTGTGTGAATGCTGAGATATAAGCAATCGGGTTAATGTTTATGTATTGTGTGAATGCTGAGATACAAGCAATAGAGTTAATGTTTATGTACATCACACATTTATTGTGTGAATGCTGAGATATAAGCAATCGGGTTAATGTTTATGTATTGTGTGAATGCTGAGATATAAGCAATAGAGTTAATGTTTAAGTACATCACACATTTATTGTGTGAATGCTGAGATATAAGCAATCGAGTTAATGTTTATGTATTGTGTGAATGCTGCGATATAAGCAATAGAGTTAATGTTTAAGTACATCACACATTTATTGTGTGAATGCTGAGATACAAGCAATCGAGTTAATGTTTATGTAGTGTGTGAATGCTGAGATATAAGCAATCGAGTTAATGTTTATGTATTGTGTGAATGCTGCGATATAAGCAATAGAGTTAATGTTTAAGTACATCACACATTTATTGTGTGAATGCTGAGATACAAGCAATCGGGTTAAGTTTATGTATTGTGTGAATGCTGTGATATAAGCAATAGAGTTCATGTTTATGTACATCACACATTTATTGTGTGAATGCTGAGATATAAGCAATCAAGTTAATGTTTATGTATTGTGTGAATGCTGAGATATAAGCAATAGAGTTAAGTGTTTATGTACATCACACATTTATTGTGTGAATGCTGAGATATAAGCAATCGAGTTAATGTTTATGTATTGTGTGAATGCTGAGATATAAGCAATAGAGTTAATGTTTAAGTACATCACACATTTATTGTGTGAATGCTGAGATATAAGCAATCGAGTTAATGTTTTGTGATGTGAGTGTGAATGTTGTCTATCTGTGTTGGCCCTGCGATGAGGTGGCGACTTGTCCAGGGGGTACCCCGCCTTCCACCCGATTGTAGCTTAGATAGGCTCCAGCGACCCCAAAGGGAATAAGCGGTAGAAAATGGATGGATGGATGGATGGAGTTAATGTTTATGTATTGTGTGAATGCTGAGATATAAGCAATAGAGTTAATGTTTAAGTACATCACACATTTATTGTGTGAATGCTGAGATATAAGCAATAGAGTTAATGTTTATGTACATCACACATCTATTGTGTGAATGCTGATATAACCATTCAAGTGTATGTATGTCACACATTGTGTGAATGCTGAGATATAAGCATTCAACTTCATCTTAGTGTGCATCACACATTTATTCTGTGAATGCTGAGATATAAGCATTCAAGTTAATGTTTATGTGCATCACACATTCATTGTGTGAATGCTGAGATATAAGCATTCAAGTTAATATTTATGTGCATCACACATTTATTGTGTGAATGTTGAAATATAAGCATTCAAGTTCATCTTTATGTGCATCACACATTTATTGTGTGAATGCTGAGATACAAGCATTCAAGTTCATATTTATGTGCATCACATATTCATTGTGTGAATGCTGAGATATAAGCATTCAAGTTCATCTTTATGTGCATCATACATTTATTGTGTGAATGCTGAGATACAAGCATTCAAGTTCATCTTTATGTGCGTCACATATTCATTGTGTGAATGCTGAGATATAAGCATTCGATTTCATATTTATGTGCATCACACAGGTCTAAGTGTAAATGCTGAGATATAAGCATTCCAATGAATGTTTTTGTGCATCAAACCTAAATAAAATATTGTGTGAATGCTGACATAAGAATTCAAGTTAATCTTTATGTGCATTAAACAATGATTTTGTGTTATTGCTTGTGTGCATCAAACACGTTTATTGTGTGTGAATGCTGAGATATAAGCATTCCAACGAATGTTTGTACGTCAAACCTAGTTATTGTGTGACTGCAGAGATATAAGCATTGACATACTGCAAGTCTGCATGTTGTTTCTTCAAAGTAAACATGAATATTTAACACGCGACTTCATAGTCTATGCAAATGCTGGGAGAAGAACGTTAAAACTAGAGATGTCCGATAATATCGGCCTGCCGATATTATCGGACGATAAATGCTTTAAAATGTAATATCGGAAATTATCGGTATCGTTTTTTTTATTATTGGTATAGTTTTTTTTTTTTTTTTTTTTTAAATCAACATAAAAAACACAAGATACACTTACAATTAAAGCTGCAAGCAGCATTGGTCGGGCCCGCGTATTTGGCAGGTGCTAGTCCTAAGTGTCCCAATACTTTTGTCTACTTTTAGTCTGAAGTGTCCCAAGACTTTTGTCTAGTGTACCTACCTTGTCTGCATTGTGTGGGCATGTTGGTGCTTCCTGCTTTTAAGCAGCCATCTTAAAAAAACAGCAGCGCAGCAGCATCAACGCAGCGGGTCTTTGAAGGGTCATAAAATCAAAACCGGAGCAGGTATTAAAAAGCTGTTCTATACTTTTATACACAAGGGTTCAATCTCTCTCCTGTGTTAGTTTGAAGCCTAAACGACAAACGCGCTCAGAGGAGATAGATTTTGAAGGAAGGTGACCGGTTTTTACAAAGAATTTGTTTTGAAGGGGGAATAGCAAACTTCCTGTTGATTTTTGCTGGGGGTTGTCAATTTATGAAATGTAGGTCTAAGTGAGACCTACATAGAGGTTTTTGTTTCATGTCTCTCCGACCTTCCCAGTGGGAGTTACAGGCAGTTTTGTCATTTTTTTCTTCCGAGGAGCAGTTTTTTTTGCGTTTTATTAAAAAATTGCAGTAGAGCGCAATTTGGGGTTAGGTTTTTTTTTTAGATCGCAATGTTTGCCAGTCCTGATGTGTGCGTTCAGTTTGGTGAGTTTTGAAGCATGTTAAGAGGGTCAAATTACAGCTCAAAGAGGCAAAAGTGACTGTTTTTAGTACTTTTTTGTCTTGAAGGGGGAATTGCCAACTTTCCGTTGATTTTAGCCCGAGAATGTACTATTATGAAATCTAGGTCTGAGCCAGACCTACATAGAGGTTTTTGTTTCATGTCTCTCCGACCTTCCTAGTGGGAGTTACAGGCAGTCTAGTTTTTTTTTTCCCTAGGGGCGCTAGAGCGCAATTTTGAGTTTTGAGGTTTGGTTTTTTGATAAAAAGTTTTGCCGTATATTACTGATGTGTGTGTAAAATTTGGTGAGTTTTGAAGTATGTTAAGGGGGTCAAATTACAGCGCAAAGTTGCGGAAGAATAATAATAATAATTAAAGCTGCAAGCAGCGTTGGTCGGGCCCGCGTATTTGGCAGGTGCTAGTCCTAAGTGTCCCAATACTTTTGTCTACTTTTAGTCTGAAGTGTCCCAAGACTTTTGTCTAGTGTACCTACCTTGTCTGCATTGTGTGGGCATGCTGGTGCTTCCTGCTTTAAAGCAGCCATCTTAAAAAAACAGGAGTGCAGCAGCATCAGCGCAGCGGGTCTTTGAAGGGTCATAAAATCAAAACCGGAGCAGTTATTAAAAATCCCATCTATACTTTTAATCACAAAGGTTTAATCTCTCTCCTGTGTTAGTTTGAAGCCGAAACGACAAACGCGCTCAGAGGAGATAGATTTTGAAGGAAGGTGACCGGTTTTTACAAAAATGTTGTTTTGAAGGGGGAATAGAAAACTTCCTGTTGATATTTGCTGCGGATTGTCAATTTATGAAATGTAGGTCTAAGTGAGACCTACATTGAGGTTTTTGTTTCATGTCTCTCCGACCTTCCGAGTGGGAGTTACAGGCAGTTTTGTCATTTTTTTCTTCCGAGGAGCAGTTTTTTCTCCGTTTTATTAAAAAATTGCTCTAGAGCGCAATTTTTAAATTTGGGGTTAGGTTTTTTTTATTAGATCGCAATTTCTGCTAGTCCTGATGTGTGTTTTCAGTTCGGTGAGTTTTGAAGCATGTTAAGGGGGTCAAATTACAGCTCAAAGAGGCAAAAGTGACTGTTTTTAGTACATTTTTGTCTTGAAGGGGGAATTGCCAACTTCCTGTTGATTTTTGCCCGAGGAAATTAATTAATGAAAAGTAGGGCTAAGTGAGCCCTACATAGAGGTTTTTGTTTCATGTCTCTACAACATTCGTACTGGGGGTTATAAGCAGTTTTCTTTCTAGGGGGCGCTAGAGCGCAATTTTGAGTTTTGGGGTTCGGTTTTTTTATTAAAAGACAATTTTCGCAGGTCCTGATGTGTGGGTCAAATATGGTGCATGTTAAGTGGGTCAAATTAGTGCTCAAAGAGGCGGCGGAATAATAATAAAACCTTAGAAAAACAATAGGTCCTTATGTCCCATTGCAAAAGGACTCCCTTTGGGATTCCTTTTACAATGGGCCATGCGGGCCCTAATTAGTGCACCAACCCAAAAAACCTCCCTCCCCCATTTACACAAAAGGGTTGTTTCTTTCTGTTATTAATATTGTGCTTATTATATATCAATATATATCAATACAGTCTGCAAGGGATACAGTCCGTAAGCACACATGATTGTGCGTGCTGCTGCTCCACTAATAGTACTAACCAGAGGTGGGTAGAGTAGCCAGAAATTGTACTCAAGTAAGAGTACTGTTACTTTAGAGATTTATTACTCAAGTAAAAGTAAGGAGTAGTCACCCAAATATTTACTTGAGTAAAAGTAAAAAGTATATTGTGAAAAAACTACTCAAGTACTGAGTAACTGATGAGTAACATACACACACATATATATATATATATATATATATTTATATATATATATATATATACACACACATATATATATATATATACACACACACACATATATATATATATATATGCACACACACACACATATATATATATATGTATATATATACACATATACATAATGTATATATATACACACACACACACACACATATATATATATATATATATATATACACACACACATATATATACATACATTGATATATACAGTATATAATTTATATTTATTTATTTTGCCGTTTTTGTTTACATGTTAAAGGTGTTTTAATGAATATACATGCATGTTTAACACATATAGATTCCTTTCTTTCATGAAGACAAGAATATAAGTTGGTGTATTACCTGATTCTGATGACTTGCGTTGATTGTAATCAGACAGTAGTGATGATAACGTCCACGTTTTCAAATGGAGGAGAAAAAAAGTTCCTCCTTTCTGTCTAATACCACATGAAAGTGGTTGGTTTTTGGCATCTTATTTGTCCAGCTTCCATATTCGTTTTTATACACTTTACAAGAAATACATTGGCGGCAAATCCCGTACCTTGCTAGCTTGTTTGCGCTGGCTTTCGGAGACTCTTATTTTGAAAGCGCAGGCGCGATGGAGCGGCACTTTTATTGTGAAGACAGGAACTGTGCAGTCAGTCTTTAGGTTTTTGACGGGATGTACGGTTGAAATAAAAAAAGGATCTTTTTTCCTTCACACTTTTGATTGATTGATTGGAACTTTTATTAGTAGATTGCACAGTACAGTACATATTCCGTACAATTGACCACTAAATGGTAACACCCCAATAAGTTTTTCAACTTGTTTAAGTCAGGTCATGTGACCGCCTGGCTCTGTTTGATTGGTCCAACGTCACCAGTGACTGCATCTGATTGGTGGAACGGAGTGAACGTCACCAGTGACTGTATTTGTTGAAACGCAGGCACTATGAAGGTCTGTCTGACAGACCAAAACAAACAAAGCGTGCATTAACAGATCGATAAAAATTAGTAGCGAGCTGAATGTAGATAAAAGTAGCGGAGTAAAAGTAGCGTTTCTTCTCTATAAATATACTCTAGTAAAAGTAAAAGTATGTTGCATTAAAACTACTCTTAGAAGTACAATTCATCCCAAAAGTTACTCAAGTAGATGTAACGGAGTAAATGTAGCGCGTTACTACCCACCTCTGGTACTAACCTTTAACACTTCATTTGACTCATTTTCATTCATTACTAGTTTCTAAGCAACGGTTTTATATTGTTTTACTTTCTTTTTTATTCAAGAAAATGTTTTTAATGTATTTATCTTATTTTATTAATTAAAAAAAAAAAATTACCTTATCTTCACCATACCTGGTTGTCCAAATTAGGCCTAATAATGTGTTAATTCCACGACTGTATATATCGGTATCGGTTGATATTGGTATCGGTAATTAAAGAGTTGGACAATATCGGCAAAAAGCCATTATCGGACATCCCTAGTTACAACCAACAGTTACGTTATTCTACTAATATTCTAACATCTACCTTCCTAATGAAGTGTTCATGCTGAGAGAAGAGCAGTAACAGGTATTATGCATGCTGAGAGACTGAATAGGATGACTTACATGAAGAGTTAGCATTTAAATGAATGTTTACACGCGTCAACTATTTATTTATTCGACTATTTATTTCTTCCATTCAAGTGAGTGTCTTCGTAAGGAATGCTGAGAGACTTGCACTCACATCAAAATAAACACGTTTTTTCTTCTTCTTGCGCTTTAAAAGGCGATTGGTGTTGGGTTAGGGCCTTCAGACTCGGATCGGTCAAAGTTCACGGTGACCTTTTAGAACAAATATTTTGGCCTGTGAGGATCAAGAGTAGAGAAGCTGATGAGACGCCCCCCCGCTCCAAAATAAATAATAAATAAAATCCCTGAAAGGTCAAAGATGTGAGGTCCAACACCAGCATAAGTCAGATAAGATGAGATGAGAGAAGATCTTCCATGTGATTTGATAAGAGAAGTCAAAGTCCAACATGGTGACTCAGCTCACTAAATCCACTCTGACCTTCTGAGTGGGAGGATCACCTTGGACCAGACACGCTCGGTCAGCTGCCACTCGGTCGGGAACAAAGATTAGAGCTGGACTACTGGTCGCCGCCACAATGGCCGTGTGGCAGCGTCCCGGGGGAGTGTGTGCGGTCCTCTAAATAGAACCTCTGCTCTTTAAAAGCTCACAAACGAGGCTCGGGGATTGATGAGTCAGTGCTCAAGTCCCCTAAACACAGCTGCACATTGATCACTCACTCACACACTCACACACACACCTAAATAGCAACACCGGTCTTCAAATGTTTTCCCCGTCGCCATGGTTACTAACAGCATGACTCATGATACAAACAGTCCACTTGTAGCTATTTGCAATAAAAACTAACACTAAATCTTTTTCATTCCTTTTCCACAGACGCAAACCAGCTTTCTTTATCCCGTCGTCTGCATTCTTGTGACGCCAAAGCAGGAATGTTAAGTTAGCGTCTGGCTTTTTCCATTCTGATACCAGTGATAGGACACACTTTTAAATACGTCTATTGTTTTTATGTTTTATGTTGTTTTTATATTTGATATTTTGTGGAGGAAAAGGCAGTTGTTTATAGACTTTACAGCAGACCACAGGAGCTACACTAACTACAGGAAAAAAACTACTGAGAAGACAATTAGTTTGTTCTTTATAAACAAAACGTGTTTTAAACGATAGTAGTCGCCTGAATGTTGTTAAGAATTTGAATAAAAAAGGGGCATGAAGACAAGGAACATATATATATATATATATTAGAGATGCGCGGATAGGCAATTATTTCATCCGCAACCGCATCAGAAAGTCGTCAACCATCCGCATCCACCCGATGTAACATTTGATCAGAACCGCACCCGCCCGTTGTTATATATCTAATATAGACAATGCAAGGCATTAGTGAGGTTATAAAGCTTTTGCCTGTTAAAGAAAGGAGACTGATCCAATG
>NC_084583.2:18067500-18172500 GCF_033978685.3 Nerophis lumbriciformis | reverse complement strand
TGCTTCAAGATCCACCACCAAGAGACGCTTGAAAGACATGGGTTTCAACTGCCGCATACCTCGTGTCAAGCCACTGTTGACCAAGAAACAGCGCGAAAAGCGTCTCACCTGGGCTAAGGAAAAAAAGAGCTGGACTGCTGCTGAGTGGTCCAAAGTCATGTTTTCTGACGAAAGCAAATTTTGCATTTCCTTTGGAAATCGAGGTCCCAGAGTCTGGAGGAAGACAGGAGAGGCACAGGATCCACGTTGCCTGAAGTCTAGTGTAAAGTTTCCACCATCAGTGATGGTTTGGGGTGCCATGTCATCTGCTGGTGTCGGTCCACTCTGTTTCCTGAGATCCAGGGTCAACGCAGCCGTCTACCAGCAAGTTTTAGAGCACTTCATGCTTCCTGCTGCTGACCTGCTCTATGGAGATGGAGATTTCAAGTTCCAACAGGACTTGGCGCCTGCACACAGCGCAAAATCTACCCGTGCCTGGTTTACGGACCATGGTATTTCTGTTCTAAATTGGCCCGCCAACTCCCCTGACCTTAGCCCCATAGAAAATCTGTGGGGTATTGTGAAAAGGAAGATGCAGAATGCCAGACCCAAAAACGCAGAAGAGTTGAAGGCCACTATCAGAGCAACCTGGGCTCTCATAACACCTGAGCAGTGCCAGAAACTCATCGACTCCATGCCACGCCGCATTAACGCAGTAATTGAGGTAAAAGGAGCTCCAACCAAGTATTGAGTATTGTACATGCTCATATTTTTCATTTTCATACTTTTCAGTTGGCCAACATTTCTAAAAATCTCTTTTTTGTATTAGCCTTAAGTAATATTCTAATTTTGTGACACACGGAATTTTGGATTTTCATTTGTTGCCACTTCAAATCATCAAAATTAAATGAAATAAACATTTGAATGCATCAGTCTGTGTGCAATGAATAAATATAATGCACAAGTTACACCTTTTGAATGCAATTACTGAAATAAATCAAGTTTTTCAAAATATTCTAATTTACTGGCTTTTACCTGTATATTGCTGGGTATTGTGGCCAAACAGCTCCATTTTTGTTTCATCTGACTACAGAACTTTCCTCCAGAAGGTCGTATCTTTGTCCATGTGTTCCAATTCATTGCAGACCTGCTTTTTGCTGGTTCTCGCTTGACTCTTGATCATCCTGACCAATTTTCTCTCAGCAGCAGGTGATAGCAGGCATTTTCTTCCTGATCGTGGCAGTGACAAAACTGTGCCATGCACTTTATACTTAGGAACAATTGTCTGCAGTTGCTCTTGGGACCTTAAGCTGCTTTGAAATGTCTCCAAGTGACTTTCCTGACTTGTTCAAGTCAATGATTTGTTTTCTTCAGATCTGTGCTGAGTTCCTTTGACTTTCCCATTGTGGCGTTTGTAAGCGAGTCTAATGACTGCATGACATGAGCCCTATTTAAATGTGCTCAGAGAAGTCAACAATCATAATCACTCACATGAAGTTAAGAGGCCATGAAGCTACTTTGATTTGATTGTAACTTTTCTACATCACCAAAATTGGTCATGTATGTTGCTGTATGTATACTTTTGACCCAGCACATTTGCTCACATTTTAAGTAGACCCATAATAAGTTCAAAAAAGAAGAAAACTTCAATGTTTTTTGTGACCAACAAGTATGTGCTCCAATCACAAAAAATAAGAGTTGTAGAAATGATTGGTAAGACATGACATGATGTTCTTTACAAGTGTGTGTCAACTATACACATGCAGTCAGCTTTCGACCCTTCACCAAATTCTTTTAGCCCAACACGGCCCTAAAGTCAAAGAGAAATAAGACAATCTGCAGTAGTGAACTCCAGAGTGAAATGTTGCTGACTCAGCACAAAGTGCTAACTGTGGTCTACGTCAGGTCCCAGGAGCTACGCCACATCCACCATGACGGAGCGCTTCGACTGCTTCTACTGCCGTGACAACCTTCACGGGAAGAAGTACGTGAAGAAGGACGACAAGCACGTGTGCACCAAGTGCTTTGACAAAGTCTGCGCCAACACCTGCTCCGAGTGCAGGAAACCCATCGGTGCAGACTCCAAGGTGACAAGTTTCCCCACACATCATTTATTGGTGGCTGCCAGAATGGCTGCTATGATTTGGCTCATACACACCTTCTGTGCACTTCAAAGCAGCATCAATGGTAATGGTGACAAAACACAAGGTGTCCAGGGATGTGGAGCGTACTAATGATTTGGCTCATACACACCTTCTCTGCACTTACAGGTAAAAGCCAGTAAATTAGAATATTTTGAAAAAACTTGATTTATTTCAGTAATTGCATTCAAAAGGTGTAACTTGTACATTATATTTATTCATTGCACACAGACTGATGCATTCAAATGTTTATTTCATTTAATTTTGATGATTTGAAGTGGCAACAAATGAAAATCCAAAATTCCGTGTGTCACAAAATTAGAATATTACTTAAGGCTAATACAAAAAAGGGATTTTTAGAAATGTTGGCCAACTGAAAAGTATGAAAATGAAAAATATGAGCATGTACAATACTCAATACTTGGTTGGAGCTCCTTTTGCCTCAATTACTGCGTTAATGCGGCGTGGCTTGGAGTCGATGAGTTTCTGGCACTGCTCAGGTGTTATGAGAGCCCAGGTTGCTCTGATAGTGGCCTTCAACTCTTCTGCGTTTTTGGGTCTGGCATTCTGCATCTTCCTTTTCATAATACCCCACAGATTTTCTATGGGGCTAAGGTCAGGGGAGTTGGCGGGCCAATTTAAAACAGAAATACCATGGTCCGTAAACCAGGCACGGGTAGATTTTGCGCTGTGTGCAGGCGCCAAGTCCTGTTGGAACTTGAAATCTCCATATCCATAGAGCAGGTCAACAGCAGGAAGCATGAAGTGCTCTAAAACTTGCTGGTAGACGGCTGCGTTGACCCTGGATCTCAGGAAACAGAGTGGACCGACACAAGCAGATGACATGGCACCCGGTTTGGGTTGGTTTGGTTTGCATTTCCTTTGAAAATCGAGGTCCCAGAGTCTGGAGGAAGACAGGAGAGGCTCAGGATCCACGTTGCCTGAAGTCTAGTGTAAAGTTTCCACCATCAGTGATGGTTTGGGGTGCCATGTCATCTGCTGGTGTCGGTCCACTCTGTTTCCTGAGATCCAGGGTCAACGCAGCCATCTACCAGCAAGTTTTAGAGCACTTCATGCTTCCTGCTGCTGACCTGCTCTATGGAGATGGAGATTTCAAGTTCCAACAGGACTTGGCGCCTGCACACAGCGCAAAATCTACCCGTGCCTGGTTTACGGACCATGGTATTTCTGTTCTAAATTGGCCCGCCAACTCCCCTGACCTTAGCCCCATAGAAAATCTGTGGGGTATTGTGAAAAGGAAGATGCAGAATGCCAGACCCAAAAACGCAGAAGAGTTGAAGGCCACTATCAGAGCAACCTGGGCTCTCATAACACCTGAGCAGTGCCAGAAACTCATCGACTCCATGCCACGCCGCATTAACGCAGTAATTGAGGCAAAAGGAGCTCCAACCAAGTATTGAGTATTGTACATGCTCATATTTTTCATTTTCATACTTTTCAGTTGGCCAACATTTCTAAAAATCCCTTTTTTGTATTAGCCTTAAGTAATATTCTAATTTTGTGACACACGGAATTTTGGATTTTCATTTGTTGCCACTTCAAATCATCAAAATTAAATGAAATAAACATTTGAATGCATCAGTCTGTGTGCAATGAATAAATATAATGTACAAGTTACACCTTTTGAATGCAATTACTGAAATAAATCAAGTTTTTCAAAATATTCTAATTTACTGGCTTTTACCTGTAAAAGCAGCATCATGGTAATGGTGACAAAACACAAGGTGTCCAGGGATGAGGAGCATACTAATGATTTGGCTCATACACACCTTCTGTACATTGAAAAGCAACATCAATGGTAATGGTGACAAAACACAAGGTGTCCAGGGATGTGGAGCGTACTAATAATAATGCTGAAGATGTTTATCACATAATGTAATGTTGCTGCAGCTGAATAACAAGCTGCCAACAAACCGACACCTCGCGCCTTCTGCTTGGCACAGTCTTCAAGTGTGACCTTTCTGGAGCCTTGGCTGACCTTTCCTCCTCTCCATGCAGGAGCTGCACCACAAGAACCGCCACTGGCACGAGGGCTGCTTCAACTGTGCCAAGTGCTACAAGCCGCTGGCCAGCGAGCAGTTCAGTGCCAGGGACGACGGCAAGATCATGTGTGGCAAGTGCAGCTCGGTAACCGACGGCAACCGCTGCCAGGGATGCTACAAGGTGGTCATGCCAGGTGGGTCTACAGGGGATTGAAGAGCAGTAAATAAAACATATTAGCCCTGCAGGACTTCAATAGTTATCATTTTACAGCAGCTTTTACAGAAAGTTGTGGAAAAGGTAGCGTATTCTTTTTCAATAACACACACACACACACACACACACACACATATATATATATACACACACACACACACATAGACATATATATATATATGTGTGTGTGTGTATATATATATATATATATACATATATATATATATATACACACACCTATATATATATACACACACACACACACATATATATATTATATATATACACACACATATATATATATATACATATATATAGATTAGAGATGGCCGATAAATGCTTTAAATAAATGTAATATTGGAAATTATCGGTATCGTTTTTTATTTTTTTATTAAATCAACATAAAAAACACAAGATACACTTACAATTAGTGCACCAACCCAAAAAACCTCCCTCCCCCATTTACACTCATTCACACAAAAGGGTTGTTTCTTTCTGTTATTAATATTCTGGTAGGTTCCTACATTATATATCATTATATATCAATACAGTCTGCAAGGGATACAGTCCGTAAGCACACATGATTGTGTGTGCTGCTGCTCCACTATAACCTTTAACACTTAATTTGACTCATTTTCATTAATTACTAGTTTCTACGTAACTGTTTTTATATTGTTTTACTGTCTTTGTTATTCAAGAAAATGTTTTTAATTTTTTTAATCTTATTTTATTAATTTTTTTAAAAAGGACCTTATCTTCACCATACCTGGTTGTCCAAAATAGGCATAGTAATGTGTTAATTCCACGACTGTATATATCGGTTGATATCGGTATCGGTAATTAAAGAGTTGGGGAATATCGGATATCGGCAAAAAGTCATTATCAGACAACCCTAATTATATATATATATATATATATATATATATATATATATATACACACACACACACACACACGTTAAAAGTATTTTTGAACATTGAGAGCGCTCTATAGCGGCGATTTTTGTTAGTAAATGAAAGACTGACAATATCATCACACTTCAACATCTTTAACATGTAAATACAACTATTTGTTAGGTCGGCATAGCAAATGACAACATGTTCCTAATTTCTTTACCTTGGACACATGAGGGTGAAATAAATACACAAATATATGTCAACTATGAAGTCAATGTTATTCGGGGAAAAGGACAATTGTACCGTTTAAGGAGGAGTTGATGTACTGTTCCACCTTGCTCTTCTACACAAGGAACAAACATTTGAGTGTGCTCAGAGATAAATGTGATTGGAGAAAATGATGATGGGCCAAAACAGGGACAAAGTATGTGTTGGTGCCATCACAACTTCCTGTAGGGACAAAGTATGTGTTGGTGCCATCACAACTTCCTGTAGGGACCGCCTATATTTGCACAACACTAGTGAAAAATCTACTTTAGAGTAGTCAGTGTACATCAGTATGGATCAAGAATTCAATGCACAGGTAATATTGTCTAAATAGCACAGAGGAGGAAAGATAGCCAGGTCTGGGGCTGCACGAGTGCTCCCAGACCTGCGGTTTCAACAATCTCTATAGGGTTAATATCTGGGAATAGTTGGTCAACTCCAGGATCCTCATGTGCTTCTTCTTGAACCACTACTTGGCTCTGGGTCCTGCTGGAAGCACCACTCACCTTAGGTTGTGCTTGACCCTTCCCACGTGTGTTGCAGGCACCAAGAGCGTGGAGTACAAGAAGAAGGTGTGGCACGAGGACTGCTTCACCTGCTTCGAGTGCAAGCAGCCCATCCGCACGCAGAGCTTCCTCACCAAGGGGGACGACATCTACTGCACCCCCTGCCATGAGAAGAAGTTTGCCAAGAAGTGCTTCCACTGCAAGGAGGTACACACTCACGTCCTTTCCACTCCTGCAAATATGAAAGAGTCCGTCTTCCCTTAGATCATCACTTCTGGAGGCATCAGCTACCAGGAGCAGCCCTGGCACGCCGAGTGTTTCGTGTGCACCACCTGTCGTAAGCCACTGTCCGGCACTCGCTTCACCCCCCACGAGGACGCCTTCTACTGCATGGACTGCTTCAAGACTGACGTGGCCAAGAAGTGCCATTACTGCAAGAACCCTATTACAGGTACTTTCCCACTTTGCATCAGTCCATCGTAGATGAGCTGAGGTCTCTGGGTGTTGTTGATAAATGGCTTTGGCTTTGCATAGTAGAGTTTTAACTTGCACTTACAGATGTAGCGACCGACTGTAGTTACTGACAGTGGTTTTCTGAAGTGTTCCTGAGCCCATGTGGCGATATCCTTTACACACTGATGTCGCATTTTGATGCAGTACCGGCTGAGGGATCCAAGGTGTGTAATATCATGGCTTACGTGCAGTGATTTCTCCAGATTCTCTGAACCTTTTGATTAGTGATGGGTCCGGCAACACCCATGCATCGGCGCATGCGTCGAGCTCATAGAGGAAAACCCTGTGTCGGTGCGCGTACCGCTTTTAGAAAGTCACGTGACCGATCATGAGCTGTTTTGGTCACGTGACCGATACGCGAACTGTGTCGCACTGACGCCTCCTCTGTGCCCTGTGAGCGGGTCTTTTCTACAGACGGAGAAATAATAACTAAGAGAAATAGTCTAAAATGTAATACGTCGGAAAAACTTTTTTTTTTAAATAAAAATGTGTAAAAAAATTTAATTAAAAACATTCCCAGTCCACAATCATCCACAACACGTTCTCTTAGATTTCCATGTTATGATACATGTTCACATTATTTATTGACTATCTAAAAAAGATACAAATATATTTTTATTTAAATGAAGATATGAAATAATCCTAAATGAAAATACAATAACTTGGTTTATATTATTGTATATACTAGGGCAGGGGTCACCAACGCGGTGCCCGCGGTCACCAGGTAGCCCGTAAGGACCAGATCAGTCGCCCGCTGGCCTGTTCTAAAAATAGCTCAAAGAGCAGCATTTACCAGTGAGCTGCCTCTATTTTTAAAATTGTATTTATTTACTAGCAAGCTGGTCTTGCTTTGCTCGACATTTTTAATTCTAAAAGAGACAAAACTCAAATAGAATTTGAAAATCCAAGAAAATATTTTAAAGACTTGGTCTTCACTTGGAATAAGCGGTAGAAAATGGATGGATGGATGGGTCTTCACTTGTTTAAATAAATTCATTTATTTTTTACTTTGCTTCTTATTACTTTTAGAAATACAATTTTAGAGAAAAAAATACAACCTTAAAAATGATTTTAGGATTTTTAAACAAATATATATACCTTTTAAATTTCTTCCTCTTCTTTCCTGACAATTTAAGTCAATGTTCAAGTAAATGTATTTTTTTTATTGTAAAGAATAATAAATATTTTAGCTTCTGGTTTTTCGGCGAAGAATATTTGTGAAATATTTCTTCAAACTTACTATGATTAAAATTCAAAAAAATTATTCTGGCAAATCTAGAAAATCTGTAGAATCAAATTTAAATCTTATTTCAAAGTATTTTGAATTTCTTTTAAAATTTTTGTTCTGGAAAATGAAGAAATACTGATTTGTCTTTGTTAGAAATATAGCTTGGTCCAATTTGTTAAATAATCTAACAAAGTGCAGATTGGATTTTAACCAATTTAAAACATGTCATCAAAATTGTAAAATTTATCTTAATCAGGAAAAATTACTAATGATGTTCCATAAATTATTTTTAATTTTTTCAAAAATATTCAAATTAGCTAGTTTCTCTTCTTTTTGTCGGGTGAATTTTTAATTTTAAAGAGTCGAATTTGAAGATAAACTATGTTTCAAAATTTTATTTTAATTTTTTTCGTGTTTTCTCCTCTTTTAAAACGTTCAATTAAGTGTTTTTTTCATCATTTATTCTCTACAAAAAACCTTCCGTAAAAGGAAAAAAAAATGTATGACGGAATGACAGACAGAAATACCCATTTTTTTAATATATATATATACACACACACACATTTATTTATTTAGGTATTCTTGTTTAAATCACACTTACGTGTAACTTACAAATGACAATATATTTATTTATTTAAGTGTGTATCAAACTGGTAGCCCTTCGCATTAATCAGTACCCAAGAAGTAGTTTTTGGTTTCAAAAAGGTTGGTGACCCCTGTACTAGGGCATAAAATCAGTGTTAGTTGAGTCGGTCCATAGGTTGCCTGTAGGGATTTTTAATGTCCAGCAGATGTCAGTATTTAGTGACACAGTATCGACACAGTATCAATAGTTTTGCAATGTGTCGAAACGCTTCATGACGCCTCATCAACCCATCACTACTTTTGATGATATTACGGAGCGTAGATGGTGAAATCCCTAAATTCCTTGCAATAGCTGCTTGAGAAATGTTGTTCTTCAACAATTTGCTCAGGCATTTGTTGACAAAGTGGTGAGCCTCGCCCCGTCCTCGTTTGTGAATGGAAGCTGCTTTTATACCCAATCATGGCACCCACCTGTTCCCAATTAGCCTGTTCACCTGTGGGATGTTCCAAATAAGTGTCTGATGAGCATTCCTCAACTTTCTCACTCTTTTTTTGCCACTTGTGCCAGCTTTTTTGAAACATGTTGCAGGCATCAAACTCCAAATGTGCTAATATTTGCAAAAAAATAACAAAGTTTCTCAGTGTGAACATGAAATATCTTGTCTTTGCAGTCTATTCAATTGAATTTAAGTTGAAAAGGATTTGTTGTATTCTCTTTTTATTTACCATTTACACGTGACAACTTCACGGCTTTTGTAGAATAGAGATGATTGCATCATGGCAATCAAAGATGCTAATAACAGAAACAATATTTTAATAATGGCTGTAAATCCCTCAACTATCATACTACTATTAGTATCCATCCATCCATTTTCTACCGCTTATTCCCTTTATGTCCTACTTTAAATACTATTGTCTGCCAGCCCAATGCAGCTACTGCCACCTTGTGGTGGATAAATAAAACTACACAGCTGCTTTTGAAGCCAGCGCCAATTAGTGACCTCTGCAGTTTTTTCTTTTATCGACCACCCACCCAGGAACTGGACAGGATGCTTGAATGGTGTTTTGGGAAAAAAAAAAGAGGAATAAACACTCAATTTAAAGAGAATCCATCCATCCATCCATCTTCTTCCGCTTATCCGAGGTCGGGTCGCGGGGGCAGCAGCTTAAACAGGGAAGCCCAGACTTCCCTCTCCCCAGCCACTTCGTCCAGCTCCTCCCGGGGGATCCCGAGGCGTTCCCAGGCCAGCCGGGAGAGATAGTCTTCCCAGCGTGTCCTGGGTCTTCCCCGTGGCCTCCTACCGGTCGGACGTGCCCGAAACACCTTCCTAGGGAGGCGTTCGGGTGGCATCCTGACCAGATGCCCGAACCACCTCATCTGGCTCCTCTCCATGTGGAGGAGCAGCGGCTTTACTTTGAGCTCCCCCCGAATGACAGAGCTTCTCACCCTATCTCTAAGGGAGAGCCCCGCCACTCGGCGGAGGAAACTCATTTCGGCCGCTTGGACCCGTGATCTTGTCCTTTCGGTCATGACCCAAAGCTCATGACCATAGGTGAGGATGGGAACGTAGATCGACCGGTAAATCGAGAGCTTTGCCTTCCGGCTCAGCTCCTTCTTCACCACAACGGATCGATACAGCGTCCGCATTACTGAAGACGCCGCACCGATCCGCCTGTCGATCTCACGATCCACTCTTCCCCCACTCGTGAACAAGACTCCGAGGTACTTGAACTCCTCCACTTGGGGCAAGATCTCCTCCCCAACCCGGAGATGGCACTCCACCCTTTTCCAGGAGAGAACCATGGACTCGGACTTGGAGGTGCTGATTCCCATCTCAGTCGCTTCACACTCGGCTGCGAACCGATCCAGTGAGAGCTGAAGATCTTGGCCGGAGGAAGCCATCAGGACCACATCATCTGCAAATAGCAGTGACCTAATCCTGCAGCCACCAAACCAGATCCCCTCAACGCCTTGACTGCGCCTAGAAATTCTGTCCATAAAGGTTATGAACAGAATCGGTGACAAAGGGCAGCCCTGGCGGAGTCCAACCCTCACTGGAAACGTGTCCGACTTCCTGCCGGCAATGCGGACCAAGCTCTGACACTGATTATACAGGGAGCGGACTGCCACAATAAGACAGTCCGTTACCCCATACTGTCTGAGCACTCCCCACAGGACTTCCCGGGGTACACGGTCGAATGCCTTCTCCAAGTCCACAAAGCACATGTAGACTGGTCGGGCAAACTCCCATGCACCCTCAAGGACCCTGCCGAGAGTATAGAGCTGGTCCACAGTTCCACGACCAGGACGAAAACCACACTGTTCCTCCTGAATCCGAGGTTCGACTATCTGGCGTAGTCTCCTCTCCAGTACACCTGAATAGACCTTACCGGGAAGGCTTTAAAGAGAATATTGTTGAAAAATTATCTGATTGTGAATGTTTCCCACAGCTGATCAAGGAAGCTACGAAAACCCAAACCTTAACCCATAACAGAAAATATTTGAGAAGCACTGATGTAGATGATCTATATCTGCTGTGCTCATTTACTTTTAGAGGAGAGAAGTGTTGGATACTTCTCTTGTTGCCTTATTTGTATTTGACTTTATTAAATGTTTGGCTAGAATTGTATTAAACTAAACTGGTTTTATTTCAAGTAATATAGACATTTATGGAGGAATGTAGTTCATCATAGAACTGGCACCCAATGTCATTACCGTATTTTTCCGACTATAAGTCGCAGTTTTTTCATAGTTTGGCTGGGGGTGTGACTTATACTCAGGAGCGACTTATGTGTGAAATTATTAACACATTATAATATTATTGATCTCATTCACGTAAGAGACTAGACGTATACGATTTCATGGGATTTAGCGATTAGGAGTGACAGATTGTATAGCATGTTCTATATGTTATAGTTATTTGAATGACTCTTACCATAATATGTTACGTTAACATACCATACCTGCCAACTTTTGAAATCAGAAAAACCTAGTAGCCAGGGTCCAAGGGCCGCAGGCCCCGGTAGGTCCAGGACAAAGTCCTGGTGGAGGGTTCAGGGCTTCGCCCCCCGACGCAAAATGATTATTAGCATTCAGACAGGTTAAAATGTTGCTAAAACCATCACTTTTCTATCAGTCACAGTGACTTTTCAAAACAAAAATATTACAGCAAAAATCATATGGGTTGATTGACATGTTTATTCTGTAAGCTAACTTCAATAGTTTGAAATTATTTTGACAGTTAATGCCAGTTATCCTGTCAACCTTTCACAAGACTTCAATTTGTTAATTGAAAGTATAAACAGTATAAACACTTTTTACCGTAAACAAATGGTAAAACAGTACTAAACAATTCCATTTAAAAAAAATTGGTGTCATTATTAACTTTCTGTCCAAGCTTGTATAATCTACTGCCTTGTTCAATTGTATACAATATTCTGTGCCTAAAATTCACATTTCTATCACAATTATCATACTGTAAACATGGTAAGCTAACTTCATTAAAATTAATAGTCCTGTCAATAGCATGGAATTACAATTCAAATGTAGTTTTTTTGTAAGCCTTTCAAAAGAATTCAAAACATGAAAAATTAATGAAAATTAATTTAAGCCATCAGACACTTGAAAAGTGGCACATCACATCTCTAATGTAATCATTTTAACTTTTCAACAGAAATAGCACTGCAAAAATATTAAGGACATACTTCTGTATTTTGGTAGTTATGCTGTCAACATTTAACAAGATTTCTTCAACTTGGACTTGAAAGCATAAATAGTATAAACACTTTTAACAGTATAACAGTACTAAACAATTCCAATAGATAACATTGGTGTCATTACCTTTTTGTGGCTAAAATCCAAATTGTATCGCTAGCAACAGCATTAGACTTGTGTTTTTTTGTCCCAACGTGGTCTTTTACATCACTAATTCCTCCGTGTCCGATCGAAAAATCTTGTCTTGTGCAATTCGCGTAGTTTTCACCCTTTTTGGAACGGATAATTATTCCCGGATAGGCTTTTGAATATTCTTCACGGAATGACTGCAGTTTTCTTTTCGGTTTAAGACTCGCTTGCGATTTTTCTCCGGCTGATTCCATGATCGTTCGCTCGTTTGGAAACAATGGCAACTGGTGCCTCGTGCTTGGCAGCGGTGCTATAAATAGCCTCGCGCATGGCATTCGGAATGGCTCGATAGGAAGTTACGGGAAGCAGTGTCGATTGTCATTGTTGTTACGCGATTTCGTGAATAAAACTTAAAAAAAATATATTTTTTTTTAATTAATGAAAAATCGTATTTTTTATCACTGCAACCGTAACCCGGAATAGGTTGATGAAAACCGTACTAATTACGGGAAAACCGGAGTAGTTGGCAGGTATGCACCTTGATGAGGCAAACAATGACGTCATGTGTGAAAGGATGAATGGTGCACTGACCCCACGTCCTTGTGTGTCCCAGGGTTCGGCCGTGGCACCAAAGTGGTGAACTACGAGGGCTACTCCTGGCACGAGTTCTGCTTCACCTGCAAGAAGTGCTGCCTGACCTTGGCCAACAAGCGCTTCGTCATCACCGGGGAGCACGTCTACTGCCCCGACTGCGCCAAGAAGCTGTGAGCTGATCATTAGATCCCCTCCTGCCCCGAAAGGTCACTTTCCTCTCTCTGCAAGAGGGAAACATGATTAATGACGTCATCGCAGCTTAGGACATGATCCAACCTTGCTTCAACTCTATAACTGACATATAGACGCAACATACTAACTTTCTACTTGTAACTTTCAAGGCCTTCTTGTGACAAGGCTTGAGTGTATTCCTTTGGAGTGATGATTCGAACAAGCATGAAGAATAAAAGATGGTGGCAACCTCACGTCTAGTTTTGCGAGACTTTATTAACATCATTTTAGAAGACTTTATTATATTTACAGTACAAATGTGGCCAGGGTGCTGGGGAACATTATTCACAAGGGACTTGATTGTCAGAGGCCGAGGTAAGGACACTGTTCTCGTATTTGGAGTCCATCTAAGGCACGGCGCTAGCTAGCCACCTATAGCGGGCAACAGTAGCAGCTTCCCTCCAACAGGTGGTGCTGTTGAGGTTGTCCCAGCAGTCTACAGTAAAGCTAACACGTGTAGAGCAGTTGTGGATGATAGGATGAAGAAGGAGTGAAGGACGGCGGTTACATTCTTAATAAAAGCAAAGCCCATCAACACCAAGGCATACATCCAGGTCCCAACTATTAGATGGAAAGCAGAACAAGGTGACAAACATGTAGACATTACTCCGCCCTGAACATGGCTTCATAGGCCTAACACTGATTTCAATGTACAACACTTAAATATACTTTATAAACAGCCACGTGTTATATTAAATAAGTTGAAATGCATTTTGTGGGATAGCAGCTCGTGTGTCCAGACGTCATCTCACAGAGGAGGATAGAATTTAGCAGAAAGGAAGAGACCATGCAGACTAGGACCATGGTGTTAGTAAACAAGCTCCATATACAACATGAGAAAAAGCCTAAAGAGCCCTGGTTGAACAACGTGTGCTAACAGTTCACTGCCATCTGGTGGCCGTAAAGGGGAAGCGCAGTGCACGGGAGACAAGGAGCCCTTCACATGACAGGAAGCTGTGCGCAGATAGTTATTCACAGCCAAAATGGAGGCTGTGGAAAAAAAACTGGTAAGGCCATAATTGCTGGACACTGCAAAAACCAAGCAGCCAGTCGAGTAAATTTGGAAGAGTCACACAGATGCGGAAAAAAAGGACATTTGTAACAAAGGTTCTCATATAGAAGAACATCTAAACACAACATGGAGAAGAACAAACAAGCCAACATGAATGAATAAATTACAACCCCTGATGAAGACAAAACCCTTAAAAAAAAAAACTGTCAAACTCGGACACGACATAGAAAAAAGGGCTCAAGGAAGAAGATGACATGAGAAAAAAAAAGAATGTGGAATTTCCCTGAAGCTTTTATGAAACACCTAGCTCTTGTGGGGTGCTTAGCTCCTCCCTGTGGAATAAATGGGAGGAGGAAGCTGTTGGAATCTTTCAAATGAAGCTGAGCTGGACAGGAAGTGGAGGAGTGCAACAGTGGAGAGGCTTCCTGGTGTCAGATCTCTGCGGAGACACGAGAAGAAGGAGAATGTGAAGAAGAAGAATCCTTCAGTGGAGTCATCTCCTCACCTGACAGAGCCTCTATGGCTGGACTGGAGGAATGCAGGGAGCTCACTGGGCTGCCTTTGATCCCGTCCGGCACATCACAGTTGATAAGGACCGGGTTGCAGTCCTCGGCCTCGATGAGGGTGTGAGTCTTGGAGTGAACGTTGAGATCCATGAGCTCCTCGAAGCTCCACTGGTTGGACTTGCTGCCCACCAGTTCCACCTTGGCCGAGTCCTGCTCGTTCAGGAACTCTGAGCCCTCCACAAGGCGGCCCTTAGAAGTTGGACTGTGGAGACAAAGGTGGCTGTGAGGATACTGAGGTCAGTTGACTCACGAGGGCTTCGTCTCTCGGCTAATCTTACTTTAAGTTGACAACAAACATTGGAGTTGGTGTAGCAAAAACAACAGGATCCATCCAAAACATCTCATCTTATTTTCTAGTATTCTGGCAAAAATAATCATCACAAAAGCTGCCAAGATCCTTTTGGAATTGCTTCGTTTAGCATTTTTCTCTCACTTCTATTGCATTTTACAGAGAATTAACATGAACAAAAACTTACCAATTTTTGCACAAAAAAAATATATATATTTTCGGCACAATTAGGTAGAATATGTTACTGATAAAATACGGATGTTGTGTTCAGATTAGAGATGCGCGGATAGGCAATTATTTAATCCGCAACCGCATCAGAAAGTTGTCAACCATCCGCCAATCCACCCGAGCTAACATTTGATCAGAACCGCACCCGCCCGCACCCGCCCGTTGTTATATATCTAATATAGACGATGCAAGGCATTAGTGAGGATATAAAGCTTTTGCCTGTTAAAGAAAGGAGACTGATCCAATGCAGCACAGACATTCGCGTGCCACGCTGTCATGACCCAGACGCACACCAGTGCGCAATCATATGGGAGCCGCGCTGAGCGCACCTCCAAGCGCGTCTCGCTGCCGGCGACGGCCGGGTATGGGCCCGACGCTCCAGCGCCATCCATTTTCAGGGCTAGTTGATTCGGCAGGTGGGTTGTTACACACTCCTTAGCGGGTTCCGACTTCCATGGCCACCGTCCTGCTGTCTATATCAACCAGGGTGAGCCCCACCCCTTTCGTGAGCGCACTGCGCGCGGAGTGACCCCTGTTACGCGCCCCCGGCAACAGGGGTGGCGGGCAGGTAAGCTGCGCGGGCGGAGCGACCCTTGTTACGAGCCCCCGGCCACGGGGGTGGCGGGCAGGTAAGCTGCCTACCTGCTGCGCGTGACGCCGGCCGCGGCGAAGGCGGACGAGGCGGGGTGTCGGTGCCGTGGGCTCGGTGGTGACCCTGGACGTGCGTCGGGCCCTTCTCGCGGATCGCCTCAGCTACGGCTGCCGGTGGGGCCCTCTCGGGGGAAGGGGCCTCGGTCCCGGACCCCGGCGAGGCGTCCCTTCTCCGCTCCGTAAAAGTGTCCATCTCTTTTCTTTTTTTTTTCTTCTGTTGTGGCATATGCAGCAGGTGCCTGCTCGTTTTTCGTATGTGGGTAACAACATTTAACTATGTATATATATTTCCCAATTGGTTTAACTGCCACCCGCCTGAATCTATTTAAAATCTAATTTTTTTTTATTTTAACCGCCCGACCCGACCCGCGGATAAAATCTAATTTTTTTTTATTTCATCCGCCCGATCCGCGGACTCCGCGGTTGTGCCCGCAAACCGCGCATCTCTAGTTCAGATAGTTTAGCATGTATTGATTGACCTATACTTTATTGGTTTTAGTATCTTTAATGTACAAAGTGTATCTCAGTGGCCCCAGCAGCCTTCAATTTTTATTTATGGGGTCCTCGCTGGAAAAAGTTTGGACGCCCCTGCTCTAATAGACGCAGAGCCCATCCGTAGAATTTAGTCTTTCAGGTAAAACCAAGGATTTTCTAGGCCATCTTACCTGACTGCCTGGGTGTCCTCATTGTTGTTCTCCTTGTTGTCCGTCTCCTCCTTCCCATTTACGCAGCCCACTGGTGGTTGTCTGATTCCCACGCCGTCGCCGCAGTCATGCGTCTCCATGGAGATGTCGCCCATCTCCCCCTCGTCAGCTGTCAGGGGACAGTTCCAGGCGTCATAGACGTGCCACATCGAGGCTAAGAAGTGCTAGTAATCAATGCCTACACTTGGAATCGAAGCCCATCTGGTCCAGTCCTTCGTCATCGTCATCGTTGTCTTCATATCTCTGAGTGATAGAACATTGATGTAACTTCACTAAATCAGACAATAAAAAAGGTCTCACCTTAAAGTCATTTTGTTCCCCTTCTGATTTCCTGGTCCTCTTCATGATCTCTTCAATTCTCTAAAAGAGAGTGTTTCATGTATTTCTGATGGAGCACATCTGAATCATCTCCCATACCTTCTTCCTCTCCATACGTTCCTGCTGGTTCTGCTGCATGACGCGCTCTCGCTCCTGACGGACCTTCTCCGCCTCCTCCAAGGCCTTGGCCTCCGCCTCTTCCCGCTCCTTCTGGAGCTCCGCCTGTTTCAGAGCGTCTTCCGCCTCCATTCTCACGCGCTCTTCCTCCGCAATAAGGGCCTCCTCCTCCTCCTTCACTCGTCTCTCCTCCGCCAGTTTCTTCTCCTCCTCTTCACGCTTTAGGCGCGCCTCCTCCGCTAGGCGTTCTTCCTCCTCTTTCCTGAGCCTGAAGGACCAGACAGGAGTCCACATGAGGCTTTATCCTTCACGTCTGTTTGTGAGAGAAGACAAAAAGCTCACTTGTCCTCTTCCTCCCGTTGTATCCGGAGTTGCTCCTCTTTCTCCTTCTGCTCCCGCATCAGTCGACGGTTCTCCGCCAAGATCTTGGCGGCCTCGGCAGCAGAGTTGGTGCCTGTCTTGGCATCTGACGAGTACAATGCATGACTGTTACATTGCATCCATTTTCTACCGCTTGTCCCGTTTGGGGTCGCGGGGGGTGCTGGAGCCTATCTCAGCTGCATTCAGGTGGAAGGCGGCGTACACCCTGGACAAGTCGCCACCTCATCACAGGGCCAACACAGATAGACAACATTCACACTCTAGGGTCAATTTAGTGTTGCCAATCAACCTATCTCCAGGTGCATGTCTTTGGAGGTGTGAGGAAGCCGGAGTACCCGGAGGGAACCCACGCGGTCACGGGGAGAACAGATACCACCCTGCACATAGCCTCTGCAACCTGCTACCCTCTGGAAGGAGGTATAGATGGATTTGCGCTAGGACCACCAGAATGTCTCACAGTCTGTATCCCATACCTGCCAACTTTTGAAATCAGAAAAACTTAGTAGCCAGGGTCCAGGGGCCGCAGGCCCCGGTAGGTCCAGGACAAAGTCCTGGTGGGGGGTTCAGCTTCGCCCCCCGACGCAAAATGATTATTAGCATTCAGACAGGTTAAAATGTTGCTAAAACCATCACTTTTCTATCAGTCACAGTGACTTTTCAAAACAAAAATATTACAGCAAAAATCATATGGGTTGATTGACATGTTTATTCTGTAAGCTAACTTCAATAGTTTGAAATTATTTTGACAGTTAATGCCAGTTATCCTGTCAACCTTTCACAAGACTTCAATTTGTTAATTGAAAGTATAAACACTTTTTACAGTAAACAAATGGTAAAACAGTACTAAACAATTCCATTTAAAAAAAAATTGGTGTCATTATTAACTTTCTGTCCAAGCTTGTATAATCTACTGCCTTGTTCAATTGTAAAAAATATTCTGTGCCTAAAATTCACATTTCTATCACAATTATCATACTGTAAACATGGTAAGCTAACTTCATTAAAATTAATAGTCCTGTCAATAGCATGGAATTACAATTCAAATGTAGTTTTTTTGTAAGCCTTTCAAAAGAATTCAAAATATGAAAAATTAATGAAAATTAATTTAAGCCATCAGACACTTGAAAAGTGGCACATCACATCTCTAAAGTAATCATTTTAACTTTTCAACAGAAATAGCACTGCAAAAATATTAAGGACATACTTCTGTATTTTGGTAGTTATGCTGTCAACATTTAACAAGATTTCTTCAACTTGGACTTGAAAGCATAAATAGTATAAACACTTTTAACAGTATAACAGTACTAAACAATTCCAATAGATAACATTGGTGTCATTACCTTTTTGTGGCTAAAATCCGAAAAACGTTGAAAGTTTTCCACTTGTATCGCTAGCAACGGCATTAGACTTGTGTTTTTTTGTCCCAACGTGGTCTTTTACATCGCTAATTCCTTTGTGTCCGATCAAAAAATCTTGTCTGCACAAGGTGCAATTCGCGTAGTTTTCACCCTTTTTGGAACGGATAATTATTCCCGGATAGGCTTTTGAATATTCTTCACGGAATGACTGCAGTTTTCTTTTCGGTTTAAGACTCGTTTGCGATTTTTTTCCGGCTGATTCCATGATCGTTCGCTCGTTTGGAAACAATGGCCTCGTGCTTGGCAGCGGTGCTATAAATAGCCTCGCGCATGGCATTCGGAATGGCTCGATAGGAAGTTACGGGAAGCAGTGTCGATTGTCATTGTTGTTACGCAATTTCGTGAATAAAACTTTAAAAAAAATATTTTTTTTAATTAATGAAAAACCGTATTTTTTTATCACTGCAACCGTAACCTGGAATAGGTTGATGAAAACCGTACTAATTACGGGAAAACCGGAGTAGTTGGCAGGTATGGTATCCCCAGGCTGTGAGACTGCTAAATGAACAGCCTGCCCCTTTGCTACCCCAAACCATCTTATTACCTCACTCTTCACCACCTCAATAATTGTGCTCTGGACATTTCATTGCTGCAACATCAACGTAACACCCATCAGACATCTGACTGTTCCCACCCCCACACCCCTCTATTCACAATCTTCTTGACAATGCTAAACTGTAATCTATGGTCAACCTGCACTTCAATGCAGTTTCTATGCCGCTAGACAAAGCTCAAACAAAATCTCGTTGACATGTATGACTTAAGTGTTATTATGACAATGACAATGACTCTGCAACATCGCGTGGACATCGGGGGCTGTACCTCTGGATTGGCAGACCGGGGTGGTGGTTCCTTTCTTTAAAAAGGGGAACCGGAGGGTGTGTTCCAACTATCGTGGGATCACACTCCTCAGCCTTCCCGGTAAGGTCTATTCAGGTGTACTGGAGAGGAGGCTACGCCGGATAGTCGAACCTCGGATTCAGGAGGAACAGTGTGGTTTTCGTCCTGGTCGTGGAACTGTGGACCAGCTCTATACTCTCGGCAGGGTCCTTGAGGGTGCATGGGAGTTTGCCCAACCAGTCTACATGTGCTTTGTGGACTTGGAGAAGGCATTCGACCGGGTACCCCGGGAAGTCCTGTGGGGAGTGCTCAGAGAGTATGGGGTAACGGACTGTCTTATTGTGGCAGTTCGCTCCCTGTATAATCAGCATTGCCGGCAGTAAGTCGGACACGTTTCCAGTGAGGGTTGGACTCCGCCAAGGCTGCCCTTTGTCACCGATTCTGTTCATAACCTTTATGGACAGAATTTCTAGGCGCAGTCAGGGCGTTGAGGGGATCTGGTTTGGTGGCTGCAGGATTAGGTCACTGCTATTTGCAGCTCTCACTGGATCGGTTCGCAGCCGAGTGTGAAGCGACTGGGATGGGAATCAGCACCTCCAAGTCCGAGTCCATGGTTCTCTCCCGGAAAAGGGTGGAGTGCCATCTCCGGGTTGGGGAGGAGATCTTGCCCCAAATGGAGGAGTTCAAGTACCTCGGAGTCTTGTTCACGAGTGGGGGAAGAGTGGATCGTG
Organism: Nerophis lumbriciformis; assembly: GCF_033978685.3. Classification (NCBI taxonomy): domain Eukaryota; kingdom Metazoa; phylum Chordata; class Actinopteri; order Syngnathiformes; family Syngnathidae; genus Nerophis; species Nerophis lumbriciformis. The sequence continues at coordinate 18,152,244 of NC_084583.2, read as the reverse complement.
AAATCGACAGGCGGATCGGTGCGGCGTCTTCAGTAATGCGGACGCTGTATCGATCCGTTGTGGTGAAGAAGGAGCTGAGCCGGAAGGCAAAGCTCTCGATTTACTGGTCGATCTACGTTCCCATCCTCACCTATGGTCATGAGCTTTGGGTTATGACCGAAAGGACAAGATCACGGGTACAAGCGGCCGAAATGAGTTTCCTCCGCCGGGTGGCGGGGCTCTCCCTTAGAGATAGGGTGAGAAGCTCTGTCATTCGGGGGCAGCTCAAAGTAAAGCCGCTGCTCCTCCACATCGAGAGGAGCCAGATGAGGTGGTTCGGGCATCTGGTCAGGATGCCACCCGAACGCCTCCCTAGGAAGGTGTTTCGGGCACGTCCGACTGGTAGGAGGCCACGGGGAAGATCCAGGACACGCTGGGAAGACTATCTCTCCCGGCTGGCCTGGGAACGCCTCGGGATCCCCCGGGAGGAGCTGGACGAAGTGGCTGGGCAGAGGGAAGTCTGGGCTTCCCTGCTTAAGCTGCTGCCCCCGCGACCCGACCTCGGATAAGCGGAAGAAGATGGATGGATGGATGGATGACAATGACAATAAAGGAATTGATTGATTGAACATGCAAACTCCACATAGAAAGATCCCGAGCGCAGGATCGAACCTAGGACCTTGGTATTGTGAGGCAGACGCACCAACCCCTCTCCCACTGTGTTGCCACTTTCATCACACCTTTTAGGAAAAATACAAACAGGCAGTCCAGACACTTCTGGGGGCAGTGCGCCAACAAAAAGAAAGTAAAAGCAAAAAGTTAAATACAATTTTACTTGGTAAAATGCTCAGCGGAGACATCCATAAAGATTCCTCCAAGTCTTCCCTCTCAACACACTTCCTCCCAACCAAAGAAATACAAATAAGGAGTGCTCAAATTTTTATTACCATGTTGTTTAATACTTGTTTTTACCCTTTCTATTACTATATTTGATGCTTTATCAGTATCATGCAGCATTGTGCATCAAACCCCACTTCAGAAAAGGTGCTCATCTGCACCTATTGTTGTATTCATGTTTGTTTTGTAGGTTTTGTATATACCGTATTTTCCGCACTATAAGGCGCACCTAAAAACCACAAATTTTCTCAAAAGCTGACAGTGCGTCTTATAACCCGGTGCGCTTTATATATGGATTAATATTCAGATTCATTTTCATAAAGTTTCGGTCTCGCAACTACGGTAAACAGCCGCCATCTTTTTTCCCCGTAGAAGAGGAAGTGCTTCTTCTTCTACGCAAGCAACCGCCAAGGTAAGCACCCGCCCCCATAGAACAGGAAGCGCTTCTTCTTCTACTGTAAGCAACCACCCGCCCGCGTAGAAGAAGAAGAAGCGCGCGGATATTACCGTACGTTTCATTTCCTTTGTGTGTTTACATCTGTAAAGACCACAAAATGGCTCCTACTAAGCGACAGGGATCCGGTTCATGAAAAGACGCAATCTCTCCGTCCGCACACGGATTACTATTTCACAGCAACTGCCTAAAGACTTTCAAGAAAAGCTGGCTACTTTCCGTGCATATTGTAAAAACAAGATAGCTGAAAAAAAGATCCGGCCAGAGAACATTATCAACATGGACGAGGTTCCACTGACTTTTGATATTCCTGTGAACCGCACTGTGGATACAACGGGAGCACGTACGGTGAATATTCGCACCACAGGGAATGAGAAGTCATCCTTCACTGTGGTTCTAGCTTGCCATGCTAATGGCCAGAAACTTCCACCCATGGTGATATTCAAAAGGAAGACCTTGCCAAAAGAGACCTTTCCAGCCGGCGTCATCATAAAAGCTAACTCGAAGGGATGGATGGATGAAGAAAAGATGAGCGAGTGGTTAAGGTAAGTTTACGCGAAGAGGCCAGGTGGCTTTTTTCACGCAGCTCCGTCCATGTTGATATACGACTCCATGCGCGCCCACATCACGCTGGTTTTTAATATATTATTAAAGTTTGACTGACCTATCTGACTGTTTTTTTGACATTCCTTTAGCGCAGTTAGATGCGGCTTATAACACGGGGCGGCTTATAGGTGGACAAAGTTTTGAAATATGCCGTTCATTGAAGGCGCGGCTTATAACCCAGGGCGGCTTATGGTGCGGAAAATACGGTACTATATTTGATGCTTTATCAGTATCATGCAGCATTGTGCATCAAACCTCACTTCAGAAAAGGTGCTCATCTGCACCTATTGTTGTATTCATGTTTGTTTTGTAGGTTTTGTATATAATTGTGCTCCTGAGTTAATGTTGCCGATTAATTTGAACGTTTTTGTTTAATAATAGTACTTTTCAGTAGCACATGGTCAAAAAAATGTAGCCCAAATAAGGATAATTTTTTTCAGGCAAATTGATGCACTTTAAATTTTTTCTGTTAAGGACTAAAAAACAACGTTAATAAAGTTATTCTTTGTTAGATCTACATTTATGAAGAGTGAAGTAAATTATATTTATATAGCGCTTTTCTCTAGTGACTCAAAGCACTTTTACATAGTGAAAGCCAATATCTAAGTTTCATTTAAAGCAGTGTGGGTGGCACTGGGAGCAGGTGTGTGAAGTGTCTTGCCCAAGGACACAACGGCAGTGACTAGGATGGCGGAACCCTCAAGTCGCTGGCACGGCCACTCTACCAACCGAGCTATACCGCCCCATTTCTTGAATGTTTTTGTTTTCTTTAATATTTTTAAGGATGCAATGTTATGTGTACTCATTTTGTTGTTTTACTTTAGTAGCTGTATGTAGAAATAGCGCCGCTGAAGTGGCAGCCGGTTGCATAGCTCTGTGCTCTTTTAATGTATTTTATGTTTTGTGTTCTTTAATGTATCCCTCTTGTTTTCCTGTGTTTTATACTATTGTTTGTGGACTTTTTGACTCTGCACTGCAACCACATAAGTTCCCCATTGTGGAATAAATAAAGCCTATCCCTGGGGGTGCGAGCAGAACATAATTGGTAAGCACTGCAGTAGTCTGTTCTTTCCAGGAGGTGTCGGCATTGACCACATTCCATGTAGGACAGGATGTGGGAGTTTATAATAGTTCTGCTCCACTAAGGTCAAATACAAACTGAGCTGCTGCTACATCACTTTGCACTGTACACAAACAGTACAAATACAGTTGGAGGTCAGTCATCAAGCATTGTGTGGAAAATATTTTTCTGCTTCTAGGATGGGTGCCTTCAGGGCCGTAACCAGGACTTGACAAATACCCAGGTCGAAAACTGGTGAGCCAAGGAGCGTTGAAAGGCTGAAATCATGGGCATCCCTGTGTATCGGCCTTTTCCCAGGTTCTAAACCAATGGCCGTGGCCTGAGCCAGGACGTGCACTGAAAAACAAGCCCCGCCCACTCTGCTTTGTTCCTGGTCTGAGCTGCTGTGACGTAGATTACCGTAATAACTCCTATAACACTCTAAAGTGCAGACTTCAACCATTTAAATACTTTCTACAGTTCAAGACTTACGGTCATTTAAAAACAGCACTGCACATCATAATGGCAAATAGGGATGTCCCGATCCGATATTTGGATCGGATCGGCTGCCGATATTTGCCAAAAATTGCGTATCGGCAAGGCATGGGAAAATGCCGATCCAGATCCAGTTTTTAAAAAAACTCCGGTCCGTGTTTTCCAACGCACCTATTTAAATAATACATTCCACTTTTCTGCTGCTCCGTAATTTCCGTTCCGCATTTTCCAGCACACCTTCAACACATCCACAATTCTCACGCAGTTGCTTTTAGCTGCTGGCATTACACGACAGGCTCTTCTCACTCTTTCCTGTGTCTCCCTCTCACAGACAGCGAGCGCACCTTCTTACACACGTCACATACTGTCACGTCATACGTCACATACGTATACGTCCTCTCCCAGCAGAGAGCGAGGTAGCGGCATGGCTAACGTTAGCTGTGATGCTAGCGCAGCCGCTAAGGTGCGCGCCTGCTCAAGCGTCCTCTGCGCACGGCAAATCTATGCCACGCACAAAATCAAATAAAAAAATAAGCGCATAACAATTTTCGACACACGGACACGACAGAGACAACAGTTTTCGTCATCATTGTTCAAATATTGTGACGTCTGTCGAGACGCTTATCTCCATTCGGTGCCACACGTCCAGACTCCACACCATCAAAATGGCAAAAATGTCCACATCAACACCGTATGAAAAAATTAGTGATTTTTTTAGTTGTGATTTCATTCTCTGCATGGAAGTTTAAAAGTAGCATATATTAATGCAGTATGAAGAAAAATGTTTTAATGTAGACATGCAAGCCTTGAAAGAACATTTTGAAAATCAAGACTACATTTCCTGCAAATGGGTGCATTTCTACCCTATATTTTAACTTTAGATTTATTCTCATATCAAACTCCTTTGGCTGTCTTTTTGACACTTACATCCGGCGCCCCCCTCCACACCCTGGATTATAAATAATGTAAATAATTCAATGTGATTATCTTGTGTGATGACTGTATTATGATGATAGTATATATCTGATAGTATATATCTGTATCATGAATCAATTTAAGTGGACTCCGTCTTAAATAAGTTGAAAAACTTATTGGGGTGTTACCATTTAGTGGTCAATTGTACGGAATATGTACTTCACTGTGCAACCTACTAATAAAAGTCTCAATCAATCAATCAAAACACATAGAATCATCATACTGCTGTGATTATATGCATCAAGTGTTCATTCAAGGCTAAGGCAAAATATCGAGATATATTTTGTGTATCGCAATATGGCCTTAAAATATCGCAATATTTAAAAAAGGCCATATTGCCCAGCCCAAGTTCAATGATGCCATTTCTGTTTGTCATGTATAATTTTGTCTATTTTGTGTTTATCCTTGAATAAACAGGTCAGTTTCTTGTTACCAACCATTGTGTATTATTCAAACTCCCCTAATTCAGCTGGCTGGTTGTTATCAAGAGTACTAAAACCCTATTCAACATGATTCTGACAACTAAGTAGGCTAAATAACTTTAAACTTTAATACATGCTCGGATAGGCCAGTATTAGTATCGGTCAGTATCGGTATCGGATCGGAAATGCAAAAACAATATCGGTATCGGAAGTGCAAAAACCTGGATCGGGACATCCCTAATGGCAAATACACTTTTCATGTTAAAGGTCTAAAAAAAATGATGTAGAACGTCCGGCAGGCCAGGTTGAAAATGTTAATGGCCCGCGGGCCCTATTTTGCCCATGTCTGATCTACGGCATGGTGCACACGATGTCCCACACAAAGTATATTTTCAGTCATATCGTCTTCTTGTCGCATGAAAAAAGACCTTCTAATGATTTGATAGGAGGATCAAGTGAGTAAAATACTTCAATACGGACCGTAATAAACAAACATTAAAGTGTAACATTTCACTCTTCAGTTAATTCATTCTTACATGCAAGTTCAAATCCTGCATTTTCTACTAAAAGGCGTACTCACCATCTTTGTCTTTGGACTTGCTAGAGTCAGAGGACTGGGGTGACCCCGTTGTCACAGGACCCAGATCCTTGGGCCGGGAGTCCCTCTTTCGTAGGGTGGGGGGCCCCGGTGGGGTGAGAGCTGGTTTCTGGATGGGAGGGGGCTTAGCTGTGGTTGGCTGAGGGGATGGGGGACGTTGTTTCATTGAAGGCGAGGGCGGACGGGCCCTTGCATTTTGCCTGTCAGAAGAAAATGTGTCAACGTCTCTGAAAAGTCAGCGAGAAATCACAAGTCTTACTTTGCTGCTGCTGGGGAAGGAGTCCTCTTCAGAGATGGATTGGGGGCGGGGGACGGCGAACGGTTGCGTCCCAGAGGAATGGATGGAGAGGGGGGGCGTTGCCGGCCGGGCGAGGTAAATGGTCTTTCCTGCTTGCCCTGTTATTCCCCACACAGAAGTGAAGGTATTTAACACAAAGATTACACCAACGTATCTACAAACCCCGTTTCCATATGAGTTGGGAAATTGTGGAATACGGAATACAATGATTTGCAAATCCTTTTCAACCCATATTCAATTGAATGCACTACAAAGACAACATACTTAATGTTCAAACTCATAAACTTTATTTTTTTTTTGCAAATAATAATTAACTTAGAATTTCATGGCTGCAACACGTGCCAAAGTAGTTGGGAAAGGGCATGTTCACCACTGTGTTACGTGGCCTTTCCTTTTAACAACACTCAAACGATTGGGAACTGAGGAAACTAATTGTTGAAACCTTGAAAGTGGAATTCTTTCCTATTCTTGTTTTATGTAGAGCTTCAGTCGTTCAACAGTCCGGGGTCTCCACTGTCATATTTTACGCTTCATAATGCGCCACACATTTTCGATGGGAGACAGGTCTGGACTGCAGGTGGGCCAGGAAAGTACCCGCACTCTTTTTTTTTTTACGAAGCCACGCTGTTGTAACACGTGCTGAATGTGGCTTGGCATTGTCTTGCTGAAATAAGCAGGGGCGTCCATGAAAAACACGGCGCTTAGATGGCAGCATATGTTGTTCCAAAAGCTGTATGTACCTTTCAGCATTAATGGTGCCTTCACAGATGTGTAAGTTACCCATGCCTTGGGCACTAATGCACCCCCATACCATCACACATGCTGGCTTTTGAACTTTGCGTCGATAACAGTCTGGATGGTTTGCTTCCCCTTTGGTCCGGATGACATGATGTCGAATATTTCCAAAAACAATTTGAAATGTGGACTCGTCAGACCACAGAACACTTTTCCACTTTGCATGAGTCCATCTTAGATGATCTCGAGCCCAGAGAAGCCGGCCGCGTTTCTGGATGTTGTTGATAAATGGCTTTCGCTTTGCATAGTAGAGCTTTAACTTGCACTTACAGATGTAGCGACCAACTGTATTTAGTGACAGTGATTTTCTGAAGTGTTCTTGAGCCATGTGGTGATATCCTTTAGAGATTGATGTCGGTTTTTGATACGGTGCCCTCTTAGGGATCGAAAGTCACGGTCATTCAATGTTGGTTTCCGGTCATGCCGCTTACGTGGAGTGATTTCTCCAGATTCTCTGAACCTTTTGATGATATTATGGACCGTAGATGTTGAAATCCCTAAATTTCTTGCAATTGCACTTTGAGAAACGTTGTTCTTAAACTGTTTGACTATTTGCTCACGCAGTTGTGGACAAAGGGGTGTACCTCGCCCCATCCTTTCTTGTGAAAGACTGAGCATTTTTTTGGGAAGCTGTTTTTATACCCAATCATGGCACCCACCTGTTCCCAATTAACCTGCACACCTGTGGGATGTTCCAAATAAGTGTTTGGTGAGCATTCCTCGACTTTATCAGTATTTATTGCCACCTTTCCCACTTCTTTGTCACGTGTTGCTGGCATCAAATTCTAGTGTTAATGATTTGCAAAAAAAATTTTTTTTATCAGTTTGAACATCAAATATGTTGTCTTTGTAGCATATTCAACTGAATATGGCTTGAAAATGATTTGCAAATCATTGTATTCCGTTTATATTTACATCTAACACAATATCCCAACTCATATGGAAACGGGGTTTGTACAAACCCCAAAAGCAGTGAAGTTGTCACATTGTGTAAATGGTAAATAAAAAGAGAATACAACGATTTGCAAATACTTATATTCAATTGAATAGACTGCAAAGACAAGATATTTAACGTTCGAACTGGAAAACTTTGCTATTTTTTGCAAATATTAACTAATTTGGAATTTGATGCCAGGAACATGCCACTTGTGGCAAAAAAGAGTGAGAAAGTTGAGTAATGCTCATCAAACACTTATTTGGAACATCCCACAGGTGAACAGGCTAATTGGGAACAGGTGGGTGCCATGATTGGGTATAAAAGCAGCTTCCATGAAATGCTCAGTCATTCACAAACAAGGACGGGGCGAGGGTCACCACTTTGTCAACAAATGCCTGAGCATTGTTTCGTAATATCATCAAAAGGTTCAGAGAATCTGGAGAAGCGGCAAGGCTGACAACCAACATTGAATGCCAGTGACCTTGGATCCCTCAGGCGGTACTGCATCAAAAAGCGACATCAGTGTGTAAAGGATATCACCACATGGGCTCAGGAACACTTCAGAAAACCACTGTCAGTAACTACAGTTGGTCGCTACATCTGTAAGTGAAAGTTAAAACTCTACTATGCAAAGCCAAAACCACCAACACTCAGAAACGCTTCGCTGGGCCCGAACACATCTAAGATGGACTGATGCAAAGTAGAAAAGTGGTCTGACGAGTCCACATTTCCAATCGTTTTTGGAAACTGTGGACGTCGTGTCCTCCGAATCAAAGAGGAAAAGAACCATCGGAATGTTCTAGGGTGAAAGTGTAAAAGGCAGCATGTGTGATGGTATGGGGGTGTATTAATGCCCAAGACATGGGTAACTTACACATCTGTGAAGGCACCATTAATGCTGAAAGGTACATACAGCTTTTGGAGCAACATACAGGTAAAAGCCAGTAAATTAGAATATTTTGAAAAACTTGATTTATTTCAGTAATTGCATTCAAAAGGTGTAACTTGTACATTATATTTATTCATTGCACACAGACTGATGCATTCAAATGTTTATTTCATTTAATTTTGATGATTTGAAGTGGCAACAAATGAAAATCCAAAATTCCATGTGTCACAAAATTAGAATATTACTTAAGGCTAATACAAAAAAGGGATTTTTAGAAATGTTGGCCAACTGAAAAGTATGAAAATGAAAAATATGAGCATGTACAATACTCAATACTTGGTTGGAGCTCCTTTTGCCTCAATTACTGCGTTAATGCGGCGTGGCATGGAGTCGATGAGTTTCTGGCACTGCTCAGGTGTTATGAGAGCCCAGGTTGCTCTGATAGTGGCCTTCAACTCTTCTGCGTTTTTGGGTCTGGCATTCTGCATCTTCCTTTTCACAATACCCCACAGATTTTCTATGGGGCTAAGGTCAGGGGAGTTGGCGGGCCAATTTAGAACAGAAATACCATGGTCCGTAAACCAGGCACGGGTAGATTTTGCGCTGTGTGCAGGCGCCAAGTCCTGTTGGAACTTGAAATCTCCATCTCCATAGAGCAGGTCAACAGCAGGAAGCATGAAGTGCTCTAAAACTTGCTGGTAGACGGCTGCGTTGACCCTGGATCTCAGGAAACAGAGTGGACCGACACCAGCAGATGACATGGCACCCGGTTTGGGTTGGTTTGGTTTGCATTTCCTTTGGAAATCGAGGTCCCAGAGTCTGGAGGAAGACAGGAGAGGCTCAGGATCCACGTTGCCTGAAGTCTAGTGTAAAGTTTCCACCATCAGTGATGGTTTGGGGTGCCATGTCATCTGCTGGTGTCGGTCCACTCTGTTTCCTGAGATCCAGGGTCAACACAGCCGTCTACCAGCAAGTTTTAGAGCACTTCATGCTTCCTGCTGCTGACCTGCTCTATGGAGATGGAGATTTCAAGTTCCAACAGGACTTGGCGCCTGCACACAGCGCAAAATCTACCCGTGCCTGGTTTACGGACCATGGTATTTCTGTTCTAAATTGGCCCGCCAACTCCCCTGACCTTAGCCCCATAGAAAATCTGTGGGGTATTGTGAAAAGGAAGATGCAGAATGCCAGACCCAAAAACGCAGAAGAGTTGAAGGCCACTATCAGAGCAACCTGGGCTCTCATAACACCTGAGCAGTGCCAGAAACTCATCGACTCCATGCCACGCCGCATTAACGCAGTAATTGAGGCAAAAGGAGCTCCAACCAAGTATTGAGTATTGTACATGCTCATATTTTTCATTTTCATACTTTTCAGTTGGCCAACATTTCTAAAAATCCCTTTTTTGTATTAGCCTTAAGTAATATTCTAATTTTGTGACACACGGAATTTTGGATTTTCATTTGTTGCCACTTCAAATCATCAAAATGAAATGAAATAAACATTTGAATGCATCAGTCTGTGTGCAATGAATAAATATAATGTACAAGTTACACCTTTTGAATGCAATTACTGAAATAAATCAAGTTTTTCAAAATATTCTAATTTACTGGCTTTTACCTGTATGTTGCCATCCAAGCAACGTCATCATGGACGCCGCTGCTTATTTCAGCAAGACAATGCCAAGCCACGTGTTACAACAGTGTGGCTTCATAGTAAAAGAGTGCGGGTACTAGACTGGCCTGCCTGTAGTCCAGACATTGAAAATGTGTGAAGGCTAAAATATGAGAAGGGAGACTGTTGAACAACTTAAGCTGCACATCAAGCAAGAATGGGAAATAATTCCACTTCAAAAATGTGTCTTCTCAGTTCCCAAACCTTAACTGAGTGTTGTTAAAAGGAAAGGCCATGTAACACACTGGTAAAAATGCCCCTCTGACATGTTGACAAGTTCATGATTATTTGCAAAAAATAAAGTTTCTCAGTGTGAACACGAAATATCTTGTCTTTGCAGTCTATTCAATTGAATATAAGTTGAAAAGGATTTGTTGTATTCTCTTTTTATTTACCATTTACACAACAGGACAACTTCACTGCTTTTGTACACTAGAAGGTCATTCATGTGATAGACGTTATCTCATCTTTTTCAGCAAAGTGAGCAAGATTTGTAAAGTGGTCTGTTCTGATAAAAACAATACATGTTAGCTCTAATTACAGGCTTTTTAAAAGTGGAAGAGCGAATAGAAGGCAACTGGTTTGATACCACGGACACACATTTAAGTCTGTAAAAGAAGCACAACTATCACCTTGTGAGATCCTTTCATAACACTGTTAAATTGGATCAGCGCTAACCCCGAGGTTATGAATTGATCTTTGCAAGCAGCAGTGCAGGAATAGGTGGCGAGACAAAGACAAGGGAAAGGCCCAAGGCCTCATCCGGGTGGCGGCTGCTTTTGCATGTAATCAGGTCATCGGTTTGTCTCATGCAATGTCAAGGGGTTCTTTCACAGTCTCAGACGGGCGGGCGGAAAGGGAACCATCAGAACCAAAGACCTGGCTTCCAAGTTGCAAGGAGAAGATAACATTGTGCTGATGGGTGCAGCAGCAGGAACATTTCCCTGTGGTGAGCATCCAGCTCAAACGCTTTGACAGGCAAATGTACATCTTTTGGTGCCAACAACTACTTCCTTTATGATAAAACAAACTAAAAGAAAAGCTTGCTTAGGCTTATCCTGAATCATCCCTTTGAATATTCTTTGCCTAGCCGCACTGAGGAGACATTTCACATGATCCATGGCTCCTCTCCTTGCAGTCAGTAATTTTCCACTATCCTGTTAAAGTATGCCACTAACTCTTTCCTGTTCACTCCTGCCTCTTGAGAGCAAACAGGACTATGGAGGACAAAACGTCAAACTATTCAAAACATTTTCTTCACACATTCTAACGTGATGGGAGATGTTTTCTGCATTGAGCAGTATAAAGTAGCAGCGTACACTCACTTTTGTACATATCGTTAGGAACAAAATGCATGTGTTCAGAAGTGGATGATTGACTTAAACATTTTTGAAAGAGACATATGGAATAATATTTGGAAAATGCCAATAAGACCTTTTATGCATTAAAAATAAGCAGAGTCCATTTAAGATGTTGAATAGAGTGTATTTTACACCCTCCCAGTTGTTTAAATAGCAAGTTATGTATAAAGGAACGATTATTAATCTATTGTGGGAATGTCAGAGGATAAAAGAGTTATGATTTAAAACAACAATCACATTCTTAAATATAAAAATCCCAATGACTGCAAACTTGTATTCTTGGTGATCTGCATCAATATACTATAGTAGTGTCAGTAAAGAACATTTCTCTCAATATGCATCACAACAACATTATTAACATTAAATAATGGATGGATGTTGATTGTCCAACTCATACTGACTGGTACACACACACACACACACACACACACACACACACACACACACACACACACACACACACACACACACACACACACACACACACACACACACACACACACACACACACACACACTGACTGGTATACACACACACACAATGCATACTGACTGGTACACACACACACACACACACACACTACATACTGACTGGTATACACACACAATACATACTGACTGGTACACACACACACACACACACACACACATACTGACTGACTGGTATACACACACAATACATACTGACTGGTACACACACACACACACTACATAATGACTGGTATACACACACAATACATACTGACTGGTACACACACACACACACACTACATACTGACTGGTATACACACACAATACATACTGACTGGTACACACACACACACACACACACACACACACACACACACACACACACACACATACTGACTGACTGGTATACACACACACACACACAATACATACTGACTGGTATACACACACACACACACACTACATAATGACTGGTATACACACACAATACATACTGACTGGCACACACACACACACTACATACTGACTGATATACGCACACAATACATACTGACTGGTATACACGCACACACACACACACACACACAATACATACTGACTGGTATACACACACACACACAATACATACTGACTGGCATACACACACTTAATACATATTGACTGGCATACACACACTTAATACATATTGACTGGTATACACACACACAATACATACTGACTGATATACGCACACAATGCATACTGACTGGTACACACACACACACACACACACACACACACACACACACACACACACACACACACACACACACACACACACACACACACACACACACACAATACATACTGACTGGTATACACACAGAATACATACGGACTGGTAAACACACACAATACATACTGACTGGTAAACACACAGAATACATACTGACTGGTATACACACAGAATACATACTGACTGGTAAACACACACAATACATACTGACTGGTAAACACACACAATACATACTGACTGGTAAACACACACAATACATACTGACTGGTAAACACACACAATACATACTGACTGGTAAACACACACAATACGTACTGACTGGTAAACACACATAATACATACTGACTGGTATACACACATAATACATACTGACTGGTATACACACATAATACATACTGACTGGTATACACACAATACATACTGACTGGTAAACACACACAATAAATACTGACTGGTATACACAAAGAATACATACTGACTGGCAAACACACACAATACATACTGACTGGTAAACACACACAATACATACTGACTGGTATACACACAGAATACATACTGACTGGTATACACACAGAATACATACTGACTGGTAAACACACACAATACATACTGACTGGTAAACACACAGAATACATACTGACTGGTATACACACAGAATACATACTGACTGGTATACACACATAATAAATACTGACTGGTAAACACACAGAATACATACTGACTGGTAAACACACACAATACATACTGACTGGTATACACACAATACATACTGACTGGTAAACACACACAATACATACTGACTGGTAAACACACACAATACATACTGACTGGTAAACACACACAATACATACTGACTGGTAAACACACATAATACATACTGACTGGTATACACACAATACATACTGACTGGCAAACACACACAATACATACTGACTGGTAAACACACACAATACATACTGACTGGTATACACACAGAATACATACTGACTGGTATACACACAGAATACATACTGACTGGTAAACACACAGAATACATACTGACTGGTAAACACACACAATACATACTGACTGGTAAACACACAGAATACATACTGACTGGTATACACACAGAATACATACTGACTGGTAAACACACACAATACATACTGACTGGTAAACACACAGAATACATACTGACTGGTATACACACAGAATACATACTGACTGGTAAACACACACAATACATACTGACTGGTAAACACACACAATACATACTGACTGGTAAACACACACAATACATACTGACTGGTAAACACACACAATACATACTGACTGGTAAACACACACAATACGTACTGACTGGTAAACACACATAATACATACTGACTGGTATACACACATAATACATACTGACTGGTATACACACAATACATACTGACTGGTAAACACACAATACATACTGACTGGTAAACACACACAATAAATACTGACTGGTATACACAAAGAATACATACTGACTGGTATACACACACAATACATACTGACTGGTATACACACACAATACATACTGACTGGTAAACACACACAATACATACTGACTGGTAAACACAATACATACTGACTGGTATACACAGAATACATACTGACTGGTATACACACATAATACGTACTGACTGGTATACACACATAATACATACTGACTGGTAAACACACATAATACATACTGACTGGTATACACACAGAATACATACTGACTGGTAAACACACAGAATACATACTGACTGGTATACACACAATACATACTGACTGGTAAACACACACAATACATACTGACTGGTAAACACACACAATACATACTGACTGGTATACACACAGAATACATACTGACTGGTATACACACACAATAAATACTGACTGGTATACACAAGCGATGGAGATGATATCAGTAGAAAAACTGAATTCAGTTGATAATAATGAGTCATATATTGAAATATGTGATCTATTATTTAAATGTGTTTTAACTATTAAATGAACCTAAAATATAACTTATTGTTGTCATTGTGTAAATATTGGACACAATGTGATGTCAAGCTAATGAGACGTGACTCTATTGTACATTTTTATTAATGTCTGTGATGGCAATGTAAAGGGGTGATTACAACAATGATATTTTGTTTTTTTAATCACTTTTATGTTGGCAGTCTTACTAATATTGACACCGTTGTTGATATTATTTGTTTTGGTTTGACTCTTTTGTGTGTCTTAATTGCTATTTGGAGTGCTGCTGGGCTGGGGTTGGTTTGGAATTGTATTATTTTGTTGGACTGATTGTAATATTACAAGACTGGAAAAAAGAAACACATTTGCTAGCACATTTTACACTGTGGTGTCATTTCTCTACATACCAGCGAAGGGTCCAGAGCTCCGTCTGCCGACACGGAGGTGGTCATACCGTTCTTCTGCCGGTCGATGCTGCGGCTGCGCATGGGTCCGCGCGGCGGGTGTAGCGGGGCAGCGGAGGCTGAGCGAGGACACAGGTGATACTCTGGTAAAGGACATAGTCATCGCAGGGCCGGGGGAGGGGAGCACAACCAGGTGATACGCAGGGCAGCGAAGCAGCAAAAGAACCAAAAAAGGTAGTAAAACAAAGGGTAGGAATTAGAGAGGAGGAGAGACCGACAAGTAGGTAAGGTGATGATTGAAAGGCAGAAGATGTTTTTTTCTTATCGGGACAAAAAATGCATTTTGTTAGATTTAGCATTGAAGCAGACAACTTTGTAATCTGTGTTCATGAGGTGCACATACAAACACTCCAATGGTTTCATGACAACAATATTATAATGTTAGTAACAGAAGAGCCTGGGTGCTATTACTCAGAAATAACTATAGCAACTGTAAATAATAATTATCACTCTTTAGCTAGGCTAGATGTTTTTCCACCAGGTGTCATTTACAGTAGCAGTAGAGTGTAAAAACAAGTGGACTTTATATGCATAATTGTGTTTCATTGTGTCCATTAAACCATATCCAATTGTATTTACAACTCTAAAGTATGTGAAAATACTGTCTAAACATCCAAAAAATGCCACAAATCCAGTCAGCCATTTTGAATATTCCACTCTGAATTACTTCAGTAATGTCCGGTGTGCGGCTTCAGCGGTCGCAGAGGCAAAAACTCGGACATGGGAGGAGTTCGGTGAGGCCATGGAAAACGACTTCCGGACGGCTTCGAAGCAATTCTGGACCACCATCCGCTGCCTCAGGAAGGGGAAGCAGTGCACTATCAACACCGTGTATGGCGAGGATGGTGTTCTGCTGACCTCGACTGCGGATGTTGTGGATCGGTGGAGGGAATACTTCGAAGACCTCCTCAATCCCACCAACACGTCTTCCTATGAGGAAGCAGTGCTTAGGGAGTCTGTGGTGGGCTCTCCAATTTCTGGGGCTGAGGTCGCTGAGGTAGTTAAAAAGCTCCTCGGTGGCAAGGCCCCGGGGGTAGATGAGATCCGCCCGGAGTTCCTTAAGGCTCTGGATGCTGTGGGGCTGTCTTGGTTGACAAGACTCTGCAGCATCGCGTGGACATCGGGGGCGGTACCACTGGATTGGCAGACCGGGGTGGTGGTTCCTCTCTTTAAGAAGGGGAACCGGAGGGTGTGTTCTAACTATCGTGGGATCACACTCCTCAGCCTTCCCGGTAAGGTCTATTCAGGTGTACTGGAGAGGAGGCTACGCCGGATAGTCGAACCTCGGATTCAGGAGGAACAGTGTGGTTTTCGTCCTGGTCGTGGAACTGTGGACCAGCTCTATACTCTCGGCAGGGTCCTTGAGGGTGCATGGGAGTTTGCCCAACCAGTCTACATGTGTTTTGTGGACTTGGAGAAAGCATTCGACCGTGTCCCTCGGGAAGTCCTGTGGGGAGTGCTCAGAGAGTATGGGGTATCGGACTGTCTGATTGTGGCAGTCCGCTCCCTGTATGATCAGTGCCAGAGCTTGGTCCGCATTGCCGGTAGTAAGTCGGACACGTTTCCAGTGAGGGTTGGACTCCGCCAAGGCTGCCCTTTGTCACCGATTCTGTTCATAACCTTTATGGACAGAATTTCTAGGCGCAGTCAAGGCGTTGAGGGGATCTGGTTTGGTGGCTGCAGGATTAGGTCTCTGCTTTTTGCAGATGATGTGGTCCTGATGGCTTCATCTGGCCAGGATCTTCAGCTCTCACTGGATCGGTTCGCAGCTGAGTGTGAAGCGACTGGGATGAGAATCAGCACCTCCAAGTCCGAGTCCATGGTTCTCGCCCGGAAAAGGGTGGAGTGCCATCTCCGGGTTGGGGAGGAGATCTTGCCCCAAGTGGAGGAGTTCAAGTACCTCGGAGTCTTGTTCACGAGTGAGGGAAGAGTGAATCGTGAGATCAACAGGCGGATCGGTGCGGCGTCTTCAGTAATGCGGACGCTGTATCGGTCCGTTGTGGTGAAGAAGGAGCTGAGCCGGAAGGCAAAGCTCTCAATTTACCGGTCGATCTACGTTCCCATCCTCACCTATGGTCATGAGCTTTGGGTTATGACCGAAAGGACAAGATCACGGGTACAAGCGGCCGAAATGAGTTTCCTCCGCCGGGTGGCGGGGCTCTCCCTTAGAGATAGGGTGAGAAGCTCTGCCATCCGGGAGGAGCTCAAAGTAAAGCCGCTGCTCCTCCACATCGAGAGGAGCCAGATGAGGTGGTTCGGGCATCTGGTCAGGATGCCACCCGAACGCCTCCCTAGGGAGGTGTTTAGGGCACGTCCGACCGGTAGGAGGCCGCGAGGAAGACCCAGGACACGTTGGGAACACTATGTCTCCCGGCTGGCCTGGGAACGCCTCGGGGTCCCACAGGAAGAGCTGGACGAAGTGGCTGGGGAGAGGGAAGTCTGGGCTTCCCTGCTTAGGCTGCTGCCCCCGCGACCCGACCTCGGATAAGCGGAAGAAGATGGATGGATGGATGGATGTCCGGAGATTGATGTCCCTGGAGTAACACTGATGCACTCTGACCATATTATTAGGTCAGTCATACTGGAAATACGCAAACATGAGAGGGAGATGTGCTGTTCATCATTCACAATCTCTATATAAGACATGAACATGTGTTTTACTTTTTTTTTGTATGCATTCCAAGTCGTAAATAAATAAAGACAAATAGTCTGTCAATGGGGGCTCTCTATTCCGCTCGCAAAACCCTTTAAATAACCAAAAACCGCCAACAAGACTATATACTGTACATATCATGACCTGAATATTAACCAAATATTTGTGATGTTATTATAAGCGCTAATGCAGACAAACTATTTTTAGCGGCAGATTGATAACACATAGCTAAGAAGCTACTGCTTTTACTGTGAGCTGGCAGCGATGTGAAGTGAATTATATTTATATAGCGCTTTTCTCTAGTGACTCAAAGCGCTTTACATAGTGAAAGCTAATATCTAAGTTACGTTTAAAGCAGTGTGGGTGGCACTGGGAGCAGGTGGGTAAAGTGTCTTGCCCAAGGGCACAACGGCAGTGACTAGGATGGCGGAAGCAACGAAGGAGTGGCTCCGTAAGAAGCATTTGAAAGTCCTGGAGTGGCCTAGCCAGTCTCCAGACCTCAACCCCATAGAAAATCTGTGGAGGCAGTTGAAAGTCTGTGTTGCTCGGCGACAGCCCCAAAACATCACTGCTCTCGAGAAGATCTGCATGGAGGAATGGGCCAAAATACCAGCTACTGTGTGTGCAAACCTGGTAAAGACCTATAGTAATCGTTTGACCTCTGTTATTGCCAACAAAGGTTATATTACAAAGTATTGAGTTGATTTTTTGTTATTGACCAAATACTTATTTTCCACCATAATTTACAAATAAATTCTTTAAAAATCCTACAATGTGAATTTCTGGATTTTTTTTCACATTCTGTCTCTCACAGTTGAAGTGTATCTATCATGAAAATTACAGACCTCTGTCATCATTTTAAGTGGGAGAACTTGCACAATTGGTGGCTGACTAAATACTTTTTTGCCCCACTGTATATATATATATATATATATATATATATATATATAAAATGTCATGCTACTCCCCCATCATCTCCTCTCAGCTCCTCAAAATTATTGTAGATTATAAATCATGCATTTAATCTGGATATCAGGAGGATTTAGCAATACATCTAGAGGTTGTTCATCTGTGACATCCAGTTTATACTCAGGAATGGAGACAGACAAACACAACCAAAGACTGTCTGCAGAGAGACTTTTCCTTGCTAGCCCTTTGTGTGCATCATGATTATTTCTTCATACAAACGGGAATATATGGACATCCTATCAGTCTTCTTCAAAGAGCAGACAATGTACAGTAAGCAATCGTTTTATTATGTTTGTAGTTTGTTTTTCTTGTTTAACACTTAGCAACACAATGCTGCTACACGATGCTTAGTGTTTCACTCAAGCTGGATCTGTCCAGCATAGCTTATAACACATGTAGATCATCCTCCTTGTAATCAGGATCAACAATATAAGGTCATGGATGAGAATTTTCCCCAAGGTAATCGTTGTTGGCTCTCACAAATGTGCATTTCTGTTGATGATGAAGGGAACTGCAATCCCTACCACAACGTCACGCCATGACGTGTCTGGCGAGCACATTATTTCTCTAAATGGCTGTGGAATCTTTGAGATTGATACTATTTTGATCACATTTATTTACTCACAAACTTTGTAAGTATTTTGGTTTCATACATCAGATATATATGATAATAGCTTCAATATAGAGGCAACCTGTTTTTTCACTCTACTGCTACTTTAAGGATGCAGACGCCACTTTGGTGTATATATATATGTAGAAATTGTGCTTTGAGGTGCTAAAAACAATCAAATGTAGGTCAACAAAGCAAAGTGTGTAATATACCGTAGCTAATTATTATTGAGTTGAGTTTGAGTTTATTTCGAACATGCAAGTATACAACATGATACATCACAATCTCCAGTTTCTCTTTTCAACATGTTCGAAAAGGAGTAGGAAGAAGCAGAGCTTATTTAATCCTACCCCTTTTCTTTTACATAACAGTTGCTAAAACTTTTGTTCACTTCCTGTTCTCAATTTATTCACAATATACTCCATAAGTAATCACAATAAAATAAGTACCGTATTTTCCGCACTATTAGCCGCACCTAAAAACCACAAATTTACTCAAAAGCTGACAGTGCGGCTTTTAACCCGGTGCGCTTTATATATGGATAAATATTAAGATTCATTTTCATAAAGTTTCGGTCTCGCAACTTCGGTAAACAGCCGCCATCTTTTTTCCCGGTAGAACAGGAAGCGCTTCTTCTTCTACGCAAGCAACCGCCAAGGTAAGCACCCGCCTCCATAGAACAGGAAGCGCTTCTTCTTCTACTGTAAGCAACCACCCGCCCGCGTAGAAGAAGAAAAAGCGCGCGGATATCACCGTACGTTTCATTTCCTTTGTGTGTTTACATCTGTAAAGACCACAAAATGGCTCCTACAAAGCGACAAGGATCCGGTTCATGAAAAGACGCAATCTCTCCATCCACACACGGATTACTACCGTATTTCACAGCAACTGATATTCCTGTGAACCGCACTGTGGAACGGGAGCACGTACGGTGAATATTCGCACCACAGGGAATGAGAAGTCATCCTTCACTGTGGTTCTAGCTTGCCATGCTAATGAAACTTCCACCCATGGTGATATTCAAAAGGAAGACCTTGCCAAAAGAGACCTTTCCAGCCGGCGTCATCATAAAAGCTAACTCGAAGGGATGGATGAAGAAAAGATGAGCGAGTGGTTAAGGTAAGTTTAAGTTTACGCGAAGAGGCCGGGTGGCTTTTTTCACGCAGCTCTGTCCATGTTGATATACGTATGTTTGTGATTGCACATTTGCGTACATTTTGGGAGTGAACAGAGTTGTTAGAACGCTGGTTTTTAATATATTATTAAAGTTTGACTGACCTATCTGACTGTTTTTTTGACATTCCTTTAGCGCAGTTAGATGCGGCTTACAACACCGGGCGGCTTATAGGTGGACAAAGTTTTGAAATATGCCGTTCATTGAAGGCGCGGCTTTTAACCCAGGGCGCCTTATGGTGCGGAAAATACGGTAAATAAATAATAATTGGTGAAGTAAGTTACATTTCATATGTTGAAATAAGTAAGATTATTTTGTGAGTGAAAGAATGAAAGAATGGATGAGTTAAATAAATTCAGAATGTTTATCATGGTTCTTCTTCTTTGTACTTTGTAAACACTTTAAGTTTGAAGAGTTTCTTGAAGTGGATCATATTAGTACATTGTTTATTAATCCATTCCATAATTTCATTCCACATACTGATATACTGAAGGTCTTAAGTGTTGTACGTGCATACAAATGTTTTAAATTACATTTCTCCCTAAGATTATATTTCTCCTCTTTTTTTGAGAAGAATTGTTGTATATTCTTGGGTAGCAGGTTATAGTTTGCTTTGTGTATAATTTTAGCTGTTTGCAAATTCACTATGTCGTAGAATTTCAGAATCTTTGATTCAATAAATAAAGGATTTGTGTGTTCTCTATATCCAACATTATGTATTATTCTAACTGATCTTTTTTGTAACACCGTTAATGAATGAAGTGTACTTTTGTAATTATTTCCCCATATTTCTGCACAAAAACTCAGATATGGTAACACTAGTGAGCAGTAGAGAATATGAAGTGATTTTTTGTCTAGAACATGTTTTGCTTTATTCATTATTGACGTGTTTCTTGCTACTTTATGTTGTATATTTTTTACGTGAGATTTCCAGTTCAACTTATCATCAATCATTATACCTAGAAATGTGGTTTCATTTACTCTTTCAATTTCTATTCCGTCTATTTGTATTTGTGTTTGACTTTCTCTTCTACTGTTACCAAATAGCATTATTTTAGTTTTACTGAGATTCAACAATAGTCTGTTTTTGTCAAACCATCTTTTTAATTTGTTAATTTCTTCTGTTATTATTTGTAGTATCTTCTGTGTGTTCTCTCCTGAACAAAACGCTGTTGTATCATCCGCAAATACTAACTTTAAATCTTTTGTAACTTTACAAATGTCATTTATATATAGATTGAATAATTTAGGTCCTAGTATTGATCCCTGAGGTACACCACAGGATATATTTAGCGTTGTAGAGGTGTGTTCGCCTAGTTTCACGTATTGTTTCCTGTTCATTAGATAACTTCTTATCCAGTTTAAGACTAACCCTCTGATGCCACATCGTTCTAGTTTTTTGATTAAAATATTGTGATTAATTGTGTCAAATGCTTTAGTTAGATCCATAAAAACTGCTGCCGCACATTTTTTATTATCTATAGCATTGGTAATTTCTTCTGTAATTTCAATTAAAGCCATCGAAGTTGAAACATTAGCTCTGTATCCATATTGATTTTCTTCGAGTATTCTATTTTTATTTATGAAACTCTCTAATCTGTTATTGAACAGTTTTTCAATGATTTTAGAAAATTGTGGAAGTAAGGAAACAGGTCTATAGTTTGTAAATTGATGTTTGTCGCCAGTCTTGTAAATTGGTGCAACTTTAGCTATTTTCATTTTGTTTGGAAATGTACCTGTTTGAAATGATAGGTTACTAATATACATTAATGGTCCTGAGATCTCTTCAATAACCTTTTTTATCGTTTCCATATCAATTTCATTACAATCAGTTGAAGTCTTGGATTTAAATTTTTTCACGATTGTAACTATTTCCTCCTGAATATAAATTCATTGTTTTAATTAAAAAACAAGCTACTATCCAAAAAAGCCCCCATGGCCACACTTTGGACACTCCTGCTTAAGCCTATATAATCAAAATAATAATCACTAGCCCCTCTTTCTGTAGTCTCATTAACTTGCCTCCATTAAAGCTGAATGAACACTAATTACAACTATTGCTGTATCCTGCACCTGTTCTACATTTCACTGGATTTCTTTGGTCTAGAATATAAAAACCGCAGTGTTGCACTGTGCTCTATATTTTTTTTAAAAGACAACAAAGCAAGAGCTCCTCTAATCTTGACTGCAAGTGTGTTTCTCAGTCTTACAAAAAATCTTCTTGTGGAGCGGCTATGGACTTGCTGTGTCAGATGGCAGATTAGTCGTGGTAATCCAGCCACTTTGAGGACTCTCGCTGCCAAAGCGCGCTCGCAGAAGCGTCACGGATTCCACTGGGAGCGTCCACTGCAGCTATTGCGGATGTGTCATGTTTCCACCCGAGCTATACTTGGTGCAGATCAATAGCTGCTAATGGCCGTCTAATGGCTGGCCAATAACCAGCACACACCATGATGGGCTGATGCAGGAGATATTCTGACTACCTATCGCTGAAATAATGGAACTGTAAAACTATTTCAAACTGTTGACACATGTCCCAGTTCTATTACTCTACTGTTACTGTCCATCCATCCGTCTTCTACCGCTTGTCCCCCATTGAGCAAAAAAAAAAGAGGCTAACTGGCACTATAGGGTTTCATTCTGATACAACCAAAGAACAAGTAAGAAGCTTAGGGGGAAAAAAAAAATCCCAGCACGAACCCAAAAGCGAAGAAATGCAGTCGGCCAAGTGGGGTCTGATCGGCTAAGGACATTACAACAGTGGCAGCGTCCATGTTGGTCCATATTTTAGAGGAGCTACCTTCTCTCACATGAGTCCACTTTGCAGCTAATATTTATGGTGCATACTAATGGCAAACAGCTGACTGGAAACACCAAATGGGTGGAGACTTTTGCAAACCACGAGTGAGTCTCACTGAGGCACGGTACCATTGTAAGAGCAAGTTTGCATTTCCACTACACGGTATGGGCTCGTCTTGTCCACTCACAGCCATTGTGTGGAGTTTCACAACACTGTGCATCTGGAAAGGATTCACTTTATCCACATTTTGTTTTGTTACAGCCTTATTCCAAAATTGAATAACTTCATTTTTGTCCTCAAAATGGCACACCTATCTTTGGGCAGTTTGGCCCATTCCTCTTTGCAGCACCTCTCAAGCTCCATCGGGTTGGATGGGAAGCGTTGGGGCAGAGCAATTTTCAGATCTCTCCCGAGATGTACAATCGGATTGTGGTCTGGGCTCTCCTTGGGTCATGCAGAGTTGTCCTGAAGCCATAGCTGTGGCTATGAAAGTAGCTTACCACCACCAGGTGTGAATGAATGATGGGTTCTACATGTAAAGCGACTTTGGGTACTTATAAAAGCGCTATATAAATCCCAGGTATTATTATTATTATTATTATATCTTGGCTGTGTGCTTAGTAGGGTCATGGTCCTACTGACAAATGAACAAGTTTTTATCCAGGATGTCTCTGTGCATTGCTGCATTCATCTTTCCCTCTATCCTAACTAGTCTTTCAGTTCCTGCTGCTGAAAAGCATCCCCACACCATGATGCTGCCACCACAATGTTTCACTGTAGGGATGGTATTGGCCTGGTTTCCTCCAATCATGATGCCAGGCATTCACGGCAAAGACTTCAATCTCTGTCTCACAGACCAAAGAATGTTGTTTCTCATGGTCTGAGAGTCTTTCAGGTGCATTTTGGCAAACTCCAGTCAGGCTGCCACGTGCCTTCGTCTGACCACTCTGCCATACAGGCTTGATTGGTGGATGGCTGCAGAGATGGTTGTCCTTCTGGAAGGTTCTCTCTCCAGAGTGATCATCAAGTTCTTGGTCACCTCCCTGACTAGGGACCTTCTCCCTCTATCGCTCAGTTTAATTGGCCGGTAAGCTCTCGGAAGAGTCCTGGTGGTTCCAAACCTTTTCCATTAGCTGTGCTTATTGGGACCTTCGAGACAGCAGATATTTTTCTGCACCCTTCCCCAGATTTGTTTTTAACAACAATATCTAACCTACTTAATAGTTTACAACCTTGTCAAATTATATAATAATTATTTAACCCAAACCTCATAGGTTTAGGTCAGGCTGATAAGAAAAATAAGTTCTAACCAAATCCTCTGCATGATAAGGGACTCCAATAGCTGACATTTTTTAACGTACAATTATGCAATTTGTTAGTCTGTGTGTTTACTTCCGTACCTGACGGTCTGGGCTACAACTGTTGCCTTCCTCAGAAGTTGTCAGCAGAAACACACAGGTATGGCTGTAAAAATAACAAATTGCATAATTTTTTGTAGACCTAATGAACCGCTTTGGATATCATACAATGATGTGTTAAAATATATGTCAACTGCATTAATATATATTTTTCTAACTAAACGGTCAATAAAATTAAAGTGCAAATGAAAATACAGCTTCACCAACTTGGTCATATTTTTTGCGCTTAACCTTCTCTATGATTTTTACTTCTTCTGTTTGTTTGATATTGTTATTACTGCCATAAGTGGAGAAAAAGTGTATTACAACTGATTACTGCTGCAGCCCATATGGATCACTGCGAGAGAACAGATATTGTTTGGTGGCCTTATGGTTAAGAATCGCTGTCTTAGGCCAAATGATTCTTTCATTTGCCAGCAGTTGCTTAAAAGAGCGATGCAATACCTGTGAAAGTGAGTCTTACTGAAGCACAGTACCAGTACCACAGCTAAAAATAAGACAAATGCTGCTTTTCCCCTGCAACGTATAGGCTGGCCTCAGTCCGCTTTTGGCTTTCCACTTCAAAACTAGAAGGCATGGCTAGACATAAACAATTGCTTGGATTTATATGACGTCACGTCCGGCTCTTTGAACATGCGTCTGTTCTCAATGGTTACTGGGCGCCATTTACCGGTAGTCTTTCTCCAAGAAAAATGCCCTATGATTGTGTTGTTTTCGGCTGTACGAACCGTT
Organism: Nerophis lumbriciformis; assembly: GCF_033978685.3. Taxonomy (NCBI): domain Eukaryota; kingdom Metazoa; phylum Chordata; class Actinopteri; order Syngnathiformes; family Syngnathidae; genus Nerophis; species Nerophis lumbriciformis. Next base: position 18,126,762 of record NC_084583.2, on the reverse strand, counting down.
CAAAACGCGGAAAGGTTGAACGTTTCGTTACAGTTCCTCAAGAGGTAATCGAGAAGGGTGAAAGAGAGCAAAATTTTATGAAACAACGACAAGAAAAGCAGGACGCACTCCAGACCGAGGTAGCAGAATCAAAAAATGCTCGAGTTTGCAGTGATCAATTTGTTAAAGGTTTGTTTGAAATACTTTTAACTTTTTGTGTTTCCAATTTAAGTATTATCTTGATATTAATACATTTTTGCCCACAAGTGTTTTGTAAAGCACCAACTTGGTGAGTCTAAATTAAAAAAAAGCAAATGTGAACAAAACCTAAAAGAATGAAGCTTTTCAGCACATACACAACGTTAAGATCTACAGGTAAAAGCCAGTAAATTAGAATATTTTGAAAAACTTGATTTATTTCAGTAATTGCATTTAAAAGGTGTAACTTGTACATTATATTTATTCATTGCACACAGACTGATGCATTCAAATGTTTATTTCATTTAATTTTGATGATTTGAAGTGGCAACAAATGAAAATCCAAAATTCCGTGTGTCACAAAATTAGAATATTACTTAAGGCTAATACAAAAAAGGGATTTTTAGAAATGTTGGCCAACTGAAAAGTATGAAAATGAAAAATATGAGCATGTACAATACTCAATACTTGGTTGGAGCTCCTTTTGCCTCAATTACTGCGTTAATGCGGCGTGGCATGGAGTCGATGAGTTTCTGGCACTGCTCAGGTGTTATGAGAGCCCAGGTTGCTCTGATAGTGGCCTTCAACTCTTCTGCGTTTTTGGGTCTGGCATTCTGCATCTTCCTTTTCACAATACCCCACAGATTTTCTATGGGGCTAAGGTCAGGGGAGTTGGCGGGCCAATTTAGAACAGAAATACCATGGTCCGTAAACCAGGCACGGGTAGATTTTGCGCTGTGTGCAGGCGCCAAGTCCTGTTGGAACTTGAAATCTCCATCTCCATAGAGCAGGTCAGCAGCAGGAAGCATGAAGTGCTCTAAAACTTGCTGGTAGACGGCTGCGTTGACCCTGGATCTCAGGAAACAGAGTGGACCGACACCAGCAAATGACATGGCACCCCAAGTATTGAGTATTGTACATTTTCATACTTTTCAGTTGGCCAACATTTCTAAAAATCCCTTTTTTGTATTAGCCTTAAGTAATATTCTAATTTTGTGACACACGGAATTTTGGATTTTCATTTGTTGCCACTTCAAATCATCAAAATTAAATGAAATAAACATTTGAATGCATCAGTCTGTGTGCAATGAATAAATATAATGTACAAGTTACATTTTTTGAATGCAATTACTGAAATAAATCAAGTTTTTCAAAATATTCTAATTTACTGGCTTTTACCTGTATAGTTATATTTTATAAAGATGGGGAAAAACATGCTACTCGTAAACGAAGCGTGCAAAAACAGCAACAAACATGGCTGTAGATGCGAAGTTAAATTATGAAATGCAACCTTACCCGAGCAAAAACGATGCATAATTATCTGGGAGAGTCTTGATACCAATGTCCTTGACCCGGCAACACACAAAGAAGTTGTAGACCTCCATGATTCTCATTTGTTTTGTCGTGTAAATTCTAAATGGGTTATACTTGTATAGCACTTTTCTACCATCAAGGTACTCAAAGCTGCCAACTAAGGCCCTAACCACGACCCATAAGGAGCATGGGTGAAGTGTCTTGCTCAAGGACACAACGGACGTGACTGGGATGGCGGAATCTGGGATAGAACCTGCAACCTTCAAGTTGCAGGCATGGCCGCTTTACTATCCGAACCGCGCTGTCCCTTTGAGGATGACGTCTAGAGCACAAGATAGTTTGAGATGTCTGGGAACGCGACCGACGGATAATCCATGACATCGGTTTTTGATCAAGTAAAGGGCTCATGTCCACTGATAGTTAGACTTTTTTTGTTTGTATCTGATTTTTGCAGGACGATCGAGGCCCCTTGCGTACCCCGATAGTTTACCACTTTTTTTACACTTACGGGAAGAAGTCACGTGTAGGAATACAAGCAATAGAACAGAATGAGGGCCACCTGTATTCACTTCATGTTGGCCACGGGAAGGAGATTATTTAAGTCAAGAGGAGACTGAGGGCAACGAGAAAATGGACCACAACAGCTAAAGTGGTTTATAAATAATAAATCTATCTGTTGAAACATATTAGCTCGGCATATATGGATCCACAACACACTTGGAGACTATACTACTATACATAGTACCTGCGAGTAGAGCAGCTAGGTACCATGCAGTGGAAAAAGAGCAGGAATGGTAAATGAGTCTTCCTTTGCCAGCATTTGCTTTATAGAGTGCGGGGGCGGGGGTTACCTGGAGTATCTGTTCCTTCGGGGGAAAGGGCGGCGGCACTCTTGCTCCTAGCTAGTGATGCCTGGGTGGGAGTGAGCAAGCGACTAATGACCCCTCCGTCCACAGCGCTAGTTGGTGGCTTGCGTGCTACACCGAAAAATGACCCCCGAAAAAAGATGAGAAAATAAAAAGGGGTCGGGGGGGGGGGGGGGGGGGGGGGGGGGGGGGGGGCAAGGGAAAATAGAAAAGCAGCCAAGATGACAAAAGAGAAGGGGGAAGAGAGGGTCAGAATTAGATAAGTCACCATGTGATTTAACCAACAGGAGAGAATCAACAACAAGAATCAAAAAGGTTATGTCTCAATAGTCTCACACGGCTTTTTTCCCTACTTTTAGTCATAGTCAATGAAAGCATTTAGGTAGAACAGGGAAGTGACGCCATAGAAGAATACTGAGACAAGGCCATTGATTGTCTGAGTCGAGTCAGTAGACAATGTGGTCGAATCAGTGGTTCCTTAAGGCAGTGGGGTGTGGGCTGGTGGGGAGAAAAACATTGGACCATTAGTGCTCAGCAAAAGAAAGTATTATTGAACAAGACAGACAGGGAGTCGACCAGTGACTGAACAAGACCTCCAGCGTCTACTGTGAAACCATGCTCATGGTTACATCAAGAAAGGTGCCCAACAAGTTCATTGTCATGTCCAAACCTTTAAGGCTGATATACTAACAAGATTTCACAGCAGCAACGAGGAGCTCTTGTTCCAAGAAACAGAAGAATGGAGGCTGCTGTCACCACCTTTGCTACAAAGAAATCAAACCAGAGAATGAGTTCCAAGTGCTACAAGTTACCGCCTTGTGCTCCCGTATAGTATTTGCCGCCTACCAAGCAGACATCTGCTACTGACAGACGCTTTTGAGACTAAGTGCTCTTCACAGAGGTATTAAGAGGCTAAAGGATCTAACAATCCTAATTTGGATTGCGCACCAATTGATACATCTCACATGTGCCTAATTTCATTGAAAGATGAAGGATTTGTGTCAAAAAAGTGTCAATTGAGAAACAAAATAATCAAATTAGCTCAACTTTCCCTAGAAAATTCAATGCTGGCCTTCTTTGGACACTTCAACAAACTAGTTGAGACTGAATCAACAGTGTCTAATTGTCTACAATAGGGATGGGAATTCCACTTAATTTCCTTGTAGATTAAGGAGAAAATTAACTCCAACTACCGGTAGTTTAAATTTCCAAGGCTGACATCATATTGTTCTTTAGTGCAGTGATTCCCAACCTATTAGAGATGCGCGGTTTGCGGGCACAACCGCGGATAATCCGCGGATCGGGCGGATGAAATAAAAAAAAAATTAGATTTTATCCGCGGGTCGGGTCGGGTCGGGCGGTTGAAAAAAAAAAAAAAAGATTTTAAATAGATTCAGGCGGGTGGCAGTTAAGCCAATTCGGAAATATATATACATAGTTAAATGTTGTTACCCACATACGAAAAACGAGCAGGCACCTGCAGCATATGCCACAACAGAAGAAAAAGAAAAGAAAAGAGATGGACACTTTTACGGAGCGGAGAAGGGACGCCTCGCCGGGGTCCGGGACCGAGGCCCCTTTCCCCGAGAGGGCCCCACCGGGAGCCGTAGCTGAGGCGATCCGCGAGAAGGGCCCGACGCACATCCAGGGTCACCACCGCGCCCACCGCACCGACACCCCGCCTCGTCCGCCTTCGCCGAAAGGGGTGGGGCTCACCCTGGTTGATATAGACAGCAGGACGGTGGCCATGGAAGTTGGAACCCGCTAAGGAGTGTGTAACAACCCACCTGCCGAATCAACTAGCCCTGAAAATGGATGGCGCTGGAGCGTCGGGCCCATTCCCGGCCGTCGCCGGCAGCGAGACGCGCTTGGAGGTGCGCTCAGCGCGGCTCCCATATGATTGCGCACTGGTGTGCGTCTGGGTCGTGACAGCGTGGCACGCGAATGTCTGTGCTGCATTGGATCAGTCTCCTTTCTTTAACAGGCAAAAGCTTTATAACCTCACTAATGCCTTGCATCGTCTATATTAGATATATAACAACGGGCGGGTGCGGTTCTGATCAAATGTTAGTTCGGGTGGATGGCGGATGGTTGACGACTTTCTGATGCGGTTGCGGATGAAATAATTGCCTATCCGCGCATCTCTACAACCTATGCACCAAGGCCCATATTTTACAATCTCGTCAAATGTTGCCTCCACATGCTAATAAGGTAACTTTCACCAATTTAATTATTTTGCCTGTCACTATAAGTCGCTAAATAACGATACATTTACACATTAATTAGGTGAAATTTGCTGATTTATCGCAGCAAACCTGAGGATGTCGTGGCTTGTGCAGCCCTTTGAGACATTTGTGATTAAGCGCTACATTAGTCAACTTTGATTGATTGATGATCTTTCACTGCTTTGAGACACTTCAACAAATGAGTTGGGAATGAATCAACAGTGCCTCTGCTGGTTGCAGCCACAAAGTGCACTAAAGTGGGCCTCATTTGCTTCAAGACACAATGAAAACATAATGAACCAGATTCTTATTTGACCAATGAATTTCTGTCATCAAATACATATGCAAGACAATAGTGTGCAAGAGATTTGTCATCCAGGTGGCACATAACACTGGTACATGAAGGGTTCTGTCACTCCGTATTCCCACAAAAGGAGGCAGAGGACTCTAAAAAGGACAAACAAAAGCTTTGGTGGTTAATACACAGACTGCAGACAGCACTCTTAGAGGGATTGTGGGTTCTATGATGGGGATGGCACCGATGCACAAACACACAGCAGCTTAAATCCAGATAGGACGACGTCATCTGAAGGGGGGGGACACACAATCTCCACTTTGTGACAGAACAAAAACAATACTTTGTGTTAGTGACCATTGCTGGAGTAGACAATTGTGAACATGACAAGGGATGAGTTACAGCATGTCAGCTAGCATTGGTAAAGCATCTGCAAAAAGGGGCAAGCATGGTGTTAGGAGCAAATCAGAGACAGCCAAAAGTGTCATTGAGTGTTGTGTGTGAGTTTTGGGGGGAAAGGAAAGAGAAGAGTACATCACTCTGAAGATAAGTTGGTCACACACCTTAATGATGCTTAACTGAAGATACAGTATCCCCACAAAACCTCTGTTAATGAACTAGCAAATTCAGAACAAGCAGGCTGTTATCATCAGAGCACCATGCCCGCTATTCCAAAAGACGGAAGCCGAATGGAAGCATGAAAATAAAAAGTGATTGTTCCATGCTAGCCACCTTGATCGTCTGCTGTCCCCTTAGCAGCCTTGGCAGGAGTCTGTACTCTGCCCACACTTACTCGTGTGAGGGACGCACTCCTCTTCTTCATGGAAGCACCTACGGACGTGAATCAACAAGAAATTCCCCCGAGAGAGAGTTTTTTAGAAGGGGTCATGTGTACTTCTGGTCTTGTGTGACAGCAGCTGATGTTTTAACTGGTGATCTTCCTCAAAAGTCAGACGTGAGCAGAAGCAACATAAGCGCTATTGTAAGTGTTCCACAGTCTAGCTACCCGATAGTGGTTCCAAGATCTACTCAAGACTTTCAAGTCTGCATATACCTGTTTTCCTTTATCACACTGAATTCTTCTGTGATTACAACGTTTCTTCGCAGACGAATGAGCTTTTTGGTGGGAAAAGCAAATCTGTCACTTTGCAGTAGACCATCTTGGGTCACTGATCAGTTCATTTTTGTTAAAATAGGAAAACAAAATGTAAATTATAAAACTGATTAGGCCTTTGTAAAAAAAAAAAAAAAAAGTTTTTTAAATACCGTATTTTCCGCACTATAAGGCGCACCGGATTATTAGCCGCACCTTCTATGAATTACATATTTCATAATTTTGTCCACCAATAAGCCGCCCCGGACTAAAAGCCGCGCCTACGCTGCGCTAAAGTGAATGTCAAAAAAACGCTGCGCTAAAGTGAATGTCAAAAAAACAGTCAGATAGTTCAGTCAAACTTTAATAATATATTGAAAACCAGCGTTCTAACAACTCTGTCCCAAAATGTACGCAAATGTGCAATCACAAACATAGTAAAATTCAAAATGGTGTAGAACAATAGCAACATAATGTTGCTTTAACGTTAATGTCACAACACACAAAATAAACATAGCGCTCACCTTCTGAAGTTATTCTTCATTCGTAAATCCTTCGAATTCTTCGTCTTCGGTGTCCGAATTGAAAAGTTGGGCGAATACGGGATCCAAAATGGCCGGTTCCGTCTCGTAGAAGTCATCGGGAGTCAGTGTCGCTGTTGTTCTGTGAATCCTGCCTTCCGGAAAGCTCGGACCACAGTTGTGACCGAAATATCTGCCCAAGCATTTACGATCCACTGGCAAATGTTGGCGTATGTCGTCCGAGGCTGTCTGCCCGTCTTAGTGAAGGTGTGTTCGCCTTCGGAGCTGTGTGAAAAAAGCCACCCGGCCTCTTCGCGTAAACTTCCCTTAACCACTCGCTCATCTTTTCTTCATCCATCCATCCCTTCGAGTTAGCTTTTATGATGACGCCGGCTGGAAAGGTCTCTTTTGGCAAGGTCTTCCTTTTGAATATCACCATGAGTGGAAGTTAGCATGGCAAGCTAGAACCACAGTGAAGGATGACTTCATTCCCTGTGGTGCGAATATTCACCGTACGTGCTCCCGTTCCACAGTGCGGTTCACAGGAATATCAGTTGCTGTGAAATACGGTAGTAATCCGTGTGCGGATGGAGAGATTGCGTCTTTTTATGAACCGGATCGCTTATTAGGAGCCATTTTGTGGTCTTTACAGATGTAAACAGGAAATGAAACGTACGGTGATATCCGCGCGTTTTTTCTTCTTCTTCCGGGGGCGGGTGAAGCGCTTCCTTTTCTATGGGGGCGGGTGAAGCGCTTCCTGTTCTATGGGGGCGGGTGCTTTCCTTGGCGGTTGCTTGCGTAGAAGAAGAAGCGCTTCCTGTTCTACCGGGAAAAAAGATGGCGGCTGTTTACCGAAGTTGCGAGACCGAAACTTTATGAAAATGAATCGTAATAAAGCGCACCGGGTTATTAGGCGCACTGTCAGCTTTTGAGAAAAATTGTGGTTTTTAGGTGCGCCTTATAGTGCGGAAAATACGGTACAACTGCAGGCAGGTATTTTCCCTGCACTATAAGGCGCACGTTCGAGCAACATTATGTTGCTATTGCTCTGCACTATTTTGAATTTTACTATGTTTGTGATTGCACATTTGCGTACATTTTGGGAGTGAACAGAGTTGTTAGAACGCTGGTTTTTAATATATTATTAAAGTTTGACTGACCTATCTGACTGTTTTTTTGACATTCCCTTTAGCGCAGCGTAGGCGCGGCTTATAGTCCGGGGCGGCTTATTGGTGGACAAAGTTATGAAATATGCCATTCATTGAAGGTGCGGCTAATAATCCGGTGCGCCTTATAGTGCGGAAAATACGGTACACAAATATGAAATAATACATAATGGTTAACATTTCTTTTCCAATGTAATTATATAATAAATTCTACATTCTTATGAGGCAGGATAGGAACAACAAAATAGATTTTTTTTTTAATCTCTAGCTTTGCCTTTTTATCGTCATTAAAAACACGGAAGAGATATTTTGACGCAAAAATCCATTTCACATGACTGAAAGCTGGACACAAGATCAGTCTTTCCTTGAATTCTAGTGAAGTCATTTACAAAAAGTAAACATGGCAGGCTACTGTGAGCTAGCAGCTACAAAAGAGCTAAGCACACAATAGCAGACAAGCTAGAGATAAGTAATAAGTGTCCTTAAATGAAGTATACTGCAGTCAATATAAACAAGCATCAAATCATTATAGTTGCATATTACTTACAGATACATGCAAGGCAAGGCAGAAGATTAGAAAGTATCCAGTAACAAATGTGTCCGCATCATTCTACTTCCTGCTTCATAAGCTTAACTTAATACATTTAAAAAATATCGAATTACCACTCCAACTTAAAGACAGCATAAGTCGATTTCAGACGGTTAATAATAATAGTGTTTTTAATACCTGCCATCAAACCTTTTCTAACATTACACCCTACAAAACAATAATGATTCCTCCAATATCGGTATCGTATCGGGAGTGAAAAAGTTCAGGACACTCCTAAAGTTCACACAATTGTTGACGGCATGTCCACAAGGCTGTCTAACTACTTGCCATCTATAATTGGTATTTGCACTAATTAAAATAACTTTACTGTTTGCATTTAGGCGATTTGTGTTTCCTTTGGCATATTTTCACTTTGGTCCTTGGAGGCCAAAAGTGTGGGCACCCCTGGAGTAGACACTTGTCTATATAACAAGTACACTTTCTCAACCAATGTGAGAACTTGGTCTCTGTATTGTACCGAATGATACAATTCTAAATACATTTAAATTAACCAGCCTTTTACACCTTATGGCAGCTCACTAAACCATTACATGCTATTTCTCCCTTCTCTGCTGCAAGAAAGTACTTAAGCGGTTAAAAAAAACTTCTCTGTGTCTGAAAAGGGAGATGTCAAGTCACATGCATGACTGGATTTAGTGCTGCATGCAGAGGCGACTAGGCACCTGTCTGCTCCACCGAGCGCGTTTTGCTTTTCTCCTTAGCAGCCTCGGGAACACTGTCTTTGCGGAGCACACGGTTACAAGATGAACTCCTTGGTTTAAAACCTGAGAGACAATGACACTCAATGGTGAATGTTACCTCACGTTATCTGGCGAATGGTAAAAAGTGCCATTCGCACAGAGTCGCTCGCAGTCTGGATAGTGGAAATATTAGAGTACAATCATAAGAAAGTGTCTGTATACCATGGATAGTGGAAATATTAGAGAATAATCATAGGAAAGTGTCTGTATACCATGGATAGTGGAAATATTGGGAGTATAATGATAAGAAACTGTCTGTATACCATGGATAGTGGAAATATTGGGAGTACAATGATAAGAAACTGTCTGTATACCATGCATCTCTACTGTCTGTCCCAACAAGGCTGTCTGCATAAGGCTAGTACTGTGGTCACAGTTTATGCTAGGCTCCTTGAAAGGTGGCTTTGCTGCACTATAGACATTTAGCTTGGTGCTAATCCATACCAGGTAACAAAGCAGTGGAATGACAACAGGTTAGATGCAGGGGAGAGTGAAGGAAGGGGAGGGATGGGAGAGTAAGAGGAGACTTACTTTTGTCAGGAGATTTGATGAGTGTGGCGGAAGAGGAGGACAGGCGTTTGCTGATGTTAGCCTCTGACGGCTGTTTGAGGTTGATGGTGGATGTGGAGCGCTTGTCCACTAGTTGGGAGGAGGAAAGACAAGACAGGGGAGGGTTTAGGCTAGAGGCAGCTAGGTGTATGGGGCTGATGGGTGCACACAGTGGGGGGTGCTAGAGAGTCTTGCCGTGGTGATGAAAAGTGAGACTAGTTTCATACACTATAATATTGACCTGAATATAAGAAGAATTTAAAAAATAAATTTAAAATTAAAGCTGCAAGCAGCATTGGTCGGGCCCGCGTATTTGGCAGGTGCTAGTCCTAAGTGTCCCAAGACTTTTGTCTAGTGTACCTACCTTGTCTGCATTGTGTGGGCACGTTGGTGCTTCCTGCTTTTAAGCAGCCATCTTAAAAAAACAGCAGCGCAGCAGCATCAGCGCAGCGGGTCATAAAATCAAAACCGGAGCAGGTATTAAAACGCTGTTCTGTTATTTTATACACAAGGGTTTAATCTCTCTCTTGTGTTAGTTTGAAGCCGAAACGACAAACGCGCTCAGAGGAGATAGATTTTGAAGAAAGGTGACCGTTTTTTTACAAAAATTTTGTTTTGAAGGGGGAATAGCAAACTTCCTGTAGATTTTTGCTGGGGGGTGTCACTTTATGAAATGTAGGTCTAAGTGAGACCTACGAAGAGGTTTTTGTTTCATGTCTCTCCGACCTTCCCAGTGGGAGTTACAGGCAGTTTTGTCATTTTTTTCTTCCGAGGAGCAGTTTTTTCTCCGTTTTATTCAAAAATTGCTCTAGAGGGCAATTTTTAAATTTGGGGTTAGGTTTTTTTATTAGATCGCAACTTTTGCCAGTCCTGATGTGTGCGTTCAGTTTGGTGAGTTTTGAAGCGTTTTAAGGGGGTCAAATTACAGCTCAAAGAGGCAAAAGTTACTGTTTTTAGTACTTTTTTGTCTTGAAGGGGGAATTGCCAACTTCCTGTTGATTTTTGCCCGAGGATATACAATTATGAAAAGTAGGTCTAAGTCAGACCTACATAGAGGTTTTTGTTTCATGTCTCTCCGACCTTCCTAGTGGGAGTTACAGGCAGTCTAGTTTTTTTTTTCCCTAGGGGGCGCTAGAGCACAATTTTGAGTTTTGTGGTTCGTTTTTTTTTTAAAGGCAATTTTCGCAGGTCCTGATGTGTGGGTCAAATATGGTGAGTTTTGAAGCACGTTAAGTGGGTCAAATTACAGTTTAATGTGGTGGCGGAAGAATAAAGAATAAAACCTTACAAATTCAATAGGTCCTTATGTCCCATTGTATAAGGACTCCCTTTGGGAGTCCTTATACAATGGGCCATGCGGGCCCTAAAAAAGGTGCTACATGGATCAGACACGTAAACTCAAACTTTAACTTTTTAGTCTGGAGCGGAGCAAAGGTGGTTAGCAAGTTAACCAAGAGAGTTGTTTTAAAGTAACAGTAGAGTGGAAAAACAAGTTGACTTTATAAGCTTCATTGTGTTTCTTTGTAGCCATTAAATTATATCCAATTGTATTTACAATACGCAAAGATAAATAGCGTCTAAACATCACAAAATGCCACAAATTTCTGCCGTTTGGAATATACCACTCAAAATATCTTCAACAATTTCTGCAGATTCTAAGTCACGTAGTAACACTTCTGCACTCTTGACCATATTACTAGATCAGTCATACTGGAAATACACAAACATTGTAAAGAAATGTGGTGTTTACTGTTCACAACCCTTATGTAAGACAAGAACACATATGTTTGGCTTTTTTATGTATTCTAAATGGTAAATAAATATCTAACAATTGAGTCAACAGATGGAGGGTCCTCTCATTATACATCCAGAAAGTGCCAACAATACTCCATTTACATGTGGTGACCTGAAAATGAACCAAATATGATATGATATTAATATTGTTATTGTCAGCGCTAACGCAGACAGACTATTTTAGCGGTGGATTGATAGCAGTGAGCTCATGCTAGCGTACGCTGCTATTGTTGACACACTGAGGCTGCTTCTGCTTGGTCTCAAACTTGCTAAAAGTACATTCTAGATTATAACTCATGCATCTCTCACCTGCTACTAGACAAATGTGGCCATGGACCCACAGGCTGGTCCACTTTCACATCCCCGAGGTGGCGAAAAAAAACAAAAAAATGCTTGTTGCAGAATTTGTTTTTAACCTTTCGTGAGGATTGTGATTGAAACTTCATCTAAACGGAATTATGTGAGCATCTTGTCTGTCGACATCCCAGCGAGAGTGGGAATATTACACTAAGTGTTTGTTTTATTATGGTTTAGCACCTAGCAACGCTGCGGATGCCACAATAAAGCTACATCCAGGTAGCAGTCGGCTTATCCTCATCCTCTTTGTGTTTGGGCTCAAAAATATAAGGACCTGCATTATAATTTTTCCTAAAATATTAGTTTTTAGCTCTCACAAAGTCTGCTTGATTAGCATTGTTGATGGAGAAGGGATCTGCGGTTCCTAGCACGATGTCACGCGATCACGTGACTGGCTTCCTCATTATCTCTCAAAATGGCTCTGTGAGATTACTACTATTTTGATCATATCTATTTACTCGCAAACTTTGGAAGTCTTTTGGTGTTCTAATCAGATAAAAACTATAATAGCTTCAATATAGAGGCAACTTGTTCTTCCACTCTATCGGTACTTAAGGTAATGGTGATCAATGCAGAAGACTTACCAAACAACTCTCAAGCAGCTAAGAAATATCTATTTTTATTGTGATCTACTAGTGGTCATTGAACTGATTTTGAAAACACGAGCCTCGAAAAAAGGTAATCTTAAATTCAGGTCAACACCGTATTCTATAAAGGCTGTGGCCACTGCTCACACTGAGGTCCAATACAAGAATTGTATGGAAGAAAACATATTTGTTTCCTTTTTTACCTACATTATGAAGGCCAAAAATCTTTCTTTCACTAAGATGCGTTGCAGTTTGTACAAAGTGCAACACAGAAAACCCATTGCTCTTGTATTGGATATCATTGGATTGTATTATAATAATACACACAGTACAATGTGTTGTAATTCATGCTACAAAGCCACCACATTGTTCTTTCACAGTCGTGCAGTGAAGTTAGTAAGTACTGCGAGTCGAGCATCCACATCATGGCGTGATGTGATGGGACATTATTAGTTCAGTTAGGCTTCCATGCCAAGTAGTTTGTTCCTGCACCTGCACCAAGAGCGTGAGTGTGAGTCAAAGACCTGAAAAATGCCTGCAAGGAGAAATCAGGCAATGCCCCCGTGGGAGTAACCTGTTGTGTTAGGCTGTAGAAGACGTGTGAGGAGGAGGTGAAGACATACTGTAGCCAAAGTGTTCATAGCACTAGTGTCCGTTCGCCAATGCTATGTTTCTTAAAGAAAAATCGACGGGCAAATCACAAACAAAGAACCTTTTTGGGTACTTGATGGCTTTTCTGGTGTGGCGGGGCAGATTACTATAGCTACTGGAGATGAAGCACCGGTATCTGAGTCACCTGTGGGGAAAGAAACCACTCAGCGGGGAGGCAATACCACACAAGGGAGGGATGAGGAGCTCGCTTTCCAGCGCACTAAAAACGTGGAACCGTCTTCCTTCACATAACTCATTAACACTTAAGTTGTCCAGCCAAAATAGTCATTATTGGATCAGTGACTGCTGATCAGAGGGAGTGAGGCAGATTTCGGTGTGTAGAACACTAAAATGTAAATTTGATACATTTTAGGGCACGTGGTTTAAGTCATCTTAGCAAGACTATCATAAATAGGGCTGGGCGATATGGCCTTTTATTAATATCTGGATATGTTTAGGCCATGTCACGATACACCATATATATGTGGATATTTTGCCTTAGCCTTGAATGAACACTTGATGCATATAATCACAGCAGTATGATGATTCTATGTGTCTACATACCTGCCAACTTTTGAAATCAGAAAAACCTAGTAGCCAGGGTCCAGGGGCCGCAGGCCCCGGTAGGTCCAGGACAAAGTCCTGGTGGGGGGTTCAGGCTTCGCCCCCCGACGCAAAATGATTATTAGCATTCAGACAGGTTAAAATGTTGCTAAAACCATCACTTTTCTATCAGTCACAGTGACTTTTCAAAACAAAAATATTACAGCAAAAATCATATGGGTTGATTGACATGTTTATTCTGTAAGCTAACTTCAATAGTTTGAAATTATTTTGACAGTTAATGCCAGTTATCCTGTCAACCTTTCACAAGACTTCAATTTGTTTATTGAAAGTATAAACAGTATAAACACTTTTTACAGTAAACAAATGGTAAAACAGTACTAAACAATTCCATTAAAAAAAAAATTGGTGTCATTATTAACTTTCTGTCCAAGCTTGTATAATCTACTGCCTTGTTCAATTGTAAAAAATATTCTGTGCCTAAAATTCACATTTCTATCACAATTATCATACTGTAAACATGGTAAGCTAATGTCATTTAAATTAATAGTCCTGCCAATAGCATGGAATTACAATTCAAATGTAGTTTTTTTGTAAGCCTTTCAAAAGAATTCAAAATATGAAAAATTAATGAAAATTAATTTAAGCCATCAGACACTTGAAAAGTGGCACATCACATCTCTAATGTAATCATTTTAACTTTTCAACAGAAATAGCACTGCAAAAATATTAAGGACATACTTCTGTATTTTGGTAGTTATGCTGTCAACATTTAACAAGATTTCTTCAACTTGGACTTGAAAGCATAAATAGTATAAACACTTTTAACAGTATAACAGTACTAAACAATTCCAATAGATAACATTGGTGTCATTACCTTTTTGTGGCTAAAATCCAAATTTATTCTATCAGATTGCTCATACTGCAAAAATGATATGGTAACTTTATGATAAGTTTACTTGAAGTGGCATAAAACACTGAAAGTGATTGTTCCTATAACCCCTTTGTTTCAAATGTTTGTTCCACTTGTGGCAGTCGGGCACCAGCATACCGTCTTTGACAACTTGAAGTGGCATAAAACACTGAAAGTGATTGTTCCTATAACCCCTTTGTTTTAAATGTTTTATGCCACTTCAAGTTGTCAAAGACGTGCTGTGAAATACAGCCGACAGGATTGCGCACCAAACACGAAGCAAGGCCAAAGCGCATGCATGGTGCAGGAGAACAAAGGACTTCTTTCATTTAAGGTTTGTGATAAACCATCAAACTCATTCGTTAAAAGGACTCTATAGTAATATAAAGCGAGTTTTTCTGGACATTATCATGCAAGAAAAGTTTATTTTTGGGACCGCGATCACCGCGTAATGATTTTTAAAGGTTGCATTACAAACATTTAACTGTCCCATGTGATCAGCCAGTGCGATTGGAAGTCCATGCTCAATTATTGCCTCCGTAAATAAAACTTCGGCATTTATCACATCCAAAGAATCTGTTTGGGCGACGAAAAACGTTGAAAGTTTTCCACTTGTATCGCTAGCAACGGCATTAGACTTGTGTTTTGTTGTCCCAACGTGGTCTTTTACATCGCTAATTCCTCCGTGTCCGATCGAAAAATCTTGTCTGCACAAGGTGCAATTCGCGTAGTTTTCACCCTTTTTTTTTTTTTAATTAATGAAAAACCGTATTTTCTATCACTGCAACCGTAACCCGGAATAGGTTGATGAAAACCGTACTAATTACGGGAAAACCGAAGTAGTTGGCAGGTATGGTAATGCCTGCAGCTAAAAGCAACTGCGTGAGAACGTATACTCCAATATCACCATATAGTCATTTTCTACATCGCAGAGACAATCCCGCGATATATCCAGTATATTCCATATATCGCCCAGCCCTACTTCCAAATGAAAATGGATAATATATCTGTGAAGTCAAAGTGAGATGTTTGTTTTGAGGGCAGCTATTGACAGCAATGAAACATGAAGAATAAATATACAAAATGTGAACAATTTACCCCAAAAAACAAATGAAAAGAGCCTCTACCTCGTCCATCCGAGTCTGTTGACAATCCTCCCCAGGACCATCTCTTCTGTCTCTGCTCCACACGTTGGCTCCTCTCTAACGTCCGTCTCATCACCGCCTCATAATGCTCCTGCCACACAAGAGAAAGATCAGGAAGAGCAAAAGACTAGCCACTAGCTCCCAAGTCTTCCATCGGCTACCTTCTCCTCTTCCTGTTTCTGCTTCCTCTTCTCCTCCACGGCCATTCGCTTCTGCTCCTCCTTCTTGCGTTGCTCCACGGCCTTCTTCTGACGTTCCTCCAGCTGCCGCTCTACCTGCATCTTGGCCTTGCGCTCCCGCTCCATGATCTGAGACTCGCGCAGAGCTGACAGCAGAGAAGACAGACCGCTTACAGTGTTCCGTTTTCATTCAAAAAAGGTCTGAGTCTTGTTGCATTTGTCAAGGCTCTAGAGCCAGCACTATTTTGGGGGCCACATTTTCATAAAGCTAAGGACCTTGTGGGCCTTACTTTAGCTCAGGATTCTTCTTCTTTAGCATAATCCTTACCATGGTTGCTGCTTATCATTTGCAGAGGTGGGTAGTAACGCGCTACATTTACTCCGTTACATCTACTTGAGTAACTTTTGGGATGAATTGTACTTCTAAGAGTAGTTTTAATGCAACATACTTTTACTTTTACTTGAGTATATTTATAGAGAAGAAACGCTACTTTTACTCCGCTACTTTTATCTACATTCAACTCGCTACTCGCTACTAACTTTTATCGATCCGTTAATGCACGCTTTGTTTGTTTTGGTCTGTCAGACAGACCTCCATAGTGCCTGCGTTTCAACAAATACAGTCACTGGTGACGTTCACTCCGTTCCACCAATCAGATGCAGTCACTGGTGACGTTGGACCAATCAAACAGAGCCAGGCGGTCACATGACCTGACTTAAACAAGTTGAAAAACGTATTCGGGTGTTACCATTTAGTGGTCAATTGTACGGAATATGTACTGTACTGTGCAATCTACTAATAAAAGTTCCAATCAATCAATCAAAAGTGTGAAGGAAAAAAGATCATTTTTTTATTTCAACCGTACATCCCGTCAAAAGCCTAAAGACTGACTGCACAGTTCCTGTCTTCACAATAAAAGTGCCGCTCCATCGCGCCTGCGCTTTCAAAATAAGAGTCTCCGAAAGCCAGCGCAAACAAGCTAGCAAGCTACGGAGTTTGCCGCCAATGTATTTCTTGTAAAGTGTATAAAAACGAATATGGAAGCTGGACAAATAAGATACCAAAAACCAACCACTTTCATGTGGTATTAAACAGAAAGGAGGAACTTTTTTTCTCCTCCATTTGAAAACGAGGACGTTATCAGCACTACTGTCTGATTACAATCAATGCAAGTCATCACAATCAGGTAATACACCAACTTATATTCTTGTCTTCATGAAAGAAAGGAATCTATATGTGTTAAATAAAGTTGATTTGATTTGATTAAACATGCATGTATATTCATTAAAACACCTTTAACATGTAAACAAAAACGGCAAAATAAATAAATATAAATGATATACTGTATATATCAATGTATGTATATATATATATATATATATATATGTGTGTGTGTGTATATATATATATATATATATATATGTGTGTATATATATACATTATGTATATGTGTATATATATATATATATATGTGTGTGTGTGCATATATATATATATATGTGTGTGTATATATATATATATATATATATATATATATATATATATATGATATGTGTGTGTATGTTACTCATCAGTTACTCAGTACTTGAGTAGTTTTTTCACAATATACTTTTTACTTTTACTCAAGTAAATATTTGGGTGACTACTCCTTACTTTTACTTGAGTAATAAATCTCTAAAGTAACAGTACTCTTACTTGAGTACAATTTCTGGCTACTCTACCCACCTCTGGTGGTTATGTGCGTAGGTAACGAGTGTTATTCTGTGTGTTTAGGCGTAAGCCAAAGAAAGACGAGATACCGACATTGTCTGATTGTCGCCCGCAGGTTTGTGGTTTTATTTTATTTTCTAAGGTTTTAACTATAGCAAATACTCCATGTTTTGTTCTGCCGTGTAATGGCGCTTAGAATGTACATTTCAATATTTTACTGACCGTTTGTATCGGTCTTTTTCATTGTAAATTGTTAAAGATGTATATGTACACAGAAAAGTTTTACATGGCTGAGGGCGTAAGCCAAAGAAAGACGGGATACCGACATTGTCTGATTGTCGCCCGCAGGTTGGAAGGAAAATAAATAAAGCTGAGAACAATGGAAAAAGTCTCATCATTGTGCCGACCCAGAACAGTTACACGTACACCCACAACACATTTCATCTGTTGTGTTGTTGTGAACGACATCAATGATGTAAAATCAACTTACAAACACGACAGTAGTCACAACTCTCTCTTTTTTTTTAATCAAGCTGAGAACAACACACTTTCCCCGTTCACAATAATAGCGCGGTGCGCCACCTCCTGTCTGACTGCGCTAACAAACTTGCACAGACTTGATTTGATTCTATTTACTTTGTCATTGTTAGTAAATTCAGAAGAAAAATAATTTATTTACAACTGGAGCTCTCTGTTGTTGTTAAGGATCTACTGCAAAACAAAGATAGTCAAAGATCTATAAGACAGCACTCTATTGTTTTTAAAAATCTGCAAAGATGTTGGTCTCTTCCAAGTTGTTAAGTGAACTCGCACGTTGGTCTGGTGTCATTCCTGGGCCGGGTTTGAATCGCCCCAAGGCTCACCATGGAGTCTGCCTCTACATGCAGGATTTGTTTAATTTCTTGCATCCTAGATATTCTGTGAGGCGTCACACCACATAAAAGTTAAAGAACAAGAAGTGTATCAAAATAACCAACGTGATCCAAACCTCTTTTGGTACAAACATTGTCATCAAATCTGTGTCAGGAACTCCATGGTCTTAAATTTAAGTTCAAGCAGATGCATGAAATAATTGAGTAAGCTGGCAGCTAGTGGACTCTAGAGCGTGGAACAGTGTTCTGTGAAAGTAAATTTTAGATTATAATTCATGCATCTCTCACCTGCTACTAGACAAATGCATACCTGCCAACTTTTGAAATCAGAAAAACCTAGTAGCCAGGGTCCAGGGGCCGCAGGCCCCGGTAGGTCCAGGACAAAGTCCTGGTGGGGGGTTCAGGCTTCGCCCCCCCGACGCAAAATGATTATTAGCATTCAGACAGGTTAAAATGTTGCTAAAACCATCACTTTTCTATCAGTCACAGTGACTTTTCAAAACAAAAATATTACAGCAAAAATCATATGGGTTGATTGACATGTTTATTCTGTAAGATACCGGTAACTTCAATAGTTTGAAATTATTTTGACAGTTAATGCCAGTTATCCTGTCAACCTTTCACAAGACTTCAATTTGTTAATTGAAAGTATAAACAGTATAAACACTTTTTACAGTAAACAAATGGTAAAACAGTACTAAACAATTCCATAAAAAAAACAATTGGTGTCATTATTAACTTTCTGTCCAAGCTTGTATAATCTACTGCCTTGTTCAATTGTAAAAAATATTCTGTGCCTAAAACTCACATTTCTATCACAATTATCATACTGTAAACATGGTAAGCTAACTTCATTAAAATTAATAGTCCTGTCAATAGCATGGAATTACAATTCAAATGTAGTTTTTTTGGAAGCCTTTCAAAAGAATTCAAAATATGAAAAATTAATGAAAATTAATTTAAGCCATCAGACACTTGAAAAGTGGCACATCACATCTCTAATGTAATCATTTTAACTTTTCAACAGAAATAGCACTGCAAAAATATTAAGGACATACTTCTGTATTTTGGTAGTTATGCTGTCAACATTTAACAAGATTTCTTCAACTTGGACTTGAAAGCATAAATAGTATAAACACTTTTAACAGTATAACAGTACTAAACAATTCCAATAGATAACATTGGTGTCATTACCTTTTTGTGGCTAAAATCCGAAAAACGTTGAAAGTTTTCCACTTGTATCGCTAGCAACGGCATTAGACTTGTGTTTTTTTGTCCCAACGTGGTCTTTTACATCGCTAATTCCTCCGTGTCCGATCGAAAAATCTTGTCTGCACAAGGTGCAATTCGCGTAGTTTTCACCCTTTTTGGAACGGATAATTATTCCCGGATAGGTTTTTGAATATTCTTTACGGAATGACTGCAGTTTTCTTTTCGGTTTAAGACTCGTTTGCGATTTTTCTTCGGCTGATTCCATGATCGTTCGCTCGTTTGGAAACAATGGCAACAGGTGCCTCGTGCTTGGCAGCGGTGCTATAAATAGCCTCGCGCATTTTCAAAAAATATTTTTTTTTAATTAATGAAAAACCGTATTTTTTATCACTGCAACCGTAACCCGGAATAGGTTGATGAAAACCGTACTAATTACGGGAAAATCAGAGTAGTTGGCAGGTATGCAAATGTGGCCATGGACCCACAGGCTGGTCCACTTTCACATCTCTGAGATGGCAAAAAAGAATAAAGAAAATACGCTTGTTGCAGTAACATTTTTTTAATCCTTTGTGAGGATTGGGATCGATTCTTCAGCAAAACGGAATTATGTGAGCATCTTGTCTGTCGACATCCCAGCGAGAGTGGAAATATTACACTAAGTGTTTGTTTTATTGTGGTTTAAAATGGTTAGTTTGTATGTTTAGCACACATGTTTAGCAATGCTTCTAATGATATAGTGTCACAATGAAACTGCATCCATCACTCGGCTTCTAAAACTTATTACTGATCCTCTTTGTTTTTGGGCTCAAAAATATAAGGTCCTGGATCATATTTTTTCCCAAAGTAATCGTTGTTGGCTCTCTCTCACAAAGTCTGCTTGATTAGCATTGTTGTTGATGGCTCGAAAATCTCTGTGAGATTGATACTATTTTGATCATATGTATTTACTCGCAAACTTTGGAAGTCTTTTGGTGTCATCCATCCATCCATACATACAATCTATGATAACTTGTTTTTCCACTCTACTGGTACTTAACATTTTTAAGGTTAGGTTAATTTATTACCGTATTTTCCGCACTATAAGGCGCACCTAAAAACCACAAATTTTCTCAAAAGCTGACAGTGCGGCTTATAACCCGGTGCGCTTTATATATGGATAAATATTAAGATTCATTTTCATAAAGTTTCGGTCTCGCAACTACGGTAAACAGCCGCCATCTTTTTTCCCCGTAGAAGAGGAAGTGCTTCTTCTTCTACGCAAGCAACCGCCAAGGTAAGCACCCGCCCCCATAGAACAGGAAGCGCTTCTTCTTCTACTGTAAGCAACCACCCGCCCGCGTAGAAGAAGAAAAAGCGCGCGGATATTACCGTACGTTTCATTTCCTTTGTGTGTTTACATCTGTAAAGACCACAAAATGGCTCCTACTAAGCGACAGGGATCCGGTTCATGAAAAGACGCAATCTCTCCATCCGCACACGGATTACTATTTCACAGCAACTGCCTAAAGACTTTCAAGAAAAGCTGGCTACTTTCTGTGCATATTGTAAAAACAAGATAGCTGAAAAAAAGATCCGGCCAGAGAACATTATCAACATGGACGGACGAGGTTCCACTGACTGTTGATATTCCTGTGAACCGCACTGTGGATACAACGGGAGCACGTACGGTGAATATTCGCACCACAGGGAATGAGAAGTCATCCTTCACTGTGGTTCAAGCTTGCCATGCTAATGGCCAGAAACTTCCACCCATGGTGATATTCAAAAGGAAGACCTTGCCAAAAGAGACCTTTCCAGCCGGCGTCATCATAAAAGCTAACTCGAAGGGATGGATGAAGAAAAGATGAGCGAGTGGTTAAGGTAAGTTTAAGTTTACGCGAAGAGGCCGGGTGGCTTTTTTCACGCAGCTCCGTCCATGTTGATATACGACTCCGTGCGCGCCCACATCACGCTGGTTTTTAATATATTATTAAAGTTTGACTGACCTATCTGACTGTTTTTTTGACATTCCTTTAGCGCAGTTAGATGCGGCTTATAACACGGGGCGTCTTATAGGTGGACAAAGTTTTGAAATATGCCGTTCATTGAAGGCGCGGCTTATAACCCAGGGCGCCTTATGGTGCGGAAAATACGGTAGTACCCAAAGGTAAACTTGTTTTGCAGCCAGCAAGATCAAGACATCCATTGAAACAGAGAGAGAAAGTCACATCTTAGATATGCAATACAAAGACCTAGCACATAAGCATCACAAACATTGCCAAGATCAGAAAATAGTCCATGTACTCAAAGTTCCCCATAAAAAGCATAAAACATATACGATCTCAATCAGATAAGATTTGGGACAAGCCAGAATAAAACACCATAATAAAAGAATAATACAATAATGATTTGCACTAAAATAAATACAGGTAAAAATAGGTACCACAGCTTATTTAGTTATGTGATGGCAGCTGGGACAAAACTACATCTGTACCCTTTTGTTTTGCCTCTTGGGACTAAAAACCTCTGTCCAGATTGGAGAAGCTGCAGACGGCTGTGCAGGTAGTGAGATACATCAGTTCCAATGGAGGAAGATATCCTCACTACCTGCTGCTTGTAGAGGGTGGCTGGAGACAACTGAGATTCAGCAATTCATTTACCTGACACTTGAACAATTTGATTTAGGGAATTCTTGTCCTTTAGTGACAGGTGACTGAACAAAGTTCTTCTAAAAATGTTGTTAAAAAAACACCATTGTTCAAGGTAAATCATTTTCAAGTTGCTGCTGATGTTTAAAAAGTCCTCTTAAACCAAAGACTTTATTTTATATTTGGTTATTTTGTGTTGTTGTTATTAAATGAGGATTTGAGCATAGCTAAAGGTTTGTTTTAAAAAAGATTGCAGATTATACTTTACTATTCTTATTATTTTCAAGGCTTTTTAATATGTTATGTGCCTCAATCTATGTATTAAACTGTAACATTTCCAGAAACGTACTCATGTTAAGTATTTGTTTCAATAAAACACGCATATTTGGGTTTCACTTTGTCTAGATCAGTGATTGTTAACCTGGGTTCGATCGAACCCTAGGGGTTCGGCGGAGCCTCCGCCACGGAGGTAAAGACACATTCGACTTATCGTGTAAATAAAAACTTCTCCCTATCAGCGTATTGTGGATACCCCCAAACAATGTTCCCTCTAATTTTCCATCTGATTGGCAGGTTGTTTGATTGATCGATTGAAACTTTTACCAGCAGATTGCAAAGGAAGAGAATACACAGTACAGTTTACACAGTACAGTACATATTCCGTACAATTGACCACTAAAACTCACAACACCCACTCTTTCCTGAATATGGAACCCTGCCATCAGGGAGAAGACTACGGGTCCCACTATGCAAATCTAACCGCCTTAAATTATCATTTGTCCCAGCCTCCATTAAGCTGACCAACAATGTGCAATATAATTTTAATACATAGGTTAGCACTTTTTTAGCACATAGCACTTTAGCACATAGCACTTTAGAACTAAGCACTTTAGCACACAGCACTTTATCCATGAGCTCTAGTGCAATGCACATTGGTACTTTATCTTTATCTCCATACTGTAGATTTTATACCTACATCAAGCTCCATGTTCTGATGTTTAAATGTTAGTTGTATGGTTGTGGTTGTGTCTGTGCTTGTGTTTTTCTTCCGTTGTTTTTGGGTATGTTAAGAAAGCAATGATGCACTGTGCCCAAGACAAATTTCCCCGCGGGGACAATAAAGTTGAACCTTGAACCTTAAATGGTAACACCCCAATAAGTTTTTTAACTTGTTTAAGTCCACGTTAATCAATTCATGGTAATGTGTGTAAGGTGTGTAATTTGTTGTGAGTTCATGCACTGTGTTGGTTTTGTTCTTTGAACAAGGTGATTTTCATGCGCGGTTCATTTTGTGAACCAGTAAAAAAATAGATGACTTTTTCTTGAATTTGAAAAAAGAAGGGTTCGGTGAATGCGCATATGAAACTGGTGGGGTTCGGTACCTCCAACAAGGTTAAGAACCAATGGTCTAGATGCACTTTCCGGGAAAAAAAAAATTGCTATATACATCGTATATTGTATCGTATATCAGAATATGAGTTTTGGTCCATATCGCCCAGCCCTATTTGTCCATACAGTAACTTTTCCTGAAGATGAACCTTGAAAACAACCGAGAATACTAAGAACTTACCGTGTTGCCTCTCTGCCTCCTCCCGTCTCCCCTTTGCTACTCGCAGTCGGTCGTCTACTCGAAGTGCAGCACCGTCGATGACTGCAAACAGGGTCCACATTCAGGTTGCAGCTTACAATGACACACTATTATCACACTTTTGCTGTGAGGGAAGTGAGAGGTCTGTGTGTGGGGGTCATTAAGGAGCTTGTCAAGTAATAAGGTGATGACTCAGGGTCTCTCTGCAGTAAGCCATGCAGAGAGGGGTCTACAATTGGATTGCATGGAATCAATTGCTTCAGATTATGTGGGTCTTTGGTGACGAGGTGTGACAGCATTTACCTGGCCGACAGCCCTGAGGTTTAGCTGGAGGTGCTGGACTCGCAGCCTGGCTGCGCCGCTCCTCGCTTTGGGCCTGCGCAGCTGCAGCTGGATTGGATGCAAAGGGTGGAAAAAAACATTTAGATTATGTAAAATGACTGACCATGCGCTTGAGTTCAAATCAGCTGTTTTCTCTGGAAATGTTGGTTCTGAAGAGAAATCCGCTAGCTTTGAAGGAGAACAATCCAGCTATTCAGCCATTAGACCCAGCCCATGATGCACCCTGCAGACTGCATTTGCCAAGTTGGAAGAAAGAGAGCTGCAGTAAAGCCTAGTGCATGACAACATTGAGAGGAAAATGCAACAGAGGGACATATTTCTAAGTAATGAACGACAACTTGTCCCCGGGGCTAATCTAGAAAACAACTAATATTGTGATCTGTAGCATTTTAGATTATTATATTCCCATACCTGCCAACTTTTGAAATCAGAAAAACCTAGTAGCCAGGGTCCAGGGGCCGCAGGCCCCGGTAGGTCCAGGACAAAGTCCTGGTGGGGGGTTCAGGCTTCGCCATCACTTTTCTATCAGTCACAGTGACTTTTCAAAACAAAAATATTACAGCAAAAATCATATGGGTTGATTGACGTGTTTATTCTGTAAGCTAACTTCAATAGTTTGAAATTATTTTGACAGTTAATGCCAGTTATCCTGTCAATCTTTCACAAGACTTCAATTTGTTAATTGAAAGTATAAACAGTATAAACACTTTTTACAGTAAACAAATGGTAAAACAGTACTAAACAATTCCATTAAAAAAAAAATTGGTGTCATTATTAACTTTCTGTCCAAGCTTGTATAATCTACTGCCTTGTTCAATTGTATAAAATATTCTGTGCCTAAAATTCACATTTCTATCACAATTATCATACTGTAAACATGGTAAGCTAACTTCATTCAAATTAATAGTCCTGTCAATAGCATGGAATTACAATTCAAATGTAGTTTTTTTGTAAGCCTTTCAAAAGAATTCAAAATATGAAAAATTAATGAAAATTAATTTAAGCCATCAGACACTTGAAAAGTGGCACATCACATCTCTAATGTAATCATTTTAACTTTTCAACAGAAATAGCACTGCAAAAATATTAAGGACATACTTCTGTATTTTGGTAGTTATGCTGTCAACATTTAACAAGATTTCTTCAACTTGGACTTGAAAGCATAAATAGTATAAACACTTTTAACAGTATAACAGTACTAAACAATTCCAATAGATAACATTGGTGTCATTACCTTTTTGTGGCTAAAATCCGAAAAACGTTGAAAGTTTTCCACTTGTATCGCTAGCAACGGCATTAGACTTGTGTTCTTTTGTCCCAACGTGGTCTTTTACATCGCTAATTCCTCCGTGTCCGATCGAAAAATCTTGTATGCACAAGGTGCAATTCGCGTAGTTTTCACCCTTTTTGGAACGGATAATTATTCCCGGATAGGCTTTTGAATATTCTTCACGGAATGACTGCAGTTTCCTTTTCGGTTTAAGACTCGTTTGCGATTTTTCTCCGGCTGATTCCATGATCGTTCGCTCGTTTGGAAACAATGGCAACAGGTGCCTCGTGCTTGGCAGCGGTGCTATAAATAGCCTTGCGCATTTTAAAAAAATATTTTTTTTTAATTAATGAAAAACCGTATTTTTTATCACTGCAACCGTAACCCGGAATAGGTTGATGAAAACCGTACTAATTACGGGAAAACCGGAGTAGTTGGCAGGTATGTAATCTAGAAAACAACTAATATTGTGATCTGTAGCATTTTAGATTATTATATTCCTGGCACCAGAAAGAGAAACTGGGACTGAGCATTCAATCTTCACACTTCCTGAAGCTAACAGAACTGGTTTCGAATCATTTTTAAAAAAACTTTCCTTTTCAGGAGGAAATCGGAAGTGGCGGTGGTTAGCAAACGTAGAAGGAAGGAAACCCAGCACATGATTGAGCTGTGTGGGCCTTCCTACAAGACCTGGTCCTCACGGCACTTCTCTCAGTCAGCACTACTGAAATGCTGACAAGTAGGCAAATTAGATCTTCAGTCATGTGATGTTGGCCTTGCTGCCTCTGCTAACTGCAAACAACCTCATGTATTCATTCATTCAGGTTCTCCTGCAGCAGTAACAATGAAGAGAAGATGCTGCTAGCTTTCCATTGCGTCAAATAAAATAGACAAGCTGGGCAGTACAATTAATTATAAAAGTCTTCCAAAAAATGTTTCTTTGAAAAATGCTCGAGAATGTCCAATTCCAAAATAGAAATATAGTTCCCACACATGGCTTAATTTTTTTAACAATCTGATATAAGCCTCAGATATTGTTGGTTTTGTGTCATCTAAAATTTTGCCTTGACGCTAGATTATTTTCTTTTTTTACAGTTTTAACAGTGCTTTTAGTCAGCCCTAGTGGGAAAACTGCATTTTGTGCGTCAATAGCTTTAATGCTATGAGCTGTGTTTGTCCAGCTGAGTGCAGAGTTACAGTGTACGAATACAGTACACTGTAACTCTGCGCTTGCCCAACCTTATAGACAACATATGTCAAATATAACAACTTCATATCGCGGTTATTATTATCGCTGTATTGACGAATGTGGTCAAAAAGTACTTGTACACACACTAAAATCGTTTGACCAAGTTATTTTATTGAAATATAAATAAATAAACACACTGTTAGAAAACCCACTTTGGCACGTCTCACTGATGGTGTTCGGTTTTGATGGCAAAGCTTTTATCGTTTAAAATGTTGTTTTCCAAGGTAGGACTTTAAGATTGAATTTAATGAAAAGTGCGTAGCAAATCAAATCTAGTGTTATTATTTATTCTTTCTAGCGGACTTTGTGGCGTCCTACTCGGTTCAGCGGTCCTTGAAATCATCGTAAAAACACATCTGTCACTCTCAAGAGAGTATAGCTTCTAGGTTCAATCTGCACAATTAAGTATCTTAGTTAATTAGATAGCAATGTGTTTATATAAGTTTAGATTGGAGTACCGTATTTTCCGCACTATTAGCCGCACCTAAAAACCACAAATTTACTCAAAAGCTGACAGTGCGGCTTTTAACCCGGTGCGCTTTATATATGGATTAATATTAAGATTCATTTTCATAAAGTTTCGGTCTCGCAACTACGGTAAACAGCCGCCATCTTTTTTCCCCGTAGAAGAGGAAGTGCTTCTTCTTCTACGCAAGCAACCGCCAAGGTAAGCACCCGCCCCCATAGAACAGGAAGCGCTTCTTCTTCTACTGTAAGCAACCACCCGCCCGCGTAGAAGAAGAAAAAGGGTGCGGATATTACCGTACGTTTCATTTCCTTTGTGTGTTTACATCTGTAAAGACCACAAAATGGCTCCTACTAAGCGACAGGGATCCGGTTCATGAAAAGACGCAATCTCTCCATCCGCACACGGACTACTATTTCACAGCAACTGCCTAAAGACTTTCAAGAAAAGCTGGCTACTTTCCGTGCATATTGTAAAAACAAGATAGCTGAAAAAAAGATCCGGCCAGAGAACATTATCAACATGGACGAGGTTCCACTGACTTTTGATATTCCTGTGAACCGCACTGTGGATACAACGGGAGCACGTACGGTGAATATTCGCACCACAGGGAATGAGAAGTCATCCTTCACTGTGGTTCTAGCTTGCCATGCTAATGGCCAGAAACTTCCACCCATGGTGATATTCAAAAGGAAGACCTTGCCAAAAGAGACCTTTCCAGCCGGCGTCATCATAAAAGCTAACTCGAAGGGATGGATGAAGAAAAGATGAGCGAGTGGTTAAGGTAAGTTTAAGTTTACGCGAAGAGGCCGGGTGGCTTTTTTCACGCAGCTCCGTCCATGTTGATATACGATTCCATGCGCGCCCACATCACGCTGGTTTTAATATATTATTAAAGTTTGACTGACCTATTTGACTGTTTTTTTGACATTCCTTTAGCGCAGTTAGATGCGGCTTACAACACGGGGCGGCTTATAGGTGGACAAAGTTTTGAAATATGCCGTTCATTGAAGGCGCGGCTTATAACCCAGGGCGCCTTATGGTGCGGAAAATACGGTATGTCATTTTTTTTTTTTTTTTTTAATCGGGAAATGCGTTAATATCTCTTGTTTTCTTGTTAGCATTCAAGCTAGCGAGCTGGCGCCAGTCATTTATAGAGCAGTTATCAATCACGATATTTTGAGCTTCATTTTTTTTTTTTAAACGGTTATACTAACCATCTGAGTTAGATTTAATGTAATCTAAGGGTTTTTGTAAAACATTTGTTTTTTTGTGGTCCCTTATTATTTTGAAAAGTATCAAAATACATTTTGGTATCGGTACCAAAATATTGGTATCAGGACAAACCTAATATTTGTATGATTTAACACCTCTCAGCACACATATTATCCTTCCCTCTGGTGTGCAGACAAGAAAAAGCAGCCACTGTGCGCTAAGGGAGCTTATTTACATTTCTAAGACAAAAAACCCTCCGTTACAAATTGATTTCCACAAAAAATAAATAAATACACATCAGCTCTTCCATATTATACAGGCAATCAAGACATTGTCCAGAAAAAACAAAGACAAGATCAGTAAATAGATGCCAAGCACTGTGTAACGGGGCAACTGTTGCTAAGTGATAAGCTGAAAGAGGATGTGGACTCTGAAGCGGGGTGACTCACGGCTGCTTGAAGACGACATCGCACTGAATTGGAAATGTACAAATTCCCAACTTATAACTGGGATGTAATTCATACATTAACTGTTACACCTGTTTGTTGCATACTTTGTGGAGATAAGGACATTGGTGTGTCAATTGAAGTGCTCTGATGAGACTGGAGAAGAGGGCCTGTTTCCCCCAGCTAACACAAGAGAGCCAGGTGTGCTCATGGAGATGAAGAAGCTGTCAGGAGGCTCACAATCAAGATTGGTCAAGGCATTAACATGGTTCAAGGAGCCTTGTAAGGGGTTAGCGGGATCATTAGTCTGGTGCTGCAGGCTACTTATGGCAGCAATGCAGACCTCCATGTCGTTAAGTCAAGGAAGGGGAAGCAGGCCAGCCCATGTAAAAATGTCTGCTCCAATTCTGACCCTAATCAGATGCGACTTCACTTAATGAGCAGCTTCTCTCGCACACATGCTTCAAAAATGTATACTGCCAATAGCGTTTTACACTTTATTAGCAGACATATGCTGTCTTTTGGCCAGCAAAAAGTGTCATTGGCTGCCATTGAAACATGGCTGTGAAATATCGCAGTGAGCAAAAGGGACATGTTTACAACTT
Organism: Nerophis lumbriciformis; assembly: GCF_033978685.3. Lineage (NCBI taxonomy): Eukaryota > Metazoa > Chordata > Actinopteri > Syngnathiformes > Syngnathidae > Nerophis > Nerophis lumbriciformis. Next base: position 18,097,413 of record NC_084583.2, on the reverse strand, counting down.
CAGCAGCCTATCAATGCTGAGTCCCATTGACCTTCTGCATTACAATAAGATGCTCCCTTCCCCACGCGCAGTATAAAAATGACAAGTCTTCTTTACTATGACTGATGGTGCTGCACTTGTCATTACAGGTGGGAATCTTTGGCCACCTCACCATTCCATTACGATTCAATTAAAAATGTATTATTGATTGATTGATTGATTGAGTCGCTCCGGAGTATAAGTCGCACCGGCCGAAAATGCATAATAAAGAAGAAAAAATAAATGTATTTGATAAAACCCAACACCAAGAATAGACATTTGAAAGGTAATTTAAAATTAAAGCTGCAAGCAGCATTGGTCGGGCCCGTGTATTTGGCAGGTGCTAGTCCTAACTGTCCCAATACTTTTGTCCAGTGATAGTCATAAGTGTCCCAATACTTTTGTCTACTTTTAGTCTGAAGTGTCCCAAGACTTTTGTCTAGTGTACCTACCTTGTCTGCATTGTGTGGGCACGTTGGTGCTTCCTGCTTTTAAGCAGCCATCTTAAAAAAACAGCAGCATCAGCGCAGCGGGTCTTTGAAAGGTCATAAAATCAAAACCGGAGCAGTTAGAAAAAAAGCGCTTCTGTCATTGTAATCACAAGGGTTCAATCTCTCTCCTGTGTTAGTTTGAAGGCGAAACGACAAACGCGCTCAGAGGAGTTCGTTTTTGAAGGAAGGTGACCGGTTTTTACAAAAAATTTGTTTTGAAGGGGGAATAGCAAACTTCCTGTTGATTTTTGCTGGGGGTTGTCAATTTATGAAATGTAGGTCTAAGTGAGACCTACATAGAGGTTTTTGTTTCATGTCTCTCCGACCTTCCCAGTGGGAGTTACAGGCAGTTTTGTCATTTTTTTCTTCCGAGGAGCAGTTTTTTCTGTGTTTTATTCAAAAATTGCGGTAGAGCGCAATTTTGAGATTTGGGGTTAGGTTTTTTTATTAGATCGCAATTTCTGCTAGTCCTGATGTGTGCGTTCAGTTTGGTGAGTTTTGAAGCATGTTAAGGGGGTCAAATTACAGCTCAAAGAGGCAAAAGTGACTGTTTTTTGTACTTTTTTGTCTTGAAGGGGGAATTGCCAACTTCCTGTTGATTTTAGCCCGAGAATGTACTATTATGAAATGTAGGTCTAAGTCAGACCTACATAGAGGTTTTTGTTTCATGTCTCTCCGACCTTCCTAGTGGGAGTTACAGGCAGTCTAGTTTTTTTTTTTTCTAGGGGGCGCTAGAGCGCAATGTTGAGTTTTGTGGTTCGTTTTTTTTTTAAAAAGGCAATTTTCGCAGGTCCTGATGTGTGGGTCAAATATGGTGAGTTTTGAAGCATGTTAAGTGGGTCAAATTACAGTTTAATGTGGCGGCGGAAGAATAAAGAATAAAGAATAAAACCTTACAAATACAATAGGTCCTTATGTCCCATTGCATAAGGACTCCCTTTGGGAGTCCTTATACAATGGGCCATGCGGGCCCTAATAAAGAATAGTGAACAACAGGCTGAATAAGTGTACGTTATATGAGGCATAAATAACCAACTGGTATGTTAACGTAACATATTATGGTAAGAGTCATTCAAATAACTATAACATATAGAACATGCTATACGTTTACCAAACAATCTGTCACTCCTAATCGCTAAATCCCATGAAATCTTGTACATCTAGTCTCTTACATGAATGAGATCAATAATATTATTTGATATTTTACGGTAATGTGCTAATAATTTCACACATAAGTCGCTCCTGAGTATAAGTCGCACCCAAACTATGAAAAAAACTGACTTATAGTCCGAAAAACACGGTACATCTTTCATTTATATATAATAATGCAGATTTACATTTCTTTTTGTTTCGCTAAATAAGCGTTTATCCCTTGCACCTTTTAAAAACAGTGCATTTGTAATAACAAATTCCCGTCACATTTATTAAATGAATGAAAATGTACGCAAAACTGGAACATAAGTGCCCTATAAAAAAGGGAGGTGATAGGATCTCTTGGTGAGGTGGCTCACTGCAGTCAACTAAATGTTATAACTGTCTGAATAACTTTATTTACAATGAATACATCGATTATAGATTGACGTTTACTAATCGATTCTTATAATTGTCCATGTCCGAATTGCGACGCATGTAAAAATTGATTATTTAAGAATATCGATACTTGAATACCAAGTCAATACCAACACTTGCTTTTTTCACAAGGGCTAGTAGTACTGAATACTGTCAACACTTTTGCATTCTTGGCATGCAAGCACTGAACAGTCAGCGACGAAAAAGAAAGCTTGCTGTTAATAATAAAAAAAAATTTAAAAAGCCAGTGTTTCCATAAATTTACTTATTTGTGTCAGGCTGCCACAAATGCAAATTTGGCCCTTCCATTTCACCCGTCCTCATAAACAAATCCCAATGGAACTGTGGCCTGCTTTGGATGTACTCTACGTGAATGAAGAGAGTTTCTTGCGTCACGCAATCAAATACAAAGAAAAAAAAACAGGAATGGCGAAGTGTGTTGTGTTGCAAAAACAATGAGAGTAAAGCACCTATCCTAAGTAGTCGTCACGCAAGTGAGCGTGTAGCTCCGCCTCCACAAGCCCAGAGAGTATAAACAAAGCATGCACAAAACCACCAGAAGCAACTTAACCTTTATCACTTCATAAAGTGCTAAAAATGGGCAACAATTTGCCTTCCTGGTGAAATAAGTAAACCAGTGGTGTTCAAAGTGTGGCACGGGGGCCATTTGTGGAACCTACTTCCTTCTTTTATGGGCCGTTGCAGAAGAGAAAAAAGGCAAAATGTAATGAGAAAATGCTGAAATGTTGAAACTGATAACGATTAAAAACGATTTGCCCTTAAATATATTATATCATTTTTCGTAGGCTATTTAATTACTAATTACATTATGACGTTGCGCCACATTTTGATATACTGGGAGGCTATAGGCCAGGGCTACTCAACTACATAATGAAGATGGCCGCAGTTTCAAGAGTCCAAGGGCCCAGGGACCGTAAAGCGAAATGTGGATTTTTCGCCAGAAAGTGCCTCCACGGGTTATATTGCTTTAAGACTGTGTTTACTTCATTACAAAGCAAACACATTGGCTTTCACACTGCACTGTCAATAAATTCATTTTTATGTCTTTGCTACTCGTTTCCAGCGTGTGCAGATAGTTAACAGTATGAAGAAAAAGAAGCTCTAGTTTTTGTTGAGGACTGATGTTTCTTCTTTTGAATAATTTTCCTTCCTACAAGCAGTAGAAAATGGATGGATGGATTCCTGCTACTTCATGTTACAGACAATGGTATTTTTACCAAGCCTTTTTTTGGGATTACCGTATTTTCCGCACTATTAGCCGCACCTAAAAACCACAAATTTACTCAAAAGCTGACAGTGCGGCTTTTAACCCGGTACGCTTTATATATGGATTAATATTACGATTCATTTTCATAAAGTTTCGATCTCGCAACTACGGTAAACAGCCGCCATCTTTTTTCCCGGTAGAACAGGAAGCGCTTCTTCTTCTACGCAAGCAACCGCCAAGGTAAGCACCCGCCCCCATAGAACAGGAAGCGCTTCTTCTTCTACTGTAAGCAACCACCCGCCCGCGTAGAAGAAGAAAAAGCGCGCGGATATTACCGTACCGGTACGTTTCATTTCCTTTGTGTGTTTACATCTGTAAAGACCACAAAATGGCTCCTACTAAGCGTCAGGGATCCGGTTCATGAAAAGACGCAATCTCTCCATCCGCACACGGATTACTATTTCACAGCAGCTGATATTCCTGTGAACCGCACTGTGGATACAACGGGAGCACGTACGGTGAATATTCGCACCACAGGGAATGAGAAGTCATCCTTCACTGTGGTTCTAGCTTGCCATGCTAATGGCCAGAAACTTCCACCCATGGTGATATTCAAAAGGAAGACCTTGCCAAAAGAGACCTTTCCAGCCGGCGTCATCATAAAAGCTAACTCGAAGGGATGGATGAAGAAAAGATGAGCGAGTGGTTAAGGTAAGTTTAAGTTTACGCGAAGAGGCCGGGTGGCTTTTTTCACGCAGCTCTGTCCATGTTGATATACGATTCCATGCGCGCCCACATCACGCTGGTTTTAATATATTATTAAAGTTTGACTGACCTATTTGACTGTTTTTTTGACATTCCTTTAGCGCAGTTAGATGCGGATTAAAACACGGGGCGGCTTATAGGTGGACAAAGTTTTGAAATATGCCGTTCATTGAAGGCGCGGCTTATAACCCAGGGCGCCTTATGGTGCGGAAAATACGGTATATATACCGCAATAATATTGTACCGTGGCCGTAATATCGTGATAGTATTGTACCAGGAGATTTTGATACCGTTACATCCCTAATAGATACATACACATATATATACACCTACATACTGTATATAAACATAATACACACACACACACACACACATATCTAATTACATTTTGTGGGGAGAAAAAAATCTAAAATATGTTTTAAGTTATTGTACACAAAAGTTTTCATAACAGATGTCTGGTACTCAATGCAGGTGAACGACTAAATGATATGAGGAATAACACAATCAGTAACCCCGCCCAATAACTACAACGGTCTAAAGTCAAGTCCCAATTTGTCAATTAGTCTGGATAAAGGCAGTATGGCCGGAAAGAAGACAAATCATGGCTGGCTTATTGTGAAGGTCCTCAAGTAGCACTCTTGATGCCTTCCTCGCACGCCCACGTGCACGCCCACTTTTAACAGGGCAGATCTCCTACGGGATTACTCTAGACCTTGTCATGCAAAAGGTAAGCCATGGCTATTTGCAGTCCTGGCACGGTGACACAACCGTGGGGAGTCTTCCAGATGGACCTCATCCTTCAGCTGCTTTTCTGTTGTAAAGCTTATGTTGGGTCTATGTTTTGCAGCATGTGGTGACAATCAACAGCAGGACAATGACAAGACATAAAGAAACAACGCGGAGGATTCAGCAGTTAATATTTACAATAGCAGAGAACTGACTTGTATTAAAAAAAAGTTTCCTCCACCATTACAATAAGGGCGTTCCCCACCCTCCTGTGATGGCCTTCATCATATTGTCTATCTTTCAGCATAATTTGTCTTTCAGTTTTTCTATTAGGAATACAACAAAATTTACTTCTAATTTGATTTTTTTTTTTTACAGAGTCCTGGCAAAGTTACAGATTAGATAAGTGAAACACACAGCATGTCATGTGCAGAGGTGGGTAGAGTAGCCAGAAATTGTACTCAAGTAAGAGTACTGTTACTTTAGAGATTTATTACTCAAGTAAAAGTAAGGAGTAGTCACCTAAATATTTACTTGAGTAAAAGTAAAAAGTATGTTGTGAAAAAACTACTCAAGTACTGAGTAACTGATGAGTAACATACACACACATATCATATATATATATATATATATATATATATATATATATATATATATATACATACACACACACACACACAGACATATATATATTGATATATACAGTATATAATTTATATTCATTTATTTTGCCGTTTTTGTTTACATGTTAAAGGTGTTTTAATGAATATACATGCATGTTTAACACATATAGATTCCTTTCTTTCATGAAGACTAGAATATAAGTTGGTGTATTACCTGATTCTGATGACTTGCATTGATTGTAATCAGACAGTTGTGCTGATCACATCCACGTTTTCAAATGGAGGAGAAAAAAGTTCCTCCTTTCTGTCTAATACCACATGAAAGTGGTTGGTTTTTGGCATCTTATTTGTCCAGCTTCCATATTCGTTTTTATACACTTTACAAGAAATACATTGGCGGCAAACTCCGTAGCTTGCTAGCTTGTTTGCGCTGGCTTTCGGAGACTCTTATTTTGAAAGCGCAGGCGCGATGGAGCGGCACTTTTATTGTGAAGACAGGAACTGTGCAGTCAGTCTTTAGGCTTTTGACGGGATGTACGGTTGAAATAAAAAAGTATATTTTTTCCTTCACACTTTTGATTGATTGATTGAAACTTTTATTAGTAGATTGCACAGTACAGTACATATTTCGTACAATTGACCACTAAATGGTAACACCCCAATAAGTTTTTCAACTTGTTTAAGTCAGGTCATGTGACCGCCTGGCTCTGTTTGATTGGTCCAACGTCACCAGTGACTGCATCTGATTGGTGGAACGGAGTGAACGTCACCAGTGACTGTATTTGTTGAAACGCAGGCACTATGAAGGTCTGTCTGACAGACCAAAACAAACAAAGCGTGCATTAACAGATCGATAAAAATTAGTAGCGAGCTGAATGTAGATAAAAGTAGCGGAGTAAAAGTAGCGTTTCTTCTCTATGAATATACTCAAGTAAAAGTAAAAGTATGTTGCATTAAAACTACTCTTAGAAGTACAATTTATCCAAAAAGTTACTCAAGTAGATGTAACGGAGTAAATGTAGCGCGCTACTACCCACCTCTGGTCATGTGTGTTATTATACCTGTTGGGAGTGCATTCCACATTGATGTGGCATAGAAAGAGAATGAGTTAAGACCTTTGTTAGATCGGAATCTGGGTTTAACGTGGTTAGTGGAGCTCCCCCTGGTGTTGTGGTTATGTCGGTCATTTACGTTAAGGAAGTAGTTTGACATGTACTTCGGTCGGTATCAGGGAGGTGTAGCGGATTTTATAGACTAGGCTCAGTGCAAGTTTTGCGATGCAAATGCTGGTTGTTTGCATGTAATGGTATTACAGCAGCCACTTTACGTACAGCAGAGGAAGGAGAACAAAGACAAATCACAGTGAAATCCGAGCTGCTCCTCTGCGGTGCTCCGGTCCGACCGTTTCAGAAATATTTCTCATGCTTTTAATAATTTGGCATTGCCTGCTTGACAGTAACCTTCCTTCACTTTAGCACTGCATTCTTGTGGAGATGCCACGCGTGTGCATAGGATTCCTGACATTATTGCACATCACCGTCAGTCAGACTGGCCGTGAACATGAACGCTGCATGTATCCTTTTTCTTTTCTTTATAAAAACCACAAACCTGGGTGGGTGAGATTCCGGGCTGGAATGGGAAAAGTGGCGGGGGGAACAGGAAGAAGATCAGCACTAAATGTGGCCACACGCCTACGCCCACAGCAGTGTGCATGAAACCCCTCTCTCTTATCCCAAACAAACTGAGCATTCATGCCCTGCACCGTACACAGGCCTGGGCCCATAAACTCTGCTCCACCATGTATTCACCTACAAATTATTGTCCAGAAACCATATTATTGTCAACAGTATTTTGAGAGCAAATTAACTTTTAACATTGTAATTGGAGCATAAACTTTTAAATATCCAAGTTAAATACAACTACAAATAAAATACACCATATTTTTCGGACCATAAGGCGCACTGCCAATGAGCGGGTCTAGTCAGGTCTATTTTCATACCCGATTATCCATCCATCCATCCATCTTCTTCCGCTTATCCGAGGTCGGGTCGCGGGGGCAGCAGCCTAAGCAGGGAAGCCCAGACTTCCCTCTCCCCAGCCACTTCGTCCAGCTCCTCCCGGGGGATCCCGAGGCGTTCCCAGGCCAGCCGGGAGACATAGTCTTCCCAACGTGTCCTGGGTCTTCCCCGTGGCCTCCTACCGGTCGGACGTGCCCTAAACACCTCCCGAGGGAGGCGATCGGGTGGCATCCTGACCAGATGCCCGAACCACCTCATCTGGCTCCTCTCGATGTGGAGGAGCAGCGGCTTTACTTTGAGCTCCCCCCGGATGACAGAGCTTCTCACCCTATCTCTAAGGGAGAGCCCTGCCACCCGGCGGAGGAAACTCATTTCGGCCGCTTGTACCCGTGATCTTGTCCTTTCGGTCATAACCCAAAGCTCATGACCATAGGTGAGGATGGGAACGTAGATCGACCGGTAAATTGAGAGCTTTGCCTTCCGGCTCAGCTCCTTCTTCACCACAACGGATCGATACAGCGTCCGCATTACTGAAGACGCCGCACCGATCCGCCTGTCGATCTCACGATCCACTCTTCCCTCACTCGTGAACAAGACTCCGAGGTACTTGAACTCCTCCACTTGGGGGAGGGTCTCCTCCCCAACCCGAAGATGGCATTCCACCCTTTTCCGGGCGAGAACCATGGACTCGGACTTGGAGGTGCTGATTCTCATCCCAGTCGCTTCACACTCGGCTGCGAACCGATCCAGCGAGAGCTGGAGATCCTGGCCAGATGAAGCCATCAGGACCACATCATCTGCAAAAAGCAGAGACCTAATCCTGTAGCCACCAAACCAGATCCCCTCAACGCCTTGACTGCGCCTAGAAATTCTGTCCATAAAAGGTATGAACAGAATCGGTGACAAAGGGCAGCCTTGGCGGAGTCCAACCCTCACTGGAAACGTGTCCGACTTACTGCCGGCAATGCGGACCAAGCTCTGACACTGATCATACAGGGAGCGGACCGCCAAAATCAGACAGTCCGATACCCCATACTCTCTGAGCACTCCCCACAGGACCTCCCGAGGGACACGGTCGAATGCCTTCTCCAAGTCCACAAAACACATGTAGACTGGTTGGGCAAACTCCCATGCACCCTCAAGGACCCTGCCGAGAGTATAGAGCTGGTCCACAGTTCCACGACCAGGACGAAAACCACACTGTTCCTCCTGAATCCGAGGTTCGACTATCCGGCGTAGCCTCCTCTCCAGTACACCTGAATAGACCTTACCGGGGAGGCTGAGGAGTGTGATCCCACGATAGTTAGAACACACCCTCCGGTTCCCCTTCTTAAAGAAAGGAACCACCACCCCGGTCTGCCAATCCAGAGGTACCTCCCCCGATGTCCACGCGATGCTGCAGAGTCTTGTCAACCAAGACAGTCCCACAGCATCCAGATACCCGATTATAAGGCGCATTAAAGGGGTCGTATTATGATTTGTTTCTACATTTAAAACTTCCTTGTGATCTACATAACATGTAATGGTGGTTCTTTGGTCAAAATGTTGCATAGATGATGTTTTACACGTCATCTTCAGGCTGAGCCGTTTTGTGGGTGGGTCTTTTTGACGTGCCTCCACTTCGACAGCGTCTTCTCCCCGTCATCTTTGTTGTACCGGTAAATTTTAGCGCTTCCTTAGCGAGTCTATCCACAGACTTTAGTCAAAACTATTTGGTACTTGGTATTAGAAATGGCAAGAGCGGAGGATGAAAGCCCCACAACAAGAGGATAGAGAAAAAGAAGGAGCTTATTGACTACGACACGGACTAGCGCACATTTTCAGGTCTTCTGCAGATCCCAAATACACATCAACAGGCACCAATAAGTAAGGATTGTTGGTTTTGCATAATACTGAGAAACAAAACGCCAGATAGCACGTCTCCTAATAGGTGCCATTTTGGGGTCTTAATTAGGGATGATGTTTGATAAGAAATTATCGTGTTTGAGCCCATTATCGAATCCTCTTATCGAACCGATTCCTTATCGATTCTCTTATCGAATCCAGATAGGTTGTTGTATATGGAAAAAAACACAATATTTGGTTTAACAAAAGCTCATTTTTATTTTATAAGAAAAAAATAAAATTAAATAAATAAATAAATATTGACAGTTACCCCCCTAAAAAAAAATAATAATACCATAATATTGACTGTTACCCAAAGTATATTAAGTGGGATTTTTCAGAAAAACAAATATATACAGTAACACAAAAACAACCTGTCTCTGTGATTACTATAGGTGTATAAATAATAATATAGTGTTAAATAAAATCAGTCCCTTGGGCACAAAACTGAAAATAATACAGCTCTCCAAAAAGTGCACTTCTGCTGCTATTGGAACATACTAACTACACACACTATGACACTAAGAACACCACAGTCGTCAATCAACAATTCTTCCCCCCTTACATGAGAGCAAAGCCTGGCAATAATTGCATATTGCCTATTCTGCCCTCACTTTAAGTGTTGAGGTTATACAGCTTGGCAGACAGCTAACAAACAATCCAAAGCAGATTAATCCATTTAGGCTCTTTATTGTTGTTGATCTTGCTTTGTCTTTTCCTATCTTTAATTTTGTCTTGCACTGGACTGTTATTTTTTTAAACTGAAATACACACAATGACAAATGTATAAGCTATGTGATTCAATTAACATACTGAAATGTAACACACAATATGTAAATATTAGCTCCACACAAATATACAGTACTATCATCAAACAAATACTTCTGAGTGTTGAAACTATTTCGATGGTGGAAATACACGACTGGCAGCCATTTTAAGTCCTCAAAACATCCATTGAAACAGCGCACAAAAATCGTTTTTCAATAAACATCTTAGTATCAAACTTAAACACTTTCCACCTTAATATTGAGTTACATAAGCAAGTTAAACAGTTTACTTACAGACTTATCTTTTCCAAGGCTTGTAAGAGCTAACACAACTTGTCTACTTCTCAATTGTCTCAACCCGGAAGTGCCCGAACTAATGACGCGTAGTATTTTCATATCGCCACAAAGTGTCAGTAAGAGTCTACAATCAAATGGGCATAACATTGCAGGTCCCACAGGGCATTTCCTGTACGTGGGAAGGGATTCGTTCCCAGGGATTCGAATAAAGAACCAACTCGTTTTCTTTACTATAGTGGCCTCGATAAAAGGAACCGGTTCTCAAAAAGGGATTTGAGTCCATGGAATCGGTTCTTTTCTTATCGAACAACCGGGAGAAACGATTCCGAACATCATCCCTAGTCTTAATACACACACCATAATAAAACCGTATGTTGAAGCACAGTACGTCTGACTACGGTAGCTGTAATGTCCCACTGGGGTGAGTTTTTCCTTGCCCTTATGTGGGCTCTGTACCGAGGATGTCGTTGTGGCTTGTGCAGCCCTTTGAGCCACTTGTGATTTAGGGCTGTATAAATAAACATTGATTGATTGATTGATTAATGCTTCAACAATCCATGAAGAGGTGCGACTTTGTAGCTTAACAAAGTCAAGATTTTTGAGCGCTGTGTGCAATGTTGTATATTCTCAATGAAACTTTTGCAGTTGGATAAAAATCACAACCAAAAGCAATAAAATAGGTTCTGTCTCTGTTAACGAGGTGGTGGACATTTGAATAAACATGACCAAAACAATAAATGGCTAAATAATTTAATAATAGTGTTAAATGTGCTCAAAAAGTACTTAAACAGGCTAAATCTTTTCAACCGAGTTGTATTTTTTTTAATAACTAAAATACCGTATTTTCCGCACTATTAGCCGCACCTAAAAACCACAAATTTACTCAAAAGCTGACAGTGCGGCTTTTAACCCGGTGCGCTTTATATATGGATTAATATTAAGATTCATTTTCATAAAGTTTCGATCTCGCAACTACGGTAAACAGCCGCCATCTTTTTCCCCGTAGAAGAGGAAGTGCTTCTTCTTCTACGCAAGCAACCGCCAAGGTAAGCACCCGCCCCCATAGAACAGGAAGCGCTTCTTCTTCTACTGTAAGCAACCACCCGCCCGCGTAGAAGAAGAAAAAGCGCGCGGATATTACGTTTCATTTCCTTTGTGTGTTTACATCTGTAAAGATCACAAAATGGCTCTTACTAAGCGACAGGGATCCGGTTCATTAAAAGACGCAATCTCTCCATCCGCACACGGACTACTATTTCACAGCAACTGCCTAAAGACTTTCAAGAAAAGCTGGCTACTTTCCGTGCATATTGTAAAAACAAGATAGCTGAAAAAAAGATCCGGCCAGAGAACATTATCAACATGGACGAGGTTCCACTGACTTTTGATATTCCTGTGAACCGCACTGTGGATACAACGGGAGCACGTACGGTGAATATTCGCACCACAGGGAATGAGAAGTCATCCTTCACTGTGGTTCTAGCTTGCCATGCTAATGGCCAGAAACTTCCACCCATGGTGATATTCAAAAGGAAGACCTTGCCAAAAGAGACCTTTCCAGCCGGCGTCATCATAAAAGCTAACTCGAAGGGATGGCTGGATGAAGAAAAGATGAGCGAGTGGTTAAGGTAAGTTTACGCGAAGAGGCCGGGGTGGCTTTTTTCACGCAGCTCCATCCATGTTGATATACGACTCCATGCGCGCCCACATCACGCTGGTTTTTAATATATTATTAAAGTTTGACTGACCTATCTGACTGTTATTTTGACATTCCTTTAGCGCAGTTAGATGCGGCTTACAACACGGGGCGGCTTATAGGTGGACAAAGTTTTGAAATATGCCGTTCATTGAAGGCGCGGCTTATAACCCAGGGCGCCTTATGGTGCGGAAAATACGGTAAACAGACACACAATATACTTTCTTGGAATAGAAAACAATATTGTCTTGGCTCCATAAGAGCTACATAAATGTTCAAATATTTATTTAATAAATGCAACTTAGGTGATCAGTTTGTTTCACTTCCGGTTTATGTGACATCACCCAAGTTCACGTCCGGTTGAACACATTGTGCTTCACCGCTACATTGTGGCGTTTATATCCATCACTTTGCTGTATGTTAGTTGTTAGCCAGTAATGTGTTTATGCAAGATTTGATTGGGATAGGACATTTCTTAGTGGGGAAAGATGTTTGTTTCTTGTTTTCATGTTAGCATTTAAGATAGCTAGCAAGCAAACGCGAGTCAGTCCATAATTTGAATCAAAGTGCGGTTATCAATTACGGTTTTTCCATCATTTTAATACGCTAATACTAACCATTGGGAGTTTTACCAGGGTTATATTTACTGTTTGTGTGTGTGTAGTACAAAGGCCTGCGGCTGCAGAAACCACTCTTACAGCCCATAACAACGCATACACATGGCGATTATCGGGGCGATTCATTTCCATTAATCATTCGATTAATTGAAATCGGCCCAGGTCTAACAATACGACCCTGCAGATGCAGAGTGAACACTGGGGTTGCATATTGCGACAATGAACCTTATCAGGACATCAATATGGCTGACTTTGCGAGCTCCTATCAAGCCTCTGCTAGGGTGACACACTGATGCTGCAGATGAAATCCAGGTCAGACTTTGTTATGGTAACCCTGCATAGATAAAGGAAGGGGGTTTGGCCATATGTCAACATATACATGACCATGGCACACAGTACATTCACATCTGCAGTAACAAAATTGTTTTTAAAGCAAAAATCAACTTACAGTGTTGGCGTTAACGCACTTTTTGTGTCTTTTTACGCACTGAAATCAGAAAGGATGCAAAATTCCGGAAGTCCAAACGGGTTTTTTCAACATTTTTTACCGATTAACGCTTTCCGCCGGTGTTTTGTTTTGTTTGTATTTGCCGGGTCAAATGATTACCGTATTTTTCGGAGTATAAGTCGCACCGGCCGAAAATGCTTAATAAAGAAGGAAAAAAAAACATAAATCGCACTGGAGTATAAGTCGCATTTTTGGGGGAAATGTATTTGATAAAAGCCAACACCAAGAATAGACATTTGAAAGGCAATTTAAAATAAATCAAGAATAGTGAACAGGCTGAATAAGTGTACGTTATATGAGGCATAAATAACCAACTGGTATGTTAATGTAACATATTATGGTAAGAGTCATTCAAATAACTATAACATATAGAACATGCAGTGTTTCCCACAGGGCAGGCATCTATTTGTGGTGGTGTGGTCAGGGGGTGGGGGGTGGCGGCGGCAGCGGCGATGACCAAGAAGAACGCGGAGTTGGAATATAATTACAACACTTTATGTACATATTTATATACAGATTTGAACAATTAGTTATTCACTGAAATATATTTATTAATTGTCGTTCTTACAAAAAATATATCTTATAAAATATAAAAGCTAAAATGTCTCTTAAAGCTCTGCCCCTTTAATTAGTGCATACTAAATAATTTAACTTTAGCCTACTACTACAACCATATTATTTACCAGCAACATAAAGTGAAACAGAGGCAGAGGTGTCCTGCCACAGTCAGTCAACCTCCTCCTCCTCCTCCTGCTGCTGCTGAACAGGTCGCACTCGAGCTAGTCGCTCTATGTTTTGTCGTGGTCCTCTCTATAAGGCACATAAGAATATAAATTAGGACCCTTTTCATGAGAAAAGTGCATTTCTGATCTGACCCTGCTTTATTTTTCAGTGTTTGCTGAGTCTCACCTGTTCCCTCCGCCCTAATTTTTCTACTTGCCCGACTTCTCAAATCTACTTGCCCCAATATTTTTACTTGTCCTGCCTAGGTTTTTTTCTGGATGTGTAGTGCTCATGGCTTATATCTTACTAAAATCCTTCCCGTTGACTATTTACAACACTATACAGTATTTATTATTATTATTATCTATAATTACATTTAAATGGCATTGCATACATGTAAAATTAAATGCTATTACACATTATTTGACCAGTAGCAGTTACACCCATCTGAACAGGTCAGCCACCTGTTTAAAGCCCGATCACAGTTGAAATCTTGAAATGAAGGGCCTTTAATGGCCAAAACATTAACCTGGACAACATTTTAACAGCTGGTTGGCTCAGATTTTATTCTTTTCTTTGCATTCACATGCTGCAGTGGAGAGTGGACAATTTAGCTTCAGTACACGTGTGTTTATTGACAACAGGGTTATAACCTGGACACGTTAGCTCGTCGGTATGAAAACAGGTGATTGTTATTACGTGCGTCTGCCCCGGCCCCCGAGTCAAACAGCGGCGGTGTTAATGAAGCAGCGTCAGGCTGCTCACCGTCAGTGAAACGCTCGGTGAAATCGCGGATTAACGTTAAATATATGACGAGCCGCGAGCGATGCAGCTATAACCTATCTACCTATAACCTACATTACCCTCGTATTTTGATCCCGTCCGTCCGTCCGTCCATCCGTCCTCGTCTTCGTCTTCTTCTTCTGGCCCACCAGGTGAATTAAGTGCTATTGGCGGAGTTACAATGCATAGTAGGCTACCGCCACCTACTGCACCGGAGTTGTAACTACAAGGTACATTCACATAAAGAGTCCCATTGCTTTTATGAGCGGTCGAGCGAGTCAAAAGCCGAAAAATCCATTTGTGGCGGACGTAATTCTTTCGTGGCGGGCCGCCACAAATAAATGAATGTATGGGAAACACTGACATGCTATACGTTTACCAAACAATCTGTCACTCCTAATCGCTAAATCCCATGAAATCCTATACGTCTAGTCTCTTACGTGAATGAGATCAATAATATTATTTGATATTTTACGCTAATGTGTTAATCATTTCACACATAAGTCGCTCCTGAGTATAAGTCGCACCCCCGGCCAAACTATGAAAAAAAACTGCGACTTATAGTCCGAAAAATAGGGTAACTATTATTGGTCGACTTCAAAGTGATGAACTTTTGGGTACAATTTCTTCAATTTGGATTCGCCGAAAGTTTTGTGGATCACAAATACTGCATTTCCAGTGTTAGGACTCCCGGGTGTTATTGTTTTGGTCGTGGCGAGCAATAAACCCAAGAAGCCGAGCTTCAATGAAAAGTGGCTTCAGGAGCCACTTTTCAGCAAATGGCTGACTTAAGAAAACGGAAAGATGTTTTGCACGCCATGTGAAAGGGCCAAGAAAAAGAGCACCTTTACAACTGATGTTCAAAGATCCAGCCTCACCAGGGACCAAGACACACCCTCCAAATTGCCTCCCTACAGTTCCGCTCTTTGGTCGGAATGACAAGGTGGTCGATTTGTTACAACTCTATATTGATGTTTTCCACAAAGTCAAGTGGACATCCACCATGCTAGTAACACTCCTGAACATGCTAGCGCTCCCTCTCCTAACTTGCCCACTCACTCACTCACCCCACATACCGCCATTCTTACAGCTTATGGCCATCACAAAGCCAGAGATGAAATGCTAGAGTGCCACTCTATTAAATGACATTGAAACTAACTTGCAAAAAGCTCATTTCGTTGGCATTATTTGCCATGAAAGTGCAGATTTGGCACTTTTTAAAGGACTGATGATCTACATACAGGTGAGAATAATCAATTCCATTTGTCATATGCCCCGGCACACCATTATCATCACTTCATGACCCGAGCAAAACACTTTTATACCGAAATAAATTAACCTACAACTTATTAAATAAAACATAGAAAAAAATACCGGCAGCGGTAAAATTTAGATCCATGAAGGAAAGAAGGTTAATTATTGTTTCTAACAATTTATAATAATTTCACCTACTCAGTGGCCTAGTGGTTAGAGTGTCCGCCCTGAGATGGGTAGGCTGTGAGTTCATACCAAAGACTATAAAAATGAGAGCCATTACCTCCCTGCTTGGAACTCAGCATCAAGGGTTGGAATTGGGGGTTAAATCACCAAAAATTATTCCCGGGCGCGGCCACTGCTGCTGCTCACTGCTCCCCTCACCTCCCAGGAGGTGATCAAGGGTGATGGGTCAAATGCAGAGAATAATTTGGCCACACCTAGTGTGTGTGTGTGTGTGTGACTATCATTGGTACTTTTTAACTGAATAAACTTAAGGCCGCCTTTAAGCTTCAGTAATGCGGACGCTGTATCGATCCGTTGTGGTGAAGAAGGAGCTGAGCCGGAAGGCAGAGCTCTCAATTTACCGGTCGATCTACGTTCCCATCCTCACCTATGGTCATGAGCTTTGGGTTATGAGCGAAAGGACAAGATCACGGGTACAAGCGGCCAAAATGAGTTTCCTCCGCCGGGTGGCGGGTCTCTCCCTTAGAGATAGGGTGAGAAGCTCTGCCACCCAGGAGGAGCTCAAAGTAAAGCTGCTGCTCCTCCACATGGAGAGGAGCCAGATGAGGTGGTTCGGGCATCTGGTCAGGATGCCACCCGAACGCCTCCCTAGGGAAGTGTTTAGGACACGTCCGACCGGTAGGAGGCCACGGGGAAGACCCAGGACAAGTTGGGTAGACGCCTCGGGATCTCCCGGGTAGAGCTGGACCAAGTGGCTGGGGAGAGGAAAGTCTGGGCTTCTCTGCTTAGGCTGCTGCCCCCGCGATCCGTCCTCGGATAAGCGGAAGAAGATGGATGGATGAATAAACTTACATATTCATAAAAATTTGCTTTCTTTTGTATTATTTTTTTTAATGAATTAAATAACGTTTATGACAACCGTTTCCCAAAAACACAATATAGAACAGACCTGGGCAAATGAAGGCCCGGGGGTCACATGCGGTCCGTAAAGCTTTTCAATCTGGCCTGCCCAGACATTCCCAAATATTTTTTTAGATCTTTAAGATGGAAAGTGTAGCTGCCATTATGATGTGCAGTGATGTCTTGAACTACCGTATTTTCCGCACTATAAGGCGCACCTAAAAACCACAAATTTTCTCAAAAGCTGACAGTGCGCCTTATAACCCGGTGCGCTTTATATATGGATAAATATTAAGATTCATTTTCATAAAGTTTCGGTCTCGCAACTTCGGTAAACAGCCGCCATCTTTTTTCCCGGTAGAACAGGAAGCGCTTCTTCTTCTACGCAAGCAACCGCCAAGGTAAGCACCCGCCCCCATAGAACAGGAAGCGCTTCTTCTTCTACTGTAAGCAACCACCCGCCCGCGTAGAAGAAGAAAAAGCGCGCGGATATCACCGTACGTTTCATTTCCTTTGTGGGTTTACATCTGTAAAGACCACAAAATGGCTCCTACTAAGCGACCGGGATCCGGTTCATGAAAAGACGCAATCTCTCCATCCGCACACGGATTACTATTTCACAGCAACTGATATTCCTGTGAACCGCACTGTGGATACAACGGGAGCACGTACGGTGAATATTCGCACCACAGGGAATGAGAAGTCATCCTTCACTGTGGTTCTAGCTTGCCATGCTAATGGCCAGAAACTTCCACCCATGGTGATATTCAAAAGGAAGACCTTGCCAAAAGAGACCTTTCCAGCCGGCGTCATCATAAAAGCTAACTCGAAGGGATGGATGAAGAAAAGATGAGCGAGTGGTTAAGGTAAGTTTAAGTTTACGCGAAGAGGCCGGGTGGCTTTTTTCACGCAGCTCTGTCCATGTTGATATACGTATGTTTGTGATTGCACATTTGCGTACATTTTGGGAGTGAACAGAGTTGTTAGAACGCTGGTTTTTAATATATTATTAAAGTTTGACTGACCTATCTGACTGTTTTTTTGACATTCCTTTAGCGCAGTTAGATGCGGCTTACAACATGGGGCGGCTTATTGGTGGACAAAGTTTTGAAATATGCCGTTCATTGAAGGCGCGGCTTATAACCCAGGGCGCCTTATGGTGCGGAAAATACGGTATACAACATATTTCAATGTGCTTTTGCACGATATTTTAGTGACTAGTGTTGTCCTGATACCAATATTATTTTGATACTTTTTAATATTTTTCTAAATAAAGGGGACCAGACAAAATTGCAATATTGGCTTTATTTTAACAAAAAATCTTAGCGTGTGGCGGACCGGTACTTTTCAGCGGCGGTATGGTACCGAATACGATTCATTAGTATCGCAGTACTATACTAATACCCGTATACCGTACAACCTGAATAGTTACTATGGTAATATACGTCACAGCAGGTCAGACAAGGCACCAAGCAGTGTGGGTGGGGAGCGTTTCCACAGAGTGTTTCCAGAGCCTGAAATGCGAGTGTCAGGGACAGACGCGGAAGGAGATTTTTACCAGAAAGTTCTAAAGCTTAGTGATATATCACATATATCAGATTGTAGATGTTTTTTGACCCTTCACGTTCATATTTCGCTGTGTTTGTTGCATTTTTGTTGCATGTTCTCAATATTCAAGGTTTTATCGTTCATAGAAAAAAAAAAAAATTCCATTCCGTTTTTAAGGCGGTCTGTCATAACATTTTTAGCATTCAATCAGACTTTATTGTAAGCATACCTGCCAACTTTTGAAATCAGAAAAACCTAGTAGCCAGGGTCCAGGGGCCGCAGGCCCCGGTAGGTCCAGGACAAAGTCCTGGTGGGGGGTTCAGGGGGGGCGAAGGCCCCCCGACGCAAAATGATTATTAGCATTCAGACAGGTTAAAATGTTGCTAAAACCATCACTTTTCTATCAGTCACAGTGACTTTTCAAAACAAAAATATTACAGCAAAAATCATATGGGTTGATTGACATGTTTATTCTGTAAGCTAACTTCAATAGTTTGAAATTATTTTGACAGTTAATGCCAGTTATCCTGTCAACCTTTCACAAGACTTCAATTTGTTAATTGAAAGTATAAACACTTTTTACAGTAAACAAATGGTAAAACAGTACTAAACAATTCCATTAAAAAAAAAATTGGTGTCATTATTAACTTTCTGTCCAAGCTTGTATAATCTACTGCCTTGTTCAATTGTAAAAAATATTCTGTGCCTAAAATTCACATTTCTATCACAATTATCATACTGTAAACATGGTAAGCTAACTTCATTAAAATTAATAGTCCTGTCAATAGCATGGAATTACAATTCAAATGTAGTTTTTTTTGTAAGCCTTTCAAAAGAATTCAAAATATGAAAAATTCATGAAAATTAATTTAAGCCATCAGACACTTGAAAAGTGGCACATCACATCTCTAATGTAATCATTTGAACTTTTCAACAGAAATAGCACTGCAAAAATATTAAGGACATACTTCTGTATTTTGGTAGTTATGCTGTCAACATTTAACAAGATTTCTTCAACTTGGACTTGAAAGCATAAATAGTATAAACACTTTTAACAGTATAACAGTACTAAACAATTCCAATAGATAACATTGGTGCCATTACCTTTTTGTGGCTAAAATCCAAATTGTATCGCTAGCAACGGCATTAGACTTGTGTTTTTTTGTCCCATCGCTAATTCCTCCGTGTCCGATCGAAAAATCTTGTCTGCACAAGGTGCAATTCGCGTAGTTTTCACCCTTTTTGGAACGGATAATTATTCCCGGATAGGCTTTTGAATATTCTTCACGGAATGACTGCAGTTTTCTTTTCGGTTTAAGACTCGCTTGCGATTTTTCTCCGGCTGATTCCATGATCGTTCGCTCGTTTGGAAACAATGGCAACTGGTGCCTCGTGCTTGGCAGCGGTGCTATAAATAGCCTCGCGCATTTTTTTAAAATATTTTTTTTTAATTAATGAAAAACCGTATTTTTTATCACTGCAACCGTAACCCGGAATAGGTTGATGAAAACCGTACTAATTACGGGAAAGCCGGAGTAGTTGGCAGGTATGTCAATATTCAAGGTTTTATCGTTCATAGAAAAAAATAAAATTCCATTCCGTTTTTAAGGCGGTCTGTCATAACATTTTTAGCATTCAATCAGACTTTATTGTGAGGTTTTGTTTCTGTAAATTTGGCCCCCCCGAGTCAAAATAATTGCCCAGGCCTGATATAGAATGTGAGATAAAACAGGATAATTGTATACATTTATCGTTTGTTTTCAAAACGCTTACAAAAGAGTGGGACCCCGACATGTTACCGTGGGACCCCATTTGTATGACTTGATGGGGTCCCTGGGACCCCATTTTGAACATTCCTAGCGCCGACACTGTATTTTATTGAGAGCAGAAGACAGTGACTGGCAGCTCTTAACTTAAGTTAAGTTAAGTTAAGTTAAGTTAACTTAACTTAACTCTCCCTGATTGGATGAACTCAGACGACAGGCTAAGGCTGTAAGCTAGCAAATAGCATAGCAAAAGTAGTCACATTAAGTATATCCCCCTCCATAGTTGACAAAAAAGACAATTGCGACACGCTAAAAAAGGAAGTTTTGAATTTGCTCAAAGTTGACACGAGATAAGTAAAAGTCAAATGGCGCCAGGGGATAACTTTACAACTTTAGTTAGCTTTAGCTAGCTTTAGTTAGCCAAGAGTGCAGCTAAGCCGGTGCGTTTAAGTGCAACTGGGATATTTGATACTCGTGACTGTAATGGTACTGCTGCCATGCGGGACAAGCACCTAATGTTACTGCTGACATGCGGGAAAAGAGTCTATTGGGGACCACCGTCCCTGCCCTGCCAGTCAGGGGGGTGGAACTAACGGGAGTAGTCCGAAGAAGAAGCCGCTGGCCGGCCTTCAAATGGCGGCTCGGGTTATGAGCCCAACACGGCAAAAGTGACGCCATAAACACAACAGCTCGGTGGAAATAACAACAATGGTGAGTAACTTCTCTCTTACCCATTTGTGCTCGCAAGCCTTTAAGCGTCGTGGTGCCATCCGCCATTTCTTCTTTAAGTTTTCCTATCCCGGTTTTTTTTGTTGTTCTAGAGCGGGGGCGCGCAACACATCGCGACCGGCGAGGGAATCCCACAACGCGGGGACGTGGACGTCAGAGAGCGACTATTGCATCAAGAGGTCTCACTGCGCGTCTCGTTTTCACAATCCGTCGCGAATCAAAAGAGCCCAAATAAGGCAATATAGTAACATTAACATTTTATTCACACTATAGCATCAATATATAAGGCAGGCGGGAATAATCAAGTATCTTTGCACATCTTTGTTGGCAAACATGTCGTAAATTACTGTGCAATTTTATTGGAGTGAAGCGTGAATGCTCTTTTCTTAATAGACGATTACGCAAGGGGCCGGAAGGGGGAGCGGTTTAATCATGGCGTTCTTCAATTGGCGGGTGGGAACAATTTGAAGCAGGCATCATTTCATTTAAAAACAGTAGTTGCATAAAAACAGCTAAGTAGTTTTTATTCATTTAAATAATTTCTTAAAAACAGCAGAGAGCACCACTCATATCAGGGCCATTACACCAAAGCAGTGCCAGAAAATAAAAATGTATTAAAGTGCAATCAAATGAACTATAAATACATTTTACCTGGCAAAAAAAAAAAATGATGATACGAAAATAAAAACAGCAACACATGCATGCCATTACACCAGGCCTGGGCCATTATTTTTGAGAAAAAAAATGTGTCTGGGGGCCGGTATATCTATTTTTAGGACTACTAATACAAAACCTCACAATAAAGTCTGATTGAATGCTAAAAATGTTATGACAGACCACCTTAAAAACAGAATGGAATTATTATTTTTTATATGAAAGATAAAACCCTGAATATTGAGAACATACGAACGTCACACCCCCTCTCAATCGACATATTTTACAAAATGCAACAAAAATGCAACAAACACAGCGAAATATGAACGTGAGGGGTCAAAAAACATCTACAATCTGATATATGTGATGTATCACTAAGCTTTAGAACTTTCTGGTAAAAAATCTCCTTCCACGTCTGTCCCTGACACCCACATTTCAGGCTCTGGAAACACTCTGTGGAAACGCTCCCCACCCACACTGCTTGGTGCCTCGTCTGACCTGCTGTGACGTAGATTACCATAGTAACTAGACGGGTTGTACGGTATACGGGTATTAGTATAGTACCGCGATACTAATGAATCATATTCGGTACCATACCGCCTCTGAAAAGTACCGGTCCACCACACCTAAGATTTTTTGTTAAAATAAAGTTTTTCTGTTCCCCTTTATTTAGAAAAGTATCGAAAAGTACCGAAAAGTGTCAAAATAATATTGGTATCAGGACAACACTAGTCACTAAAATATCATGCAAAAGAGCAGATTCAACCATTGAAATATGTTGTATAGTTCAAGACTTATGGTCAATATAAAACATGAGTGCACATCATAATGGCAGCTACACTTTACATCTTAAAGATCTAAAAAAATATTTGGGAATGTCTGCCGGGCCAGCCTTCCCGGTAAGGTCTATTCCGGTGTACTGGAGAGGAGGCTACGCCGGATAGTCGAACCTCGGATTCAGGAGGAACAGTGTGGTTTTCGTCCTGGTCGTGGAACTGTGGACCAGCTCTATACTCTCGGCAGGGTCCTTGAGGGTGCATGGGAGTTTGCCCAACCAGTCTACATGTGTTTTGTGGACTTGGAGAAGGCATTCGACCGTGTCCCTTGGGAAGTCCTGTGGGGAGTGCTCAGAGAGTACGGGGTATCGGACTGTCTGATTGTGGCAGTCCTCTCCCTGTATGATCAGTGCCAGAGCTTGGTCCGCATTGCCGGTAGTAAGTCGGACACGTTTCCAGTGAGGGTTGGACTCCGCCAAGGCTGCCCTTTGTCACCGATTCTGTTCATAACTTTTATGGACAGAATTTCTAGGCGCAGTCAAGGCGTTGAGGGGATCTTGTTTGGTGGCTGCAGGATTAGGTCTCTGCTTTTTGCAGATGATGTGGTCCTGATGGCTTCATCTGTCCAGGATCTTCAGCTCTCACTGGATCGGTTCGCAGCTGAGTGTGAAGCGACTGGGATGAGAATCAGCACCTCCAAGTCCAAGTCCATGGTTCTCGCCCGGAAAAGGGTGGAGTGCCATCTCCGGGTTGGGGAGGAGATCTTTCCCCAAGTGGAGGAGTTCAAGTACCTCGGAGTCTTGTTCACGAGTGAGGGAAGAGTGGATCGTGAGATCGACAGGCGGATCCACTCTTCCCTCACTCGTGAACAAGACTCCGAGGTACTTCAACTCCTCCACTTGGGGCAAGATCTCCTCCCCAACCCGGAGATGGCACTCCACCCTTTTCCGGGCGAGAACCATGGACTCGGACTTGGAGGTGCTGATTCTCATCCCAGTCGCTTCACACTCGGCTGCGAACCGATCCAGTGAGAGCTGAAGATCCTGGCCAGATGAAGCCATCAGGACCAAATCATCTGCAAAAAGCAGAGACCTAATCCTGCAGCCACCAAACCGGATACCCTCAACGCCTTGACTGCGCCTAGAAATTCTGTCCATAAAAGTTATGAACAGAATCGGTGACAAAAGGCAGCCTTGGCGGAGTCCAACCCTCACCGGAAACGTGTCCGACTTACTGCCGGCAATGCGAACCAAGCTCTGACACTGATCATACAGGGAGCGGACCGCCACAATCAGACAGTCCGAAACCCCATACTCTCTGAGCACTCCCCACAGGACTTCCCGAGGGACACGGTCGAATGCCTTCTCCAAGTCCACAAAGCACATGTAGACTGGTTGGGCAAACTCCCATGCACCCTCAAGGACCCTGCCGAGAGTATAGAGCTGGTCCACAGTTCCACGACCAGGACGAAAACCACACTGTTCCTCCTGAATCCAAGGTTCGACTATCCGGCGTAGCCTCCTCTCCAGTACACCTGAATAGACCTTACCGGGAAGGCTGAGGAGTGTGATCCCACGATAGTTAGAACACACCCACAGTCCTTCAATTATCAGATTGAAATAATAAAAAAGACGACATTAAGTTTGCTTAACAAGCAAACGTCACTCATTCAAAGCTTGTTTGACTAGCTTACAGTAAATATATTGTCATTTAAATGCAAGGCAGTTTCCCACCTAGGCCTTCAGTGATGTCCTACTTAGTCCGACTTCAATAAATACCTCTCAAAATACCATCAATTATGTCGCCACATGACCACAGCTACATGACAAACGGGCTATTTTTTGGCACATTTAAAAATCAATAAACCCGCATTCGCCCGTTGTACTGTCAAAACTAAAATAATTGTAAAAAAAAACATACTGAATGTGAAAACATACCGGTATATTTAATCTCACAATTTCTAAAGCCATTGGTACCGCTCGTAGTTGGTTGATTGTAGTGGAAGTGGCAGGCAAACCATTTCACCGCCAGGACAGCTTAACTCGTTTCCTGGGGTCGGCCGACCTCGTTTCACAAGATGTAGTTTATCTTTAAATATCCTTCTTGAAAATGGCCTTACAAACATATATCTGCCACCTAATCTTAGTCCAAGTCTAAGTCTAAGTCTAATCAACATGTTGTTCTCCTTCTTTGTCGGTTAAAAAAGGGACAACCGCTGATTTCTCCGCTGGCCGGGTATGGCTCCGGTGCCACTTTCTTCTTTCGTATATCACAACTTGTGATTGGATACTTGGGAGTGGACAAGTGAGTGTCCAATCACAGTCACGTTCAATGTAAGGCTACCTAGATGGGATACCTAGATGGGATACTGTCAACAACTTGTGACCTGATTGGCTATCGCAACTGTCTATTAACTGAATGTCCTCGTTCATCCGCCGCTAATGTTGCTTCAGAAGTCCTCCGGCAGACTTCATACAGCGCTGGCAACTAGCTAGCTGCATTTTGATTGGATAAGAGCTCTAACTTAAAAACAGCAATACTGGAGCCTAATATGACATGAAGAGAATATGATCCATCCATCCATTTTCTACCGCTTGTCCCTTTTGGGGTCGCGGGGGGGTGACCCCGGAGCTTATCTCAGCTGCATTCGGGCGGAAGGCAGGGTACACCCTGGACAATTCGCCACCTCATCACAGGGCCAACACAGAACAACATTCACACACTAGGGACCATTTAGTGTTGCCAATCAACCTATCCCCAGGTGCATGTCTTTGGAGGTGGGAGAAGTCTATCCCCAGGTGCATGTCTTTGGAGGTGGGAGGAGCCTATCCCCAGGTGCGTGTCTTTGGAGGTGGGAGGAAGCCGGAGTACGTGACTGTATGGGTTCCCTCCGGGTACTCCGCTGAATACTTGTATGTATTTATGAAAAGTCAATAAAAAATAAATCCATCCATCCATCCATCTTCTTCCGCTTATCCGAGGTCGGGTCGCGGGGGCAGCAGCCTAAGCAGGGAAGCCCAGACTTCCCTCTCCCCAGCCACTTCGTCCAGCTCTTCCTGTGGGACCCCGAGGCTTTCCCAGGCCAGCCGGGAGACATAGTCTTCCCAACGTGTCCTGGGTCTTCCCCGCGGCCTCCTACCGGTCGGACGTGCCCTAAACACCTCCCTAGGGAGGCGCTCGGGTGGCATCCTGACCAGATGCCCGAACCACCTCATCTGGCTCCTCTCGATGTGGAGGAGCAGCGGCTTTACTTTGAGCTCCCCCCGGATGACAGAGCTTCTCACCCTATCTCTAAGGGAGAGCCCCGCCACCCGGCGGAGGAAACTCATTTCGGCCGCTTGTACCCGTGATCTTGTCCTTTCGGTCATAACCCAAAGCTCATGACCATAGGTGAGGATGGGAACGTAGATCGACCGGTAAATTGAGAGCTTTGCCTTCCGGCTCAGCTCCTTCTTCACCACAACGGATCGATACAGCGTCCGCATTACTGAAGACGCCGCACCGATCCGCCTGTCGATCTCACGATCCACTCTTCCCCCACTCGTGAACAAGACTCCGAGGTACTTGAACTCCTCCACTTGGGGCAAAAACTCCTCCCCAACCCGGAGTTGGCACTCCACCCTTTTCCGGGCGAGAACCATGGACTCGGACTTGGAGGTGCTGATTCTCATCCCAGTCGCTTCACACTCGGCTGCGAACCGATCCAGTGAGAGCTGAAGATCCTGGCCAGATGAAGCCATCAGGACCACATCATCTGCAAACAGCAGAGACCTAATCCTGCAGCCACCAAACCAGATCCCCTCAATGCCTTGACTGCGCCTAGAAATTCTGTCCATAAAAGTTATGAACAGAATCGGTGACAAAGGGCAGCCTTGGCGGAGTCCAACCCTCACTGGAAACGTGTCCGACTTACTGCCGGCAATGCGGACCAAGCTCTGGCACTGATCATACAGGGAGCGGACTGCCACAATCAGACAGTCCGATAAAAATAAAATTAACTTTTATTAATTTATGATCATAATTTATGTGAGGCCAGCAGAGAAGGCCAGCAGAGACGCCCCGATGCAAGATGGCGCCAGTATGTGCTTTGGCCTGCCGTCTCTCGCTGTCAGCTCTGTTCGTTTTTGTGTTTTTTGCGTCTATTTTCGTCTCTGTCAGCTCACTGCTTGTGTATGACCGCCAAACACTGTTGGATCTTTGCCCCTCTCCCACTGATATGATCAACTTCGACGTTGGTTTTTCGACGTCCCAGTCAGCTTTTTCACCTGGCCGGATTCCTGCCTTCCTTTCCCGCCCCCTGGCTCCTCTCCCCCGGCGGAAGCGTCTCCGGCGCCGCGGTAAACGTGGCGGCCAGCTGGTGAAAGTTAGGGCACTCCTGGCCCGGCTTCCCGTGGCTCCCCGAAGGATGAATGGTGCGGTATCCGGTCTCCTCCTGCACCCACGCTCGCTCGATCCGATCGGCTCCTGGCTGGTTCCTATCGTTGGTTTGGAGGAAGAAGCTTGCCGTCGTCGCTCCTGCTGTCCCCGCCCCCGGAGGCGCGGGGTGGATCACCGCCACCTGCGGGCTGTGTGTCGGGCCCCACCCGGATTAATTGCGGCCTTGGACGTGCTGGCCCCCGCCAGGTTCGGTCTTGTGAACGCAAGATCTTTGACAAACAAAACTTTTATCCTGAAGGATTTCTTCACTTCCCGCGGACTGGACTTCCTCTGTGTGACGGAGACATGGCTGAGAGCCGGTGAGTCCGCCCCTCTTAATGAACTTCTGCCTTCGGAGTGTTCCTACTTTAATTCCCCACGGCCGTCCGGTCGAAAAGGAGGAGGATTAGCAGTCGTTTTTAAAAATGACTTTAAATGCCGTCAGATCCGCCTACAATCCTCCTTTTCAAGCTTCGAACTGTGCATGTTTGAACTGGGTCTTTCTGATGTCGTCCTGTGTGCCGTCATCTATCGACCACCCAAGTACCACAAAGACTTTATAACTGACTTTTCTGAATTTCTGGCTGAAATCCTGCCCAAATATGATCGTGTCCTTATTGTGGGTGATTTTAATATTCACACCTGCTGCCCAGATGAGCCGCTTTCCAGGAGCTTCCTGAATATAATCGACTCATTTAACTTTGTACAGTCTGTGTGTGGTTCTACACATGAACGCGGGCATACACTCGATTTAGTGCTCTCGTATGGTTTGTGTGTTTTTAATTTGGACATTTGCGACGCTGTGTTCTCTGATCACATGCCGATCCTGTTTGATATTCCCACGCAGTGTCCAGTTAAATTGTGCGCACCGCCCCAACGCTCTCGCATGTTTAATTCTTCGTCTCCTGCTCGGTTCTCCTCTATTTTTTTGACTCTTTGTGATGATAATTCTGCAGCATCTGTGTGTCTGAATACTGAAGAGTTGGTTTCTGGGTTCAACTCTATCTGTTCACAAACACTGGACACGATCGCGCCTTTCAAATGCCGCCGCGCTAAAACCACGCCTCAACCCTGGTTGAATGACGTCACTCGGGCTGCCAGGCGCGTATGTAGAAGAGCAGAGAGAAAATGGAAAAAAGACAGGCTGCATGTGTCCTTTGCCATTTTTAAAGAAAGCCTGTTTTCCTTTCAGATGACTGTAAAAGCAGAAATGAATATATATCTATCTCAGATTATATCTTCTAACTGTAACAACCCCAGAGTTCTGTTTAAAACTATTAACACTGTCATTGATGCTCCCAAATCTGCTGGTTTTGATGCTTCTTTTGAATTCTGTGAAAATTGTCTCCATTTTTTCACTGACAAAATTGTGTCAACTAGAGCCAGTCTATCTCAGCCTTCATATGACCCTTCTGTTCCCCTGCATTTCTCTTCTGTTTTCCATCAGTTTGAGCCGGTGTCCTTTTCTTTTTTAAGTGACACAGTTAGTCATATGAAGCCCTCTGGTTCTCCTGCAGATGCCCTCCCACCTCGCCTGTTTAAGGAGGTACTTGCTACTATTGGATCAAGTGTCCTTAACATTATCAATAGTAGCCTCTCTTCTGGAATAGTTCCAGTAGAGTTTAAACATGCAGTGGTACGACCTCTACTTAAAAAACCCAGCCTCGACCCCTCTCTCCTCTCTAACTTCAGACCTATCTCTAATCTTCCATACATTTCCAAAATATTAGAGAAGGTTGTCTACAGTCAGTTGCTGCCCTTCTTAGAGGATAATGGTATCACTGAGCTGTTCCAGTCCGGTTTTAAAGCCCTCCACAGCACAGAGTCAGCGCTTCTAAAAGTTTTTAACGATATCCTCCTGTCCACTGATTCTGGTAAATATGTTGTCCTGGTGCTTTTAGATCTGTCTGCTGCGTTCGACACCGTCGACCACGCCACCTTAATCACTCGTCTTGAGAACTGTGTGGGCATTAAGGGCGCCGCCCTCAACTGGTTCCGGTCGTACCTAACCGACAGGAGTTTTTGTGTAAAAGTAGACAGTTTTATGTCGTCCACAGCTCCTTTACCACATGGGGTCCCCCAGGGTTCAATCCTTGCCCCAATTTTATTTGCGCTTTACCTTCTCCCCCTTGGTTCTATTTTTAGGAAGTACAGTATTGCATTTCATTTTTATGCCGATGATTGCCAGATTTATTTTCCCATGGCACAAAATAACACGGTTCAAAGTCTTATTGACTGCCTGCACGACATCAAAGTCTGGCTTTCAGCTAACTTCCTGAGCCTAAATGAAGACAAAACAGAAGTTATGTTGTTCGGTCCAAGTCGCTCTCCCTCCCCCAACGTTGACCTCGGCACTCTGACCCCGTATCTCAGCGACTCTGTCACAAACCTGGGGGTAAAGTTTGACTCAGATTTTAAATTCGAAAAACAAATCAGCAGCGTCGTTCAAAAAAGCTTTTATCAATTACGCCAAATAGCGAAAGTGAAACCGCTTTTATCAAGACATGATCTTGAGAAATTAATCCACGCTTTTATCTCGACTCGTCTTGATTACTGTAATGCCCTGTATGTTGGCATTAGCCAGGCCTCCCTCGCCCGCCTGCAGCTCGTACAGAACTCTGCTGCTCGTCTGCTAACACAGACCCGCAGACGTGAGCACATCACCCCTATTTTAGCGTCCCTTCACTGGCTCCCTGTGCGTTACCGAATACATTTTAAACTCCTTTTATTTGTTTTTAAATGTCTAAACAACCTCGCGCCAACCTATCTCTCCGACCTCCTTCAGCCTTACTGCCCCACCCGATCCTTAAGATCAGCCGATCAGCTGCTGTTGACGGTCCCTGACACAAGGCTGAAGCTTAGAGGTGACAGAGCTTTCGCCGTTGCTGCTCCCAAGCTCTGGAACGACCTACCCCTGAGTGTTAGACAAGCCTCCTCTCTTCCTGTTTTTAAATCTCTCTTAAAAACATAC
>NC_084583.2:17957500-18057500 GCF_033978685.3 Nerophis lumbriciformis | reverse complement strand
GCTACAAGTTACTCTCCATTAATGTAACTAAGCTACAAGTTACTCTCCATAAATGTAACTAAGCTACAAGTTACTCTCCATTAAATGTAACTAAGCTACAAGTTACTCTCCATTAAATGTAACTAAGCTACAAGTTACTCTCCATAAATGTAACTAAGCTACAAGTTACTCTCCATTAAATGTAACTCAGCAACAAGTTACTCTCCATAAATGTAACTAAGCTACAAGTTACTCTCCATTAAATGTAACTAAGCTACTGTAACTAAGCTACAAGTTACTCTCCATTAAATGTAACTAAGCTACAAGTTACTCTCCATAAATGTAACTAAGCTACAAGTTACTCTCCATTAAATGTAACTACGCTACAAGTTACTCTCCATTAAATGTAACTAAGCTACAAGTTACTCTCCATTAAATGTAACTAAGCTACAAGTTATTCTCCATAAAATGTAACTAAGCTACAAGTTACTCTCCATTAAATGTAACTAAGCTACAAGTTACTCTCCATTAAATGTAACTAAGCTACAAGTTACTCTCCATAAATGTAACTAAGCTACAAGTTACTCTCCATTAAATGTAACTAAGCTACAAGTTACTCTCCATTAAATGTAACTAAGCTACAAGTTACTCTCCATTAAATGTAACTAAGCTACAAGTTACTCTCCATTAAATGTAACTAAGCTACAAGTTACTCTCCATAAATGTAACTAAGCTACAAGTTACTCTCCATTAAATGTAACTAAGCTACAAGTTACTCTCCATAAAATGTAACTAAGCTACAAGTTACTCTCCATTAAATGTAACTAAGCTACAAGTTACTCTCCATAAATGTAACTAAGCTACAAGTTACTCTCCATTAAATGTAACTAAGCTACAAGTTACTCTCCATTAAATGTAACTAAGCTACAAGTTACTCTCCATTAAATGTAACTAAGCTACAAGTTACTCTCCATTAAATGTAACTAAGCTACAAGTTACTCTCCATTAAATGTAACTAAGCTACAAGTTACTCTCCATAAATGTAACTAAGCTACAAGTTACTCTCCATTAAATGTAACTAAGCTACAAGTTACTCTCCATTAAATGTAACTAAGCTACAAGTTACTCTCCATTAAATGTAACTAAGCTACAAGTTGCTCTCCATAAATGTAACTAAGCTACAAGTTACTCTCCATTAAATGTAACTAAGCTACAAGTTACTCTCCATAAATGTAACTAAGCTACAAGTTACTCTCCATTAAATGTAACTAAGCTACAAGTTACTCTCCATTAAATGTAACTAAGCTACAAGTTACTCTCCATTAAATGTAACTAAGCTACAAGTTACTCTCCATAAATGTAACTAAGCTACAAGTTACTCTCCATTAAATGTAACTAAGCTACAAGTTACTCTCCATAAATGTAACTAAGCTACAAGTTACTCTCCATTAAATGTAACTCAGCTACAAGTTACTCTCCATAAATGTAACTAAGCTACAAGTTACTCTCCATTAAATGTAACTAAGCTACAAGTTACTCTCCATTAAATGTAACTAAGCTACAAGTTACTCTCCATTAAATGTAACTAAGCTACAAGTTACTCTCCATAAATGTAACTAAGCTACAAGTTACTCTACATTAAATGTAACTAAGCTACAAGTTACTCTCCATAAATGTAACTAAGCTACAAGTTACTCTCCATTAAATGTAACTAAGCTACAAGTTACTCTCCATTAGAGATGCGCGGATAGGCAATTATGTCATCCGCAACCGCATCAGAAAGTTGTCAACCATCCGCCATCCACCCGATGTAACGTTTGATCAGAACTGCACCCGCCCGCCATCCGCCCGCACCCGCCCGTTGTTATATATCTAATATAGACGATGCAAGGCATTAGTGAGGCATACCTGCCAACTACTCCGGTTTTCCCGTAATTCGTACAGTTTTCATCAACCTATTCCGGGTTACGGTTGCAGTGATAAAAAATACGGTTTTTCATTAATTAAAAAAAAAGGGTGAAAACTACGCGAATTGCACCTTGTGCAGACAAGATTTTTCGATCGGACGCGGAGGAATTAGCGATGTAAAAGACCACGTTGGGACAAAAAAACACAAGTCTAATGCCGTTGCTAGCGATACAAGTGGAAAACTTTCAACGTTTTTCGTCGCCCAAACAGATTCTTTGGATGTGATAAATGCCGAAGTTTTATTTACGGAGGCAATAATTGAGCATGGACTTCCAATCGCACTGGCTGATCACATGGGACAGTTAAATGTTTGTAATGCAACCTTTAAAAATCATTACGCGGTGATCGCGGTCCCAAAAATAAACTTTTCTTGCATGATAATGTCCAGAAAAACTCACTTTATATTACTATAGAGTCCTTTTAACGAATGAGTTTGATGGTTTATCACAAACCTTAAATGAAAGAAGTCCTTTGTTCTCCTGCACCATGCATGCACTTTGGCCTTGCTTCGTGTTTGGTGCGCAATCCTGTCGGCTGTATTTCACAGCACGACATACTGTTAAAAGTGTTTATATTATTTATGCTTTCAAGTCCAAGTTGAAGAAATCTTGTTAAATGTTGACAGCATAACTACCAAAATACAGAAGTATGTCCTTAATATTTTTGCAGTGCTATTTCTGTTGAAAAGTTCAAATGATTACATTAGAGATGTGATGTGCCACTTTTCAAGTGTCTGATGGCTTAAATTAATTTTCATTATTTTTTCATATTTTGAATTCTTTTGAAAGGCTTACAAAAAAACTACATTTGAATTGTAATTCCATGCTATTGACAGGACTATTAATTTTAATGAAGTTAGCTTACCATGTTTACAGTATGATAATTGTGATAGAAATGTGAATTTTAGGCACAGAATATTTTTTACAATTGAACAAGGCAGTAGATTATACAAGCTTGGACAGAAAGTTAATAATGACACCAATTTTTTTTTTAATGGAATTGTTTAGTACTGTTTTACCATTTGTTTACTGTAAAAAGTGTTTATACTGTTTATACTTTCAATTAACAAATTGAAGTCTTGTGAAAGGTTGACAGGATAACTGGCATTAACTGTCAAAATAATTTCAAACTATTGAAGTTAGCTTACAGAATAAACATGTCAATCAACCCATATGATTTTTGCTGTAATATTTTTGTTTTGAAAAGTCACTGTGACTGATAGAAAAGTGATGGTTTTAGCAACATTTTAACCTGTCTGAATGCTAATAATCATTTTGCGTCGGGGGGCGAAGCCCTGAACCCTCCACCAGGACTTTGTCCTGGACCTACCGGGGCCTGCGGCCCTTGGACCCTGGCTACTAGGTTTTTCTGATTTCAAAAGTTGGCAGGTATGGTGAGGTTATAAAGCTTTTGCCTGTTAAAGAAAGGAGACTGATCCAATGCAGCACAGACATTCGCGTGCCACGCTGTCACGACCCAGACGCACACCAGTGCGCAATCATATGGGAGCCGCGCTGAGCGCACCTCCAAAATCACCAAAATGATTCCCGGGCGCAGCCACCGCTGCTGCCCACTGCTCCCCTCACCTCCCAGGGGGTGATCAAGGGTGATGGGTCAAATGCAGAGAATAATTTCGCCACACCTAGTGTGTGTGTGACAATCATTGGTACTTTAACTTTAACTTTAAGTGCATCTCGCTGCCGGCGACGGCCGGGTATGGGCCCGACGCTCCAGCGCCATCCATTTTCAGGGCTAGTTGATTCGGCAGGTGGGTTGTTACACACTCCTTAGCGGGTTCCGACTTCCATGGCCACCGTCCTGCTGTCTATATCAACCAGGGTGAGCCCCACCCCTTTCGTGAGCGCACTGCGCGCGGAGTGACCCCTGTTACGCGCCCCCGGCAACAGGGGTGGCGGGCAGGTAAGCTGCGCGGGCGGAGCGCGCGGAGTGACCCCTGTTACGAGCCCCGGTAAGCTGCTTACCTGCTGCGCGTGACGCCGGCCGCGGCGAAGGCGGACGAGGCGGGGTGTCGGTGCGGTGGGCGCGGTAGTGACCCTGGACGTGCGTCGGGCCCTTCTCGCGGATCGCCTCAGCTACGGCTCCCGGTGGGGTCCTCTCGGGGGAAGGGGCCTCGGTCCCGGACCCCGGCGAGGCGTCCCTTCTCCGCTCCGTAAAAGTGTCCATCTCTTTTCTTTTTTTTTCTTCTGTTGTGGCATATGCAGCAGGTGCCTGCTCGTTTTTCGTATGTGGGTAACAACATTTAACTATGTATATATATTTCCGAATTGGTTTAACTGCCACCCGCCTGAATCTATTTGAAATCTAATTTTTTTTAATTTCAATCGCCCGACCCGACCCGACCCGACCCGCGGATAAAATCTAATTTTTTTTAATTTCATCCGCCCGATCCGCGGATAATCCGCGGACTCCGCGGTTGTGCCCGCAAACCGCGCATCTCTACTCTCCATTAAATGTAACTGTCAGTACGTGGACTATGGCGGCGCAAATTACTGCGCGGATTGCTTTCCCAGGATGCAAAGCAACTAGACTGGACTTGGCTTGAAGGTAAATACATCTTTTAATTTTAACACTATAACTACAAAAAAAGGGTGCAAACAAAAGGCGCGCACAAGGCGGAAGGACACAAACTTGGCTAAGAAAACAAAACTAGCACTTGGGCAAAATCTATGAACATGAAATAAATAACAGTTGCTAACTATGACATGAATAAACAAACACTTGGAACTATGGCATGGAACACGTAATCAATGGAGTAACAGGGGTAACAGAGTTAATGTCGCCAGACCGACTGCTTGGCAACTACAAGCATAAATACTGGTGACATGATTAGTGAAAACAGGTGCGTGACTCAAAATGGGAAAACGTGAAGCAGGCGGAACTAATGGTAGTCATGGTAGCAACACAAGCAAGAGTGCACAACCAGGAAAAAAAGAGTCCAAAAACAAACAGCACATGGCCAAACAAAAACATGATCAACAGACATGACAGAGCCCCTCCCTTAAGGACAGATACTAGATGTCCAAAAACAACAACAAAAATGAACAAGAGTCATGGGAGGGCGGGAGGGGGACCTGGCGGTGGATCGCCAGACCACAGAGGGCAGAGTCAGGTGGCAGCGACGCTTAGAACACCACTGTGCCTGACGAGGTGGGCGACCCGGTAAGGACCACATCCGTGGCCGACGAGGAAGCGGGCGCGTCGTTACCGTGGCAGGCGTGGAATTTGAGCGCGTCCTCGTCGTGGCAGGCGGTGAAGCTTGGCGTGGCGCGTCAAGCGGCGAAGCCTGGCGAAGCTTGGCGTGGCGCGTCAGGCGGCGAAGCTTGACGTGGCGAGTCTTGGCATGGCGGGTCTTGGCATGGCAGGTCTTGACATGGCGAGCCTTGGCATGGAGGGTCTTAACATGGAGGGTCTTGGCTTGGAGGGTCTTGGCTTGGAGGGTCTTGGCTTGGCGGTGCTTGGCGGCGTGGCGCTGCTACGGGCGGCGCTTGGCGGCGTGGAGCTGCTACGGGCGGAGCTTGGCGGCGTGGAGCTGGTACAGGCGGCACTTGGCGGCGTGGAGCTGCTACTGGCGGCACTTGGCGGCGTGGAGCTGCTACGGGCGGCACTTGGCGGCGTGGAGCTGCTACGGGCGGCACTTGGCGGTGTGAAGCTGCTACAGGCGGCACTTGGCGGCGTGGAGCTGCTACGGGCGGCACTTGGCGGCATGGAGCAGCTACTGGCGGCATTTGGCGGCGTGGAGCAGTTACTTGCGGCAGTTGGCGGCGTGGAGCAGGTACCGGAGCTTGGCGTGGTGGGTCTTGGCGTGGTGGGTCTTGATGTGGTGGGTCTTGGTGTGGTGGGTCTTGGCGTGGTGCTAGCTTTGGAGCTGGCGCTAGCTTTGGTGCAGGTGGATGTAGCTTAGCCGGGGGTTGCAGCTTAGCAGGCTGAAAGACTGATGGCGGCGGCCGGGCCGGAGGTTGTGGCTTGGCATGGTGATGCTGAGCCACATGTAGCTTGTTACTGCCCATCACTGAAGAAATGGAAAAAAGAAAATTATATATATATATATATATATATATATATCATAATTTTTTTTCCTTATTTTTATATATATATATATATATATATATATACATATATATATATATATATATATATATATATATATATATATATATATATATATATACAATATTTTTTTTAATTTATTTCTTTGTTTTGATTAGATATGGCATGCATCAGCTGGATAAATACAGTAAGGCCGCTTTGAAAAGAATAAAGATTTCCCAGATATTCTGAAACAATTTAAATACATTTGCAAATGAAACAACTTATAAATAACTCAAACAGAAATAATGCATTATAAAAGTAACTGTATAATTAAAAAAAAACTACTTAACAGCTTAGATGTTTGCCTACATTTGACACTGTCAATCAACATGGCCACTCATGCCACTCATCCTCTGTTCTTCGCTGTCTGAAGAAACAGTCCTAATTGGCCATTATTGTGTAGCATGATTATTTACAGTTGTGTAGTATTAATATCTATAATATTTGTAATATTTTGTCTCAAACATCTTTCCATGCAGGATCGTGGTCACACACACCTGGCACTGCCAATGTGTCCTCCACAGGTGACCTTTACTCTACATTCATCTATGCTGCTATGGTGTCTGTATTTTTATTTTTTTTATTTATTTTTGTTTTGACTGTTTCAAGTTTATTCACAATACCATAGAACAATTACAATTGTATTTGTTCCACTTTTACAGGAACAGATCCGACCCAAAAGGTTCCGGCTCAACTGCTCGACATGTCAACAACAGACCAGCTTCTGGAGGTCAAGCGGACTTTCTGTAAGTCATCTTCATGACATCCATGCATGTTAATAATAATAATAATATATGTGTTGAGACAAAGGACAACACACACACTAATGACATCCATGCATGTTAATAATAATAATAATAAATGTGTTGTGACAAAGGACAACACACACACTAATGACATCCATGCATGTTAAAAATAATAATAATAAATGTGTTGTGACAAAGGGCAACACACACACTAATGACATCCATGCATGTTAATAATAATAATAAATGTGTTGTGACAAAGGACAACACACACACTAATGACATCCATGCATGTTAATAATAATAATAATAAATGTGTTGTGACAAAGGACACAACACACACTAATGACATCCATGCATGTTAATAATAATAATAAATGTGTTGTGACAAAGGACAACACACACACTAATGACATCCATGCATGTTAATAATAATAATAAATGTGTTGTGACAAAGGACAACACACACACTAATGACATCCATGCATGTTCATAATAATAATAATAATAAATGTGTTGTGACAAAGGAGAACACACACACTAATGACATCCATGCATATTAATAATAATAATAATAATAAATGTGTTGTGACAAAGGGCAACACACACACTAATGACATCCATGCATGTTAATAATAATAATAAATGTGTTGTGACAAAGGACAACACACACACTAATGACATCCATGCATGTTAAAAATAATAATAATAAATGTGTTGTGACAAAGGGCAACACACACACTAATGACATCCATGCATGTTAATAATAATAATAAATGTGTTGTGACAAAGGACAACACACACACTAATGACATCCATGCATGTTAATAATAATAATAAATGTGTTGTGACAAAGGACAACACACACACTAATGACATCCATGCATGTTAAAAATAATAATAATAAATGTGTTGTGACAAAGGGCAACACACACACTAATGACATCCATGCATGTTAATAATAATAATAAATGTGTTGTGACAAAGGGCAACACACACACTAATGACATCCATGCATGTTAATAATAATAATAATAATAATAAATGTGTTGTGACAAAGGAGAACACACACACTAATGACATCCATGCATATTAATAATAATAATAATAATAAATGTGTTGTGACAAAGGACAACACACACACTAATGACATCCATGCATGTTAATAATAATAATAATAATAATAATAAATGTGTTGTGACAAAGGACAACACACACACTAATGACATCCATGCATGTTAATAGTAATAATAATAAATGTGTTGTGACAAAGGGCAACACACACACTAATGACATCCATGCATGTTAATAATAATAATAAATGTGTTGTGACAAAGGACAACACCCACACTAATGACATCCATGCATGTTAATAATAATAATAATAATAATAATAATACATGTGTTGTGACAAAGGACAACACACACACTAATGACATCCATGCATGTTAATAATAATAATAATAAATGTGTTGTGACAAAGGACAACACACACACTAATGACATCCATGCATGTTAATAATAATAATAAATGTGTTGTGACAAAGGACAACACACACACTAATGACATCCATGCATGTTAAAAATAATAATAATAAATGTGTTGTGACAAAGGGCAACACACACACTAATGACATCCATGCATGTTAATAATAATAATAAATGTGTTGTGACAAAGGACAACACACACACTAATGACATCCATGCATGTTAATAATAATAATAATAAATGTGTTGTGACAAAGGACAACACACACACTAATGACATCCATGCATGTTAATAATAATAATAAATGTGTTGTGACAAAGGAGAACACACACACTAATGATATCCATGCATATTAATAATAATAATAATAATAAATGTGTTGTGACAAAGGACAACACACACACTAATGACATCCATGCATGTTAATAATAATAATAAATGTGTTGTGACAAAGGGCAACACACACACTAATGACATCCATGCATGTTAATAATAATAATAATAATAAATGTGTTGTGACAAAGGAGAACACACACACTAATGACATCCATGCATGTTAATAATAATAATAATAATAAATGTGTTGTGACAAAGGGCAACACACACACTAATGACATCCATGCATGTTAATAATAATAATAATAATAAATGTGTTGTGACAAAGGGCAACACACACACTAATGACATCCATGCATGTTAATAATAATAATAAACGTGTTGTGACAAAGGACAACACACACACTAATGACATCCATGCATGTTAATAATAATAATAATAAATGTGTTGTGACAAAGGGCAACACACACACTAATGACATCCATGCATGTTAATAATAATAATAAACGTGTTGTGACAAAGGACAACACACACACTAATGACATCCATGCATGTTAATAATAATAATAATAATAAATGTGTTGTGACAAAGGGCAACACACACACTAATGACATCCATGCATGTTAATAATAATAATAATAATAAATGTGTTCTGACAAAGGGCAACACACACACTAATGACATCCATGCATGTTAATAATAATAATAAACGTGTTGTGACAAAGGACAACACACACACTAATGACATCCATGCATGTTAATAATAATAATAATAAATGTGTTGTGACAAAGGGCAACACACACACTAATGACATCCATGCATGTTAATAATAATAATAATAATAAATGTGTTGTGACAAAGGACAACACACACACTAACGACATCCATGCATGTTAATAATAAAAATAAATGTGTTGTGACAAAGGACAACACACACACTAATGACATCTATGCATGTTAATAATAATAATAATAAATGTGTTGTGACAAAGGAGAACACACACACTAATGACATCCATGCATGTTAATAGTAATAATAAATGTGTTGTGACAAAGGACAACATACACACTAATGACATCCATGCATGTTAATAATAATAATAATAATAAATGTGTTGAGACAAAGGACAACACACACACTAATGACATCCATGCATATTAATAATAATAATAATAATAAATGTGTTGTGACAAAGGACAACACACACACTAATGACATCCATGCATGTTAATAATAATAATAATAAATGTGTTGTGACAAAGGAGAACACACACACTAATGACATCCATGCATGTTAATAGTAATAATAAATGTGTTGTGACAAAGGACAACATACACACTATTGACATCCATGCATGTTAATAATAATAATAATAATAAATGTGTTGAGACAAAGGACAACACACACACTAATGACATCCATGCATGTTAATAATAATAATAATAATAAATGTGTTGTGACAAAGGACAATACACACACTAATGACATCCATGCATGTTAATAATAATAATAAATGTGTTGTGACAAAGGACAACACACACACTAATGACATCCATGCATGTTAATAATAATAATAATAAATGTGTTGAGACAAAGGACAACACACACACTAATGACATCCATGCATGTTAATAATAATAATAATAATAATAATAATAATAAATGTGTTGTGACAAAGGACAACACACACACTAATGACATTCATGCATGTTAATAATAATAATAATAAATGTGTTGAGACAAAGGACAACACACACACTAATGACATCCATGCATGTTAATAATAATAATAATAAATGTGTTGTGACAAAGGACAACACACACACTAATGACATCCATGCATGTTA
This sequence comes from Nerophis lumbriciformis, assembly GCF_033978685.3. NCBI lineage: Eukaryota > Metazoa > Chordata > Actinopteri > Syngnathiformes > Syngnathidae > Nerophis > Nerophis lumbriciformis. The sequence goes on along the minus strand of NC_084583.2, from coordinate 18,047,020 downwards.
ATAATAATAATAATAATAAATGTGTTGAGACAAAGGACAACATACACACTATTGACATCCATGCATGTTAATAATAATAATAATAATAAATGTGTTGAGACAAAGGACAACACACACACTAATGACATCCATGCATATTAATAATAATAATAATAATAAATGTGTTGTGACAAAGGACAATACACACACTAATGACATCCATGCATGTTAATAATAATAATAAATGTGTTGTGACAAAGGACAACACACACACTAATGACATCCATGCATGTTAATAATAATAATAATAAATGTGTTGAGACAAAGGACAACACACACACTAATGACATCCATGCATGTTAATAATAATAATAATAATAATAATAATAATAAATGTGTTGTGACAAAGGACAACACACACACTAATGACATTCATGCATGTTAATAATAATAATAATAAATGTGTTGTGACAAAGGACAACACACACACTAATGACATCCATGCATGTTAATAATAATAATAATAATAAATGTGTTGAGACAAAGGCCAACACACACACTAATGACATCCATGCATGTTAATAATAATAATAATAAATGTGTTGTGACAAAGGGCAACACACACACTAATGACATCCATGCATGTTAATAATAATAATAAATGTGTTGTGACAAAGGACAACACACACACTAATGACATCCATGCATGATAATAATAATAATAATAATAATAATAATAATAAATGTGTTGTGACAAAGGAGAACACACACACTAATGACATCCATGCATGTTAATAATAGTAATAATAATAATAATAATAATACATGTGTTGTGACAAAGGACAACACACACACTAATGACATCCATGCATGTTAATAGTAATAATAATAATAATAATAATAAATGTGTTGTGACAAAGGACAACACACACTAATGACATCCATGCATATTAATAATAATAATAATAATAAATGTGTTGTGACAAAGGACAACACACACACTAATGACATCCATGCATGTTAATAATAATAATAATAGTAAATGTGTTGTGACAAAGGACAATACACAGTCTATGGCCACTCAGATAAAAGGACCATGTTGTGTGTAATGTGTGTAGTGTGTGTAATGTGTGTAGTGTGTGTAATGTGTGTAGTGTGTGTAATGTGTGTAAGCAGAAAAGTCTGCACACTTGTGACTATGGCGTGAGGCGACCGCACGTATCGGCCATGTTTGGACATCCTTGAGTAAACAGATGGATGCACACAATCATTATTAGAAATGTATTAGAAATACATTTGCAGAAGACACTCACTCAAATCACCATGACAACAAGACTCTCCCTACAGGCCATCCACAGGGGCCTTGTTCTGCACGCAAAATGTCATTGAATGACATGAAGCTTATTCCTAGCCCCTTCCTGCTCCGTCAATCATAAGAATTTAAAGGTAATTCCTCCAAAAAGTCTGGCGTGGCGTACAGTTTTAGTGCTGAGTCGGTAGTTTCACATACAGCTGCTTTTGTTAGGAACGCTCTTTGTAGCGAAGGTCATGACCCCAAAAAGTAAAATAATTATACAAGGCATTTGGAGAAATAACAATAAATACAAGACATTTGGAATAATAACAATAAATACAAGACATTTGGAATAATAACAATAAATACAAGACATTTGGAATAGTAACAATAAATACAAGACATTTGGAATAATTACAATAAATACAAGACATTTGGAATAATAACAATAAATACAAGACATTTGGAATAGTAACAATAAATACAAGACATTTGGAATAATTACAATAAATACAAGACATTTGGAATAATAACAATAAATACAAGACATTTGGAATAATAACAATAGATACAAGACATTTGGAATAATAACAATAAATACAAGACATTTGGAATAATAACAATAAATACAAGACATTTGGAATAATAACAATAGATACAAGACATTTGGAATAATAACAATAAATACAAGACATTTGGAATAATTACAATAAATACAAGACATTTGGAATAATAACAATAGATACAAGACATTTGGAATAATAACAATGACTACAAGGCATTTGGAATAATAACAATAAATACAAGACATTTGGAATAATAACAATAGATACAAGACATTTGGAATAATAACAATGACTACAAGGCATTTGGAATAATAACAATAAATACAAGACATTTGGAATAATAACAATAAATACAGGACATTTAGAATAATAACAATAAATACAAGACATTTGGAATAATAACAATGACTACAAGGCATTTGGAATAGTAACAATTAATACAAGACATTTGGATTAATAACAATAAATACAAGACATTTGGAATAATAACAATAAATACAAAACATTTGGAATAATAACAATAAATACAAGACATTTGGAATAATAACAATAAATTCAAGACATTTGGAATAATAACAATAAATACGAGACATTTGGAATAATAACAATAGATACAAGACATTTGGAATAATAACAATAAATACAAGACATTTGGAATAATAACAATAAATACAAGACATTTGGAATAATAACAATAAATACAAGACATTTGGAATAATAACAATGAATACAAGACATTTGGAATAATAACAATAAATACAAGACATTTGGAATAATAACAATAAATACGAGACATTTGGAATATAACAATAAATACAAGACATTTGGAATAATAACAATAAATACAAGACATTTGGAATAATTACAATAAATACAAGACATTTGGAATAATAACAATAAATACAAGACATTTGGAATAATAACAATAAATACGAGACATTTAGAATATAACAATAAATACAAGACATTTGAAATAGTAACAATAAATACAAGACATTTGGATTAATAACAATAAATACAAGACATTTGGAATAATAACAATAAATACAAAACATTTGGAATAATAACAATAAATACAAGACATTTGGAATAATAACAATAAATACAAGACATTTGGAATAATAACAATAAATACAAAACATTTGGAATAATAACAATAAATACAAGACATTTGGAATAATAACAATAAATACGAGACATTTGGAATATAACAATAAATACGAGACATTTGGAATAATAACAATAAATACAAGACATTTGGAATAATAACAATAGATACAAGACATTTGGAATAATAACAATAAATACAAGACATTTGGAATAATAACAATAAATACAAGACATTTGGAATAATAACAATAAATACAAAACATTTGGAATAATAACAATAAATACAAGACATTTGGAATAATAACAATAAATACAAGACATTTGGAATAATAACAATAAATACAAGACATTTGGAATAATAACAATAAATACAAGACATTTGGAATAATAACAATAAATACAAGACATTTGGAATAATAACAATAGATACAAGACATTTGGAATAATAACAATAAATACAAGACATTTAGATTAATAACAATAAATACAAAACATTTGGAATAATAACAATAAATACAAGACATTTGGAATAATAACAATAAATACAAGACATTTGGAATAATAACAATAAATACAAGACATTTGGAATAATAACAATAAATACAAGACATTTGGAATAATAACAATAAATACAAGACATTTGGAATAATAACAATAAATACAAGACATTTGGAATAATAACAATAGATACAAGACATTTGGAATAATAACAATAAATACAAGACATTTGGAATAATAACAATAGATACAAGACATTTGGAATAATAACAATAAATACAAGACATTTGGAATAATAACAATAAATACAAGACATTTGGAATAATAACAATAGATACAAGACATTTGGAATAATAACAATAGATACAAGACATTTGGAATAATAACAATAAATACAAGACATTTAGAATAATAACAATAAATACAAGACATTTAGAATAATAACAATAAATACAAGACATTTGGAATAATAACAATAAATACAAGGCATGTGGAAAAATAACAATAAATACAAGGCATGTGGAATAATAACAATGACTACAAGACATTTGGAATAATAACAATAAATACAAGACATTTGGAATAATAACAATAAATACAAGACATTTGGAATAATAACAATAAATACAAGACATTTGGAATAATAACAATAAATACAAGACATTTGGAATAATAACAATAGATACAAGACATTTGGAATAATAACAATAAATACAAGACATTTGGAATAATAACAATAGATACAAGACATTTGGAATAATAACAATAAATACAAGACATTTGGAATAATAACAATAAATACAAGACATTTGGAATAATAACAATAGATACAAGACATTTGGAATAATAACAATAAATACAAGACATTTGGAATAATTACAATAAATACAAGACATTTGGAATAATAACAATAGATACAAGACATTTGGAATAATAACAATAAATACAAGACATTTAGAATAATAACAATAAATACAAGACATTTAGAATAATAACAATAAATACAAGACATTTGGAATAATAACAATAAATACAAGGCATGTGGAAAAATAACAATAAATACAAGACATTTGGAATAATAACAATAAATACAAGACATTTGGAATAATAACAATAAATACAAAACATTTTGAATAATAACAATAAATACAAGACATTTGGAATAATAACAATAAATACAAGACATTTGGAATAATAACAATAAATACAAGACATTTGGAATAATAACAATAAATACAAGACATTTGGAATAATAACAATAAATACAAGACATTTGGAATAATAACAATAGATACAAGACATTTGGAATAATAACAATAAATACAAGACATTTGGATTAATAACAATAAATACAAGGCATGTGGAATAATAACAATAAATACAAGACATTTGGAATAATAACAATAAATACAAGACATTTGGAATAATAACAATAGATACAAGACATTTGGAATAATAACAATAAATACGAGACATTCGGAATATAACAATAAATACAAGACATTTGGAATAATAACAATAAATACAAAACATTTGGAATAATAACAATAAATACAAGACATTTGGAATAATAACAATAAATACAAGACATTTGGAATAATAACAATGAATACAAGACATTTGGAATAATAACAATAAATACAAGACATTTGGAATAATAACAATGAATACAAGACATTTGGAATAATAACAATAAATACAAGACATTTGGAATAGTAACAATAAATACAAGACATTTGGAATAATAACAATAAATACAAGGCATGTGGAATAATAACAATAAATACAAGACCTTTGGAATAATAACAATAAATACAAGACATTTGGAATAGTAACAATAAATACAAGACATTTAGATTAATAACAATAAATACAAGACATTTGGAATAATAACAATAAATACAAGACATTTGGAATAATTACAATAAATACAAGACATTTGGAATAATAACAATAGATACAAGACATTTGGAATAATAACAATAAATATAAGACATTTGGAATAATAACAATAAATACAAGACATTTGGAATAATAACAATAAATACAAAACATTTGGAATAATAACAATAAATACAAGACATTTGGAATAATAACAATAAATACAAGACATTTGGAATATAACAATAAATACAAGACATTTGGAATAATAACAATAGATACAAGACATTTAGAATAATAACAATAAATACAAGACATTTGGAATAATAACAATAAATACGAGACATTTGGAATATAACAGTAAATACAAGACATTTGGAATAATAACAATAAATACAAGACATTTGGAATAATTACAATAAATACAAGACATTTGGAATAATAACAATAAATACAAGACATTTGGAATAATAACAATAAATACAAGACATTTAGAATAATAACAATAAATACAAGACATTTGGAATAATAACAATAAATACAAGACATTTAGAATAATAACAATAAATACAAGACATTTGGAATAATAACAATAAATACGAGACATTTGGAATATAACAATAAATACAAGACATTTGGAATAATAACAATAAATACAAGACATTTGGAATAATTACAATAAATACAAGACAATTGGAATAATAACAATAGATACAAGACATTTAGAATAATAACAATAAATACAAGACATTTGGAATAATAACAATAAATACAAGGCATGTGGAATAATAACAATAAATACAAGACATTTGGAATAATAACAATAAATACAAGACATTTGGAATAATAACAATAGATACAAGACATTTGGAATAATAACAATAAATACGAGACATTTGGAATATAACAATAAATACAAGACATTTGGAATAATAACAATAAATACAAAACATTTGGAATAATAACAATAAATACAAGACATTTGGAATAATAACAATAAATACAAGACATTTGGAATAATAACAATGAATACAAGACATTTGGAATAATAACAATAAATACAAGACATTTGGAATAATAACAATGAATACAAGACATTTGGAATAATAACAATATATACAAGGCATGTGGAATAATAACAATAAATACAAGGCATTTGGAATAATAACAATAAATACAAGACATTTAGAATAATAACAATAAATACAAGACATTTGGAATAATAACAATAAATACAAGACATTTGGAATAATAACAATAAATACAAGACATTTGGAATAATAACAATAGATACAAGACATTTGGAATAATAACAATAAATACGAGACATTTGGAATAATAACAATAGATACAAGACATTTGGAATAATAACAATAAATACGAGACATTTGGAATATAACAATAAATACAAGACATTTGGAATAATAACAATAAATACAAAACATTTGGAATAATAACAATAAATACAAGACATTTGGAATAATAACAATAAATACAAGACATTTGGAATAATAACAATGAATACAAGACATTTGGAATAATAACAATAAATACAAGACATTTGGAATAATAACAATGAATACAAGACATTTGGAATAATAACAATAAATACAAGACATTTGGAATAGTAACAATAAATACAAGACATTTGGAATAATAACAATATATACAAGGCATGTGGAATAATAACAATAAATACAAGGCATTTGGAATAATAACAATAAATACAAGACATTTAGAATAATAACAATAAATACAAGACATTTGGAATAATAACAATAAATACAAGACATTTGGAATAATAACAATAAATACAAGGCATGTGGAATAATAACAATAAATACAAGACATTTGGAATAGTAACAATAAATACAAGACATTTGGAATAATAACAATATATACAAGGCATGTGGAATAATAACAATAAATACAAGGCATTTGGAATAATAACAATAAATACAAGACATTTAGAATAATAACAATAAATACAAGACATTTGGAATAATAACAATAAATACAAGACATTTGGAATAATAACAATAAATACAAGGCATGTGGAATAATAACAATGACTACAAGACATTCGAGCAGAAGTGTTATTTTCTTACAGCTTTAATAGACATTCATAAATGTTGTAAATCTTCCATCTTCCATCATTTTTAAAACAGTCATAAGAAGTCTCCATGACATAATCTGCCTTTTTAGTAAATGAATGGCCCGAGTCGGCCTTCATTTACTACTTACACCTGCCTTCATTTACTACTTACACCTGCCTTCATTTACTACTTACACATGCCTTCATTTACAACTTACTTCATTTACAACTTACTTCATGTACAACTTGCACCTGCCTTCATTTACAACTTACTTCATTTACAACTTACACCTGCCTTCATTTACAGCTGCCTTCATTTGCAACTTACTTCATGTACAACTTACACCTGTGTCCGGAGAAACTTGCGTAATTTCAAGCTTGTGTAAAAAGGCAAATGGGAGAATAATGTGGTGGTCATGGAGTATCTTGGAAATGGAGATAGGCTCCAGATCGCCCGCCACCCCGTAAGGGACAAGCGGTAGCAAATGGATGGATGAATGAATGTAAGAAGGAACAGGAATGGACTTAGAGAAAGAGCCTTGTTCTCCTTTGTGCTCCTGCAGTCCAATCCGACGTGTTCCTCAAGGTCAACCTCACACTGGTCATGAAGGACAACCACACAGACCCTCAGACCACCATAGAAGACTGGGTAGGACCTTCACACCAACACTTCTCACATTCTCAGACCACCATAGAAGACTGGGTAGGACCTTCACACCAACACTTCTCACATTCTCAGACCACCATAGAAGACTGGGTAGGACCTTCACACCAACACTTCTCACATTCTCAGACCACCATAGAAGACTGGGTAGGACCTTCACACCAACACTTCTCACATTCTCATACCACCATAGAAGACTGGGTAGGACCTTCACACCAACACTTCTCACATTCTCAGACCACCATAGAAGACTGGGTAGGACCTGCACACCAACACTTCTCACATTCTCAGACCACCATAGAAGACTGGGTAGGACCTTCACACCAATACTTCTCACATTCTCAGACCACCATAGAAGACTGGGTAGGACCTTCACACCAACACTTCTCACATTCTCAGACCACCATAGAAGACTGGGTAGGACCTTCACACCAACACTTCTCACATTCTCAGACCACCATAGAAGACTGGGTAGGACCTTCACACCAACACTTCTCACATTCTCAGACCACCATAGAAGACTGGGTAGGACCTTCACACCAACACTTCTCACATTCTCAGACCACCATAGAAGACTGGGTAGGACCTTCACACCAACACTTCTCACATTCTCAGACCACCATAGAAGACTGGGTAGGACCTTCACACCAACACTTCTCACATTCTCAGACCACCATAGAAGACTGGGTAGGACCTTCACACCAACACTTCTCACATTCTCAGACCACCATAGAAGACTGGGTAGGACCTTCACACCAACACTTCTCACATTCTCAGACCACCATAGAAGACTGGGTAGGACCTGCACACCAACACTTCTCACATTCTCAGACTACCATAGAAGACTGGGTAGGACCTTCACACCAACACTTCTCACATTCTCAGACCACCATAGAAGACTGGGTAGGACCTTCACACCAACACTTCTCACATTCTCAGACCACCATAGAAGACTGGGTAGGACCTTCACACCAACACTTCTCACATTCTCAGACCACCATAGAAGACTGGGTAGGACCTTCACACCAACACTTCTCACATTCTCAGACCACCATAGAAGACTGGGTAGGACCTGCACACCAACACTTCTCACATTCTCAGACCACCATAGAAGACTGGGTAGGACCTTCACACCAACACTTCTCACATTCTCAGACCACCATAGAAGACTGGGTAGGACCTGCACACCAACACTTCTCACATTCTCAGACCACCATAGAAGACTGGGTAGGACCTTCACACCAATACTTCTCACATTCTCAGACCACCATAGAAGACTGGGTAGGACCTTCACACCAACACTTCTCACATTCTCAGACCACCATAGAAGACTGGGTAGGACCTTCACACCAACACTTCTCACATTCTCAGACCACCATAGAAGACTGGTTAGGACCTTCACACCAACACTTCTCACATTCTCAGACCACCATAGAAGACTGGGTAGGACCTTCACACCAACACTTCTCACATTCTCAGACCACCATAGAAGACTGGGTAGGACCTTCACACCAACACTTCTCACATTCTCAGACCACCATAGAAGACTGGGTAGGACCTTCACACCAACACTTCTCACATTCTCAGACCACCATAGAAGACTGGGTAGGACCTTCACACCAACACTTCTCACATTCTCAGACCACCATAGAAGACTGGGTAGGACCTGCACACCAACACTTCTCACATTCTCAGACTACCATAGAAGACTGGGTAGGACCTTCACACCAACACTTCTCACATTCTCAGACCACCATAGAAGACTGGGTAGGACCTTCACACCGACACTTCTCACATTCTCAGACCACCATAGAAGACTGGGTAGGACCTTCACACCAACACTTCTCACATTCTCAGACCACCATAGAAGACTGGGTAGGACCTTCACACCAACACTTCTCACATTCTCAGACCACCATAGAAGACTGGGTAGGACCTGCACACCAACACTTCTCACATTCTCAGACCACCATAGAAGACTGGGTAGGACCTTCACACCAACACTTCTCACATTCTCAGACCACCATAGAAGACTGGGTAGGACCTGCACACCAACACTTCTCACATTCTCAGACTACCATAGAAGACTGGGTAGGACCTTCACACCAACACTTCTCACATTCTCAGACCACCATAGAAGACTGGGTAGGACCTTCACACCAACACTTCTCACATTCTCAGACCACCATAGAAGACTGGGTAGGACCTTCACACCAACACTTCTCACATTCTCAGACCACCATAGAAGACTGGGTAGGACCTTCACACCAACACTTCTCACATTCTCAGACCACCATAGAAGACTGGGTAGGACCTTCACACCAACACTTCTCACATTCTCAGACCACCATAGAAGACTGGGTAGGACCTTCACACCAACACTTCTCACATTCTCAGACCACCATAGAAGACTGGGTAGGACCTTCACACCAACACTTCTCACATTCTCAGACCACCATAGAAGACTGGGTAGGATCTTCTCACCAACACTTCTCACATTCTCATACCACCATAGAAGACTGGGTAGGACCTTCACACCAACACTTCTCACATTCTCAGACCACCATAGAAGACTGGGTAGGACCTTCACACCAACACTTCTCACATTCTCAGACCACCATAGAAGACTGGGTAGGACCTTCACACCAACACTTCTCACATTCTCAGACCACCATAGAAGACTGGGTAGGACCTTCACACCAACACTTCTCACATTCTCAGACCACCATAGAAGACTGGGTAGGACCTTCACACCAACACTTCTCACATTCTCAGACCACCATAGAAGACTGGGTAGGACCTTCATACCAACACTTCTCACATTCTCAGACCACCATAGAAGACTGGGTAGGACCTTCACACCAACACTTCTCACATCATCTGGCCTACATCTCACTGTCTTGTGTCCAAAGTTGAAAGAACTCCTGGAGGTGAACAGAACCATGCTGGTGTTGAATGTGGTCCTAGTCCAGGACCACCACTGGAGGTGAGAAACATTCTAACTGTCCGCTTCTCTCATGATTACTGCAGAAATATCTTAATAATAATAATAACTTCTTCTTTCATCAGCAGATACTTCTGTGCCTTCCATGTTCAAGACTACAGCACAGACACTGTGGAACAAATCATAAAGTTCATCAATCACACTTTCATGTCAACACATGGAAATGGAAATGGCTCCATTGTCATCCAAACCACCGATTTGAGCATCAAGCAAATAAGTAAGTATTATGGGTAAATAAGTAAGTATTATGGGTAAATAAGTAAGTATTATGGGTAATAAGTAAGTATTATGGGTGAATAAGTAAGTATTATGGGTGAATAAGTAAGTATATGGGTAATAAGTAAGTATTATGGGTAATAAGTAAGTATTATGGGTAAATAAGTAAGTATTATGGGTAATAAGTAAGTGTTATGGGTGAATAAGTAAGTATATGGGTAATAAGTAAGTATTATGGGTAATAAGTAAGTATTATGGGTAAATAAGTAAGTATTATGGGTAATATGTAAGTATTATGGGTGAATAAGTAAGTATTATTGGTAATAAGTAAGTATTATGGGTAATAAGTAAGTATTATGGGTAATATGTAAGTATTATGGCCCTGCGATGAGGTGGCGACTTGTCCGCCTTCCGCCCGATTGTAGCTGAGATAGGCTCCAGCGCCCCCCGCGACCCCAAAGGGAATAAGCGGTAGAAAATGGATGGATGGATGTAAGTATTATGGGTAATAAGTAAGTATTATGGGTAATAAGTAAGTATTATGGGTAATATGTAAGAATTATGGGCAATAAGTACGCATTATGGGTAATAAGTAAGTATTATGGGTAATAAGTAGGTATTATGGGTAATAAGTAAGTATTATGGGTAATAAGTAAGTAATATGGGTAATAAGTAAGTATGCTGGGTAATAAGTACGTATTATGGGTAATAAGTAGGTATTATGGGCAATAAGTAAGAATTATGGCAATAAATAGGTATTATGGGCAGTAAGTAAGTATTATGGGTAATAAGTACGTATTATGGGTAATAAGTAAGTATTATGTGTAATAAGTAGATATTATGGGTAATAAGTAAGTAGTATGGGTAATAAGTAAGTAGTATGGGTAATAAATAAGTATTATGGGTAATAAGTACTTATTATGGGTAATAAGTAGGTATTATAGGCAATAAGTAAGTATTATGGTAATAAATTGGTATTATGGGCAATAAGTAAGTATTATGGGTAATAAGTATGTATTATGGGTAATAATTAAGTATTATGGTAATAAATAGGTATTATGGGTAATTAGTAGGTATTATGGGTAATAAGTAAGTATGATGCGTAATAAGTACGCATTATGGGTAATAAGTAAGTATTATGGGTAATAAGTAGGTATTATGGGTAATAAGTAAGTATTATGGGTAATAAGTAAGTATTATGGGTAATAAGTAAGTAGTATGGGTAATAAGTAAGAATTATGGGTAATAAGTACTTATTATGGGTAATAAGTTGGTATTATGGGCAATAAGTCAGTATTATGGTAACAAATAGGTATTATCGGCAATAAGTAAGTATTATGGGTAATAAGTATGTATTATGATTAATAATTAAGTATTATGGTAATAAATAGGTATTATTGGCAATAAGTAAGTATTATGGGTAATAAGTAAGTATTATGGGTAATAAGTAAGTATGATGGGTAATAAGTAAGTATTATGGGTTATAAGTAAGTATTATGGGTAATAAGTAGGTGTCAAGGGTAATAAGTATGTATAATGGGTAATAAGTAGGTATTATGGGTAATAAGTAAGTATTATGGGTAATAAGTAAGTATTATGGGTAATAAGTAAGTATTATGGGTTATATGTAAGTATTATGGGTAATAAGTAAGCATTATGGGTAATATGTAAGTATAATGGGTAATAAGTACGTATTATGGGTAATAAGTAAGTATTATGGGCAATAAGTAAGTAGTATGGGTAATAAGTAAGTATGCTGGGTAATAAGTACGTATTATGGGTAATAAGTAGGTATTATGGGCAATAAGTAAGCATTATGGTAATAAATAGGTATTATGGGCAATAAGTAAGTATTATGGGTAGTAAGTATGTATTATGGGTAATAATTAAGTATTATGGTAATAAATAGGTATTATCGGCAATAAGTAAGTATTATGGGTAATAAGTAGGTATTATGGGTAATTAGTAAGTATTATGGGTAATAAGTAAGTATTATGGGTAATAAGTAAGTATTATGGGTAATAAGTAAGTAGTATGGGTAATAAGTAGGTATTATGGGTAATAAGTAAGTAGTATGGGTAATAAGTAAGTATTATGGGTAATAAGTACTTATTATGGGTAATAAGTATGTATTATGGGTAATAATTAAGTATTATGGTAATAAATAGGTATTATGGGTAATTAGTAGGTATTATGGGTAATAAGTAAGTATTATGGGTAATAAGTAAGTATTATGGGTAATTAGTAAGTATTATGGGTAATAAGTAAGTATTATGGGTAATAAGTAAGTATTATGGGTAGTAAGTATGTATTATGGGTAATAATTAAGTATTATGGTAATAAATAGGTATTATCGGCAATAAGTAAGTATTATGGGTAATAAGTAGGTATTATGGGTAATAAGTAAGTATTATGGGTAATAAGTAAGTATTATGGGTAATAAGTAAGGATGGCCAGTTTCCTAACAGCACCAGTGCCAACGTCAACCAGACTGAAAGAAGAAGAAGAATCTGTCAGTGCCTTAACACTCGTAACACCGCTAGCTACTAGCCACAACAACAAGATAGCACTTCCTCCTTATGCACCAATGACGGAAAAGCTGCATTCAGGAACACTCGGAATTAAGAGCGTCAACATTAAACAAAAGTCGTTTTGTGCACGTTGCTTATGTTCTGCATTGCTGCAATAATTACAACAATTTGTTTTGATTGTATCACTTAGTTATCATTTCATGATATCATTGAAACATTTCAATTACTGGTCCAATGTCACAAAACTTTTTTTTTTTACAAAAATTAGCAGAATATATATTTTTTTAAGTACTGGTTAAGCCCTGATACCATTTTTAAAGTAGCGATCGGTCCCAAGATCCCCACTACGCTTCATGAGGCCTAACATTTCACAGTGCTTTGATACAACAACAACATTACAGCCAAATGGAATACACACAATAATAACAATAACAAGTAACACCATATTTAACATAATCCACATTAATGCCATACAATTGTTATGCTAGTGTGGATTACATATTAGTCATAAAAATACAATCCTGTTTACAAAAAAGGTACAATTTGCACACAGCCCAGTTCAAAAACCAAAAGAAGTATAAACGAATTATTATTAATAGATAGAATTGTAATCCTTCCAAAAGTTACAATCATTGCTTTCCACTGCAAGGTTTTACTTTTCATCACTTCCTTCTCATAGACTTAGACCTGGTCTGACCAATCTAAGACGAGACAAAGCAAACAGTCCTGTTGCCATCGATTGAAGGCCCTGGGAACACAACCACCTGAATTAGGGAGAACAAAAGAGTAATAGTATGACTTTATCAAATTCCATCCATCCATCCATCTTCTTCTGCTTATCCGAGGTCGGGTCGCGGGGGCAGCAGCTTAAGCAGGGAAGCCCAGACTTTCCTCTCCCCAGCCACTTCGTCCAGCTCCTCCCGGGGGATCCCAAGGCGTTCCCAGGCCAGCCGGGAGAGATAGTCTTCCCAGCGTGTCCTGGGTCTTCCCCGTGGCCTCCTACCGGTCGGACGTGCCCGAAACACCTTCCTAGGGAGGCGTTCGGGTGGCATCCTGACCAGATGCCCGAACCACCTCATCTGGCTCCTCTCCATGTGGAGGAGCAGCGGCTTTACTTTGAGCTCCCCCCGAATGACAGAGCTTCTCACCCTATCTCTAAGGGAGAGCCCCGCCACTCGGCGGAGGAAACTCATTTCGGCCGCTTGTACCCGTGATCTTGTCCTTTCGGTCATAACCCAAAGCTCATGACCATAGGTGAGGATGGGAACGTAGATCGACCGGTAAATTGAGAGCTTTGCCTTCCGGCTCAGCTCCTTCTTCACCACAACGGATCGATACAGCGTCCGCATTACTGAAGATGCCGCACCGATCCGCCTGTCGATCTCACGATCCACTCTTCCCCCACTCGTGAACAAGACTCCGAGGTACTTGAACTCCTCCACTTAGGGCAAGATCTCCTCCCCAACCCGGAGATGGCACTCCACCCTTTTCCGGGAGAGAACCATGGACTCGGACTTGGAGGTGCTGATTCTAATCTCAGTCGCTTCACACTCGGCTGCGAACCGATCCAGTGAGAGCTGAAGATCTTGGCCGGAGGAAGCCATCAGTACCACATCATCTGCAAAAAGCAGAGACCTAATCCTGCAGCCACCAAGCCAGATCCCCTCAACGCCCTGACTGCGCCTAGAAATTCTGTCAAATTCACCATCCTATTTTCATTCAGTGCCACAGAATTGTGTGGAGGAAATGATGTCAACCATCTATGGAGAATACGTCTGGCCTGAAACCTTCCCTCAAGTCAACCAAGTCATGGGATGCACGCAGCCAACTTCGGAGAAAGCCTTCCGCCTTTGGTAAGTTAGAGTTCAATTAAATTAAAAAAGATATATTCATCTTTGAAATGTCCAAAGGGCATGGAGACCCTGGGTAAATCTATCCAAAAGAAAGATCAATATATTAATGGAGTGGTGGTGTCACACAACAGGCTTAGTCCTGTCAGTCAACATTTATCAAGGTTGTGGAGATTATTTTCAATATTGGTCTATTTACTTCACACGTCTGCTTAACCTCGGTCAGAGCAATCTGTTTCCATGACGACGGCATAGCAATATGAGAACGTTCCTGCTCTCCGCCCTTTTTCCCGCTCGGCAAACAAGACGATGAGTTATTAATGTAATGATGGGCTTCCGTACTGTCAATCCTCACGTTTCCCCAGAGAAACTCACGTGTTCTTCCCGTCTTTACCGGCGCCATCTACTTTGAGTAGTTTCCAGTATTTTTTCCATATTTAACTATCTTGAGAAAAAACTACAAGCTCTCTGGCAAAGTCAGGCTCTCGAAATATCACCGCCTGGTGAAAATGACTGTAAAAGGATCGGAATTACCCATATTTTTTGGAAAATCAAACTCAAATATTGACAGTTGTGGTAGAAACACATCTTTCAGATGGATCTCAGTTCACTTGTTTGGTGTACCAAAGGGTTCAGATGATCACGTTCACACTTTCACGTAAATGAACTGCACCAGTAGAGCAAATTGACGGCTTCGAAGCGATTCTGGACCACCATCCGCCGCCTCAGGAGGGGTAAGCAGTGCACTGTCAACACCGTGTATGATGGGGATGGTGTGCTGCTGACCTCTACTCAGGACGTTGTGGATCGGTGGAGGGAATACTTCGAAGACCTCCTCAATCCCACCTATAATATAAATATATTATACATATATACACGTCTTCCAATGAGGAAGCAGTGCCTGGGGACTCTGTGGTGGACTCTCCTATTTCTGAGATTGAGATTGCCGACGTAGTTAAGAAGCTCTTCTGTGGCAGGGCCCAGTGGGTGGATGAGGTCCGCCCAGACTTCCTTAAGGCCCTGGATGCTGTGGGGCTGTCTTGGTTGACAAGATTCTGCAGCATTGTGTGGACATTGGGGGCGGTGCCTCTGGATTGGCAGACCGGGGTGGTGGTTCCTCTATTTTAAAAGGGGAACCGGTGGGTGTGTTCCAACTATGGTAGCCCTTCCGGTAAGTTCTATTCAGGTGTACTGGAGAGGAGGCAACGCCTGATAGTTGAACCTCAGATTCAGGAGAAGCAGTTTTGTTTTCGTCCTGGTCGTGGAATTGTGGACCAATTCTATACTCTCTGCAGGATCCTTCAGGGGGCATGGGAGTTTGCCCAACCAGTGTACATGTGCTTTGTGGACTTGGAGAGGGCATTTGACTGTCCTGTGGAGAGTGCTCAAAGAGTATGGGGTATCGGATTGCTTGATTCTGGCAGTTCACTCCCTTGTATGATCGTGTCAGAGCTTGGTCTGCATTGCCGGCAGTAAGTCGGACCCGTTTCCAGTGAGGCTTGGACTCAGCCAGGGCTGCCCTTTGTCACTGATTCTGTTAAAAATGTTTATGGGCAGAATTTCTAGGCAAAGTCAGGTCGTTGAGGGCATCCGGTTTGGTGGCCGCAGGATTAGGTCTCTGCTTTTTGCAGATGATATGGTCCTGCTGACTTCATCCGACCAGGATCTTCAGCTCTCACTGGATCGGCTCGCAGTTGAGTGTGAAGCGACTGGGATGAAAATCAGCACTTACAAGTCTGAGTCCATGGTTCTCACCTAGAAAAGGATGGAGTGCCATCTCCGCGTTGGGGAGGAGATCTTGCCATAAGTGGAGTAATTCAAGTACCTCGGGGACTTGTTAAAATTAAACCTACTGTTAAACTTTGAGTCGATATAATTATTGAATATGATGGAGATCAAGAGTAAGATTACTAATTCAGTGGTGATATTTGAGTGGACCTCGGGCCCCTCCATCTATCCATCCATCCATCCATCTTCTTCCGCTTACCTTAGGTCTGGTCGCAGGGGCAGCAGCCTAAGCATAGAAGCCCAGACTTCCCTCTCCCCAGCTACTTTGTCAAGCTCTTCCCGGGAATCCTGAGGCGTTGCCAGGCCAGCTGGGAGACATAGTCTCTCCACCGTGTCCTGGGTCTTCCCAGTGGGCAACCACGACAGCTCCACAACATCCAGAGCCTTAAGGAACTCTGGGCGGATCTCATCCACCCCCGGGGCGCTGCCACCGAGGAGTTTTCTGACTACCTCGGCAACCTCAGCCTCAGAAATATGAGAGTCCACCTCAGAGTCCCCAGACACTGCGTCCTCATTGTAAGATGTGTAGGTTGGAGTGAAGAGGTCATCAAAGTATTCCCTTCATAGTCGACCGACCCCATCATACACGGTGTTAACAGTGCGCTGCTTCCCCCTCCTGAGGCGGCGAATGGTGGTCCAGAATTGCCTCGAGGCCGCCCGGAAGTCGTTCTCCATGGCTTCTCCGAACTCCTCCTATGTCCGAGTTTTTGCCTCTGCAACCGCTTGGCCCTGAGGTAAAAAAGGTTAAGAACCCCTGGTCTATATAACAAGAGCACTCTAGAGTTTTTAGAAATCTTCTGCAAAATGTTTGTTTTGACCTGACCTCGGGGGCCGGTACAGTGTCATTTGGTCCCCGGGCCGCCAGTTGAATAGCTCTGTTGTACACATTAAACTCAGTGGCCTAATTACCTGAGCAGGTGTCTTTTATGTTCCACTCAATCTCCTATTTCTCACACATTCTCTTGAATCAATTCATGTAATGAGGTCATTAAAAGCATTAGCTAGCCATCAGCTAAGATGATTATTACTGTATTATCATATTTTTTTGCTACTGTTCAGTAAATTACACATTGAAACGGACAACACCAGCTGGTCTGAACCAGATATGACAAAGTGCAGCCCACTTGTGACCATACCCGACCTGGAAAACATCACGGTCACCACAGGTAGGAACATTCATCACATGCGTGGCTTGAAGAACTTGCCCATTTTTGGACATGTTGAAGCGTAAAGGTTGCCAGCAGGCACAAGACATTGATACAACGTTGGTTATGCATTTATGTTTTTTAAAACTGTTGTATTTGTAAACTGAGACTGTCATGTCTGTGTAATCATGTTTTGTTTTAAGTCATGTTTTGTTTAGTTTCTGGCTTTTCACTCCCTTGTCTTGTTTGCATGATTACCCATTAGTTTCACCTGTTCCACGTTTGGACTCATTGTGCACTCTTGTTTGTCACCATAGCAACCATTAGTTTTCACCTGTCCCGTCACGCACCTGTTTCACGTTTTGAGTCACGCACCTGCTTTCACTAATCATGTCCATAGTCCATCCATCCATCCATCTTCTTCCGCTTATCCGAGGTTGGGTCGCGGGGGCAGCAGCCTAAGCAGGGAAGCCCAGACTTCCCTCTCCCCAGCCACTTCGTCCAGCTCTTCCTGTGGGACCCCGAAGCGTTCCCAGGCCAGCCGGGAGACATAGTCTTCCCAACGTGTCCTGGGTCTTCCCCGCGGCCTCCTACCGGTCGGACGTGCCCTAAACACCTCTCTAGGGAGGCGTTCGGGTGGCATCCTGACCAGATGCCCGAACCACCTCATCTGGCTCCTCTCGATGTGGAGGAGCAGCGGCTTTACTTTGAGCTCCTCCCGGATGGCAGAGCTTCTCACCCTATCTCTAAGGGAGAGCCCCGCCACCCGGCGGAGAAAACTCATTTCGGCCGCTTGTACCCGTGATCTTGTCCTTTCGGTCATAACCCAAAGCTCATGACCATAGGTGAGGATGGGAACGTAGATCGACCGGTAAATTGAGAGCTTTGCCTTCCGGCTCAGCTCCTTCTTCACCACAACGGATCGATACAGCGTCCGCATTACTGAAGACGCCGCACCGATCCGCCTGTCGATCTCACGATCCACTCTTCCCTCACTCGTGAACAAGACTCCGAGGTACTTGAACTCCTCCACTTGGGGCAAGATCTCCTCCCCAACCCGGAGATGGCACTCCACCCTTTTCCGGGCGAGAACCATGGACTCGGACTTGGAGGTGCTGATTCTCATCCCAGTCGCTTCACACTCAGCTGCGAACCGATCCAGTGAGAGCTGAAGATCCTGGACAGATGAAGCCATCAGGACCACATCATCTGCAAAAAGCAGAGACCTAATCCTGCAGCCACCAAACAAGATCCCCTCAACGCCATGACTGCGCCTAGAAATTCTGTCCATAAAAGTTATGAACAGAATCGGTGACAAAGGGCAGCCTTGGCGGAGTCCAACCCTCACTGGAAACGTGTCCGACTTACTACCGGCATAGTCCATGTCCATAGTATTTAAGTTCATTCATTTTCTGTTGTTCGTCCTGACGACCTCACCACATTTATGCTCTGTCCATTCTGGCCAGAGTATAATGTTATGTCTTGGCAAAAATGAGGACTCAGATGCAGAAGAGAGACAATTGACTCAGACTTTATTTAATTAGTTTTCTTTGCTATCTCTTGGACAGAGTGATTAAACAAAGTGGCTACAAAATCTATCTATGATAGACTTGAGTAACTAGAGGATGTGTAGCATAGGTCATAAGGCAATAAACAGAAAATCACTCCATAAGGAGGAAAAGGGCAATAGCAAAATTTCTATATAAGTCTAATAACAAAAAACCAACAATCTATGATAATCTACAAAAAGATAATTTCACTCATGAAAAGAAGTCGAGAAGCTTGCAAACTAAAAGCGCTCCAGAAGGAGGGAAAAAAGGAAGACAAGGGAGTGAAAAGCCAGAAACTAAACAAAACATGACTTAAAACAAAACATGATTACACAGACGTCAAGGTCAAGGTTCAAGGTTCAACTTTATTGTCCCCGCGGGGAAATTTGTCTTGGGCACAGTGCATCATTGCTTTCTTAACATACCCAAAAACAACAGAACAAAAACACAAGCACAGACACAACCACAACCATACAACTAACATTTAAACATCAGAACATGGAGCTTGATAGACATAGGTGGCACTTTGATGTAGGCATAAAATCTACAGTATGGAGATAAAGATAAAGTACCAATGTGCATTGCACTAGAACTCATGGATAAAGTGCTGTGTGCTAAAGTGCTTAGTTCTAAAGTGCTATGTGCTAAAGTGCTATGTGCTAAAAAAGTGCTAACCTATGTATTAAAATTCTATTGCACATTGTTGGTCAGCTTAATGGAGGCTGGAACAAATGATAATTTAAGGCGGTTAGATTTGCATAGTGGGACCCGGAGTCTTCTCCCTGATGGCAGGGTTCCATATTCAGGAAAGAGTGGGTGTTGTGAGTTGGAAATAATTTTCTTAGCTTTTTTCCTAACTGCCTGCTCATAGATGCTCTGTATAGGCTCATTTTCTTTCCTCCCTACGATTTTCATTGCCGTTTTATGCATGCCGGACAGAGACAAAGTCGCTGTCTAACATCTACCTTGTTAGTTGGGAAATTACCAAATTTCAAAGGTCAAAACAAAGTCACAACATTGATTAAACGTCATCAAAAAGCATGTTGTTTCAACGTTGTATTTGTGTTGTAGAAATTTGGTTAGGAAATGACCAAAATTCAATGTCAAATCAACATCAGGACTTGGCATTGAATAAACGTTGTCAAAAAGCATTTTGTTCCAACGTTGTATTTGGGTTTTAGAATATAGGTTGAAAAATGAGCAAATTTCAATGTCAGAAGCCAACATTGATGAAATGTTGGTTCAGCGTTATATTTGCAACTCAACGTCAGGACTGACTTCAACAAGTTCTCAATGTTGTTTCAATGTCTTGTGGCTGCTGGGTCTCCAATGCAACTGCTATATAAACTCAACATTACAATGACCTTTGCTGGTGTCCAGATAACGTGGATGAAGTCGCGGGCATCATTCAGGATCTGGTAAGTTCTCAGCTTAGCAACGCCACGCAGATTCCGTCTGGCGAGCTGAACACGCTGGTGGAGAAACTCAACCAGGTGGTGGAGTTAGGTGCCGCCCAGCCAGCACTCAGCAGCAAAGTTTTACACGTCTTCTCCGACATCTTGATTTCTGAGACGGATGTTGCTCCAGTGGCTGGCAGGTAAGTCACCCCTACAAAAAAAAGGATGTGTTTTTAGAAATTGGCGGTAGACAGACAAATTGTATCCAGCTGGGCATCTGTTGGGTATTGGAATTCAATTCCATATGTTGGGTATTGGAGTTCATTTCCATATGTTGGGTGATTGGAATTAATTTCCGTATGTTGGGTATTGGAGTTCATTCCCGTATGTTGGGTATTGGAGTTAATTTCTGTATGTTGGGTATTGGAGTTAATATCCATATGTTTTGTATTGGAGTTAATTTCCGTATGTTGGGTATTGGAGTTAATTAACGTATGTTGGGTATTGGAATTAATTTCCGTATGTTGGGTTTGGAATTAACTTCCGTATGTTGGGTATTGGAATTCATTTCCATATGTTGGGTGATTGGAATTAATTTCCGTATGTTGGGTATTGGAGTTCATTCCCGTATGTTGGGTATTGGAGTTAATTTCTGTATGTTGGGTATTGGAGTTAATATCCATATGTTTTGTATTGGAGTTAATTTCCGTATGTTGGGTATTGGAGTTAATTAACGTATGTTGGGTATTGGAATTAATTTCCGTATGTTGGGTATGGAATTAACTTCCGTATGTTGGGTATTGGAATTAATTTCCATATGTTGCGATGAGGTGGCGACTTGTCCAGGGTGTACCCCGCCTTCCGCCCGATTGTAGCTGAGATAGGCTCCAGCGCCCCCCGTGACCCCAAAAGGGAATAAGCGGTAGAAAATGGATGGATGGATGTTGGGTATTGGAGTTCATTTCCATATGTTGGGTGATTGGAATTAATTTCCGTATGTTGGGTATTGGAGTTCATTCCCGTATGTTGGGTATTGGAGTTAATTTTTGTATGTTGGGTATTGGAGTTAATATCCATATGTTTTGTATTGGAGTTATTTTCCGTATGTTGTGTATTGGAGTTAATTAACGTATGTTGGGTATTGGAATTAATTTCCATATGTTGGGTATTGGAATTATCTTCCGTATGTTGGGTATTGGAATTAATTTCCGTATGTTGGGTATTGAAATTAATTTCCGTACGTTGGGTATTGGAATTAATTTCCGTATGTTGGGTATTGAAATTAATTTCCGTATGTTGGGTATTGGAGTTAATATCCATATGTTTTGTATTGGAGTTAATTTCCGTATGTTGGGTATTGGAGTTAATATCCATATGTTTTGTATTGGAGTTAATTTCCGTATGTTGGGTATTGGAGTTTTATTTCCGTATGTTGCGTATTGGAGTTAATTTACGTATGTTGGGTATTGGAATTAATTTCTGTATGTTGGGTATTGAAATTAATTTCCGTATGTTGGGTATTGGAGTTCATTTCCATATGTTGGGTGATTGGAATTAATTTCCGTATGTTGGGTATTGGAGTTAATTTCCGTATGTTGGATATTGGAATTAATTTCCGTATGTTAGGTATTGGAGTTCATTACCGTATGTTGGGTATTGGAATTAATATCCATATGTTGGGTATTGGAGTTAATATCCGTATGTTTTGTATTGGAGTTAATTTCCGTATGTTGGGTATTGGAGTTTTATTTCCGTATGTTGCGTATTGGAGTTAATTTACGTATGTTGGGTATTGGAATTAATTTCCGTATGTTGGGTATTGGAATTATCTTCCGTATGTTGGGTATTGAAATTAACTTCCGTATGTTGGGTATTGAAATTAATTTCCGTATGTTGGGTATTGGAATTATCTTCCATATGTTTTGTATTGGAGTTAATTTCTGTATGTTGGGTATTTGAGTTTTATTTCCGTATGTTGCGTATTGGAGTTAATTTACGTATGTTGGGTATTGGAATTAATTTCCGTATGTTGGGTATTGGAACTATCTTCCATATGTTGGGTATTGGAATTAATTTCCGTATGTTGGGTATTGGAATTAATTTCCGTATGTTGGGTTTTGGAATTAATTTCCGTATGTTGGGTATGGAAGTAACTTCCGTATGTTGGGTATTGGAATTCAATTCCATATGTTGGGTATTGGAATTCAATTCCATATGTTGGGTATTGGAGTTCATTCCCGTATGTTGGGTATTGGAGTTAATTTCTGTATGTTGGGTATTGGAATTAATTTCCATATGTTGGGTATTGGAATTATCTTCCGTATGTTGGGTATTGGAATTAATTTCCGTATGTTGGGTATTGAAATTAATTTCCGTACGTTGGGTATTGGAGTTCATTACCGTATGTTGGGTATGGAATTAACTTCCGTATGTTGGGTATTGGAGTTAATATCCATATGTTTTGTATTGGAGTTAATTTCCGTATGTTGGGTATTGGAGTTTTATTTCCGTATGTTGCGTATTGGAGTTAATTTACTTATGTTGGGTATTGGAATTCATTTCTGTATGTTGGGTATTGAAATTAATTTCCGTATGTTGGGTATTGGAGTTCATTTCCATATGTTGGGTGATTGGAATTAATTTCCATATTTTGGGTATTGGAGTTAATTTCCGTATGTTGGATTTTGGAGTTAATTTCCGTATGTTAGGTATTGGAGTTCATTACCGTATGTTGGGTATTGGAATTAATATCCGTATGTTGGGTATTGGAGTTAATATCCGTATGTTTTGTATTGGAGTTAATTTCCGTATGTTGGGTATTGGAGTTTTATTTCCGTATGTTGCGTATTGGAGTTAATTTACGTATGTTGGGTATTGGAATTAGTTTCCGTATGTTGGGTATTGGAATTATCTTCCGTATGTTGGGTATTGAAATTAATTTCCGTATGTTGGGTATTGGAATTAATTTCCGTATGTTGGGTATTGGAATTATCTTCCATATGTTTTGTATTGGAGTTAATTTCTGTATGTTGGGTATTGGAGTTTTATGTCCGTATGTTGCGTATTGGAGTTAATTTCCGTATGTTGGGTATTGGAATTCATTTCCGTATGTTGGGTATTGGAATTATCTTCCGTATGTTGGGTATTGGAATTAATTTCCGTATGTTGGGTATTGAAATTAATTTCCGTATGTTAGGTATTGGAGTTCATTTCCATATGTTGGGTATTGGAGTTAATTTCCGTATGTTGGGTATTGGAATTAATTTATGTATGTTGGGTATTGGAATTAATTTCCGTATGTTGGGTATTGGAGTAAATTTCCGTATGTTGGGTATTGGAATTACTTTCCGTATGCACGTGGATGAAAACAGGATAAGGATTGCGCTGCCTAGTGGTGAAGTGATGAATTACAATCTATTTGAGAAGACCTGACATATATCAACTAGGGCTGTTCCCTAAAGGACGCATTGAAGCTATAAAGTGTGTTTTATTCGATGACTGGATGAATGGAACAAATGAATGGATAGAGCCTACTAGAGTACATGATCATATTTACAAATACAACCAAACACTCCAGTCTTTGACATGCTGACATTGTTATGTGCACTAACTATTCTTCATGTATGTGTCAAACAGCGTCCTCTCCATGACGGACAGGATGGGAAACAAGATGGATTTCCCAGGAGAGTCACTGAGTTTGACCGCTCCTTCATTGGCTCTGTCCATGATCGACGTGCACCCCCATGGGTTTGGCGGCTTAACATTCGGAGCGTCCTCCACTACATCACTGCAGGAACCAAATGTAACTCAGTCGTCTTCTAATCCTTTTAAGACGCAACAAGCAGACAAACCATTGTTGCCCTTATTTAGGTGTTTGTCAACCGCAGTTTTGAGGGTAAACCCATCTCAGGTGCAAATGTGAGCATCTCTCTGCCCTCTGCTCTTCACAACTTCCTTCCACCTGGAGCCAGAAATATAACTCGGGTCCAGTTCCAGTTCTACGGAACGCAAGACCTCTTCCAGGTATGCAAACGAGAACAGGGTTGCAAATACAAGTCGAGGATGTTTGACTACACTGCAAAAAGTCAGTGTTCAAAAACAAGAATTAAAGCTGCAAGCAGCATTGGTCGGGCCCGCGTATTTGGCAGGTGCTAGTCCTAAGTGTCCCAATACTTTTGTCCAGTTCTAGTCCTAAATGTCCCAATACTTTAGTCAAGTTGTAGTCCTAAGTGTCCCAATACTTTTGGCCAGTGTAAGTGTCCCAATACTTTTGTCCAGTGGTTATCCTAAGTGTCCCAATACTTTTGTCCAGTTGTAGTCCTAAGTGTTCCAATACTTTTGTCTACTTTTAGTCCGAATTGTCCCAATACTTTTGTCTAGTGTACCTACCTTGTCTGCATTGTGTGGGCATGCTGGTGCTTCCTGCTTTTAAGCAGCCATCTTGAAAAAACAGCAGCGCAGCAGCATCAGCGCAGCGGGTCTTTGAAGGGTCATAAAATCAAAACCGGAGCAGGTATTAAAACGCTGTTCTGTTATTTTATACACAAGGGTTTAATCTCTCTCCTGTGTTAGTTTGAAGCCGAAACGACAAACGTGCTCAGAGGAGATAGTTTTTGAAGGAAGGTGACCGGTTTTTACAAAAAAGTTGTTTTGAAGGGGGAATAGCAAACTTCCTGTTGATTTTTGCTGGGTGTTGTCAATTTATGAAATGTAGGTGTAAGTGAGACCTACATAGAGGTATGTGTTTCATGTCTCTCCGACTTTCCCGGTGGGAGTTACAGGCAGTTTTGTCATTTTTTTCTTCCGAGGAGCAGTTTTTTGTGTTTTATTAAAAAATTGCGTTAGAGCGCAATTTTGAGATTTGGGGTTAGGTTTTTTTATTAGATCGCAATTTCTGCTAGTCCAGATGTGTGCGTTCAGTTTGGTGAGTTTTGAACAGTGTTGGGTTAGTTACTGAAAAGCAGTAACTAGTTACAGTTACTAGTTACTTCATTTCAAAAGTAACTCAGTTACTAACTCAGTTACTTACACCAAAAAGTAATGCGTTACTGTGAAAAGTAACTATTTAGTTACTTCTTTTTTCTTTTTTTTTTAAAGCTCCAATTAATGCCCTTTTAGCCTTCATTTCAGTAGTTATTGCACTGGAGAATAATACAATCTGTTGATCAACTTGACATGCATTTGCATCACTCAACTCTGCTAAGCCATGTGGTCTACATACAACACACAAAGACAAAGATATGTTACAAAGGCCAATTTGTTTCTGGCCAGAACAAATTGACAAAACTATTTTAAATAGCTGCAACATAACGTACATAAGTAACAAACAGCATAATAACAACATAGATGTAAAGCAAGAAAGGCACACACTACATACACAAAGTCTAACCAGGCATTTTCTTCCTCAAGTAATTCTTATACAAAATCATGTCTGAAACCCAGAACACTCTACACATTTCCCCAGTTTTAGTTTAGAGATAAGGAAAGATTGGCCTGGCCCACTAGGATCCCTCTTTATGTTTGTGAACTTTATAGTCTATACATTTAGAGTGATGTGATAATCAAACACTCTAGAAGTCTAGAATGAAAGAGTATATAAGAGAATTGACAGCAACGTTCCCTCTCAGGAGCGCGCATGTGCAATTGCGCACTGCTCAAGCGTCCTCTGCGCACGGCAAATCTATGCCACGCACAAAATCAAATAAAAAAATAAGCGCATAACAATTTTCGACACGACACGGACACGACAGAGAAAACCGTTTTCGTCATCATTGTTCAAATATTGTAACGTCTGTCGAGACGCTTTGAGGACATGAATTCCATCCATCACTTTACTGAGCAAAACTCTTTATTGTCGGCCATAAACACATCACCAAAACATTAGTAAAAAAAATGATATCTAGCAAAACTGGTCATTTTCTGCAGTACAAACCAGACCAAAAGCAACTTTGTTATATCAACAGCAGCCACTCGCTCTCTCACTTGCGCCAACACTTGCACATATGGCACTTAGCCAGTGATGCGTTTACAGCCACACAAAAAGTCGGACAACTCCAACACCACACATAAAGTGTCATTCCAGGTCGTTACACTATGATTTACCAATCAAATGTGTGCTTATTCTAGTGTCATTTATTAGGAATCTTAATTTATAAATATTAATCATTAAATGCTGTTAGTATATTAAATAAATACTAATAAAAATATATTTTTTACAAACAGGAAGTTGCAGGAATGTACACATGATCCCCTGCTTACATCTCATTGTGCAACATGTGAATGTTTTAATGGGAACTAAATGCAATGTCTGAAAGGGGTACCAATTATTTCCAAAGCAGGACCTCCACCCAGACAAACAATACAAGTACACAGTTCATGAAAAACAATATTTGTTGTTATTGTCATTGTAAGTGGGCCTAAACACTTATATTAGAAATGGAAATGACTGCTGTCATTTGATTCTAATAATAAGAGAATGTTGTCTGTCTATCTGTGTTGGCCCTGTGATGAGGTGGGGACTTGTCCAGGGTGTACCCTGCCTTCCGCCCGAATGCAGCTGAGATAGGCTCCAGCGACCCCGAAAGGGACAAGCGGTAGAAAATGGATGGATGGATGGAGATGTAAGTTGTTATTTAGTGAGGTTTGGGACAGGTGTGCTGCTGGTGTAGCCACAGTGTGCACGTCTAAAGTTGCTCACATGGACTCCACTCAATGCTCAGGGACTTTTTGCATTTGCTCACACATGAACAATTAGAGGGAACATTGATTGACAGAGTGTGTGTACCTTCAGCGGTGAATGGTGGTGGTGGTGGAGGTGAAGTGGCATCAGAGTCTCTGTCTCTCTTTACTAGCTTCGTCGAAGCATGTTGCTATGTAGCTTGTTTCAGCAGATTTGAATTGCTGTTTTGGGCAGTAGATGGCATCTTTGATCCAAAGCACAATTTACATTTAACTAAAATGTTATTTTCTTTGTGCTCGACAAAAGAAAAGTAGTGAAAATATCTCCATGTTAGCAAACTCGACTTCTGGCTCCGCCATGATCAGACACGCCCCCCCTCTCCACACTCACACTCAGACACACCCACACAGAGCGCATGTCTCTCTCTCTTCTCCGGCTTGTGACACAAGAAGAATCAGAACGATGACAGAGCAGCGCTCCGATAAAACACACTTTATACTACATAAAAAGTAACGTAAAATAACGCAGTTGTCAGGACTTGATCTTGAGAGTTTGCTTTTCCAGGATGCAGCAGAAAGTTGGCACGGGCGAGACGGGAATGGAGGTACATGATTTATTTATTTAAAAAAAAGATCAAACAAAAAGCGCGCACAATGGCGGAGAATAAACTATGAAAAACAAAAAGACTATAAACATGGAACCAAAACTTACTGTGACAAGGGACATGAAGCAGGATCATAGAGGAGTGTGCAGAAGCATATATGGGGTGCGGTATGGGGTGCGAGGTCGTCAGAAAAACAAACTGAAAAACACTGAACTTAAATACTACAGACATGATTAACGAAAACAGGTGCGTGACTCAAGACGTGAAACAGGTGCGTGACGTGACAGGTGAAAACTAATGGTTGCTATGGTGACAAGACAAGGGAGTGAAAAGCCAGAAACTAAACAAAACATGACTTAAAACAAAACATGATTACACAAACATGACAGCAGTAACGCATCATGTAGTAACGGTAACGGAGTTACTGAATATAAAAAAATAACGCGTTAGATTACTAGTTACCGCCGAAACTAACGGCGTTACAGTAACGCGTTACAAAGTAACGCGTCCCAACACTGGTTTTGAAGCATGTTAAGGGGGTCAAATTACAGCTCAAAGAGGCAAAAGTGACTGTTTTTAGTACTTTTTTGTCTTGAAGGGGGAATTTCCAACTTGCTGTTGATTTTAGCCCGAGAATGTACCATTATGAAATGTAGGTCTAAGTCAGACCTACAAAGAGGTTTTTGTTTCATGTCTCTCCAACCTTCCTAGTGGGAGTTACAGGCAGTCTAGTTTTTTTTTCCTAGGGGGCGCTAGAGTGCAATTTTGAGTTTTGTGGTTCGGTTTTTTAAAAAAAGGCAATTTTCGCAGGTCCTGATGTGTGGGTCAAATATGGTGAGTTTTGAAGCATGTTAAGTGGGTCAAATTACAGTTTAATGTGGCGGTGGAAGAATAAAGAATAAAGAATAAAACCTTACAAATTCAATAGGTCCTTATGTCCCATTGCATAAGGACTCCCGAAGGGAGTCCTTTTGCAATGGGCCATGCGGGCCCTAAAAATACAAAAATGAGGGGTATTTTATTTCAACTAAGCAAAATGATCTGCCAATAGAACAAGAAAATTCAGAAGTCAAATGAGCTAACCTCAATGAACCCTAAAATAGCTTAAAATAAGTATATTCTCACTAATAACAAGTGCACTTTTCTTGGTAGAAAAAAAAGAGACCTTTTTGCTCAATATGTTGAAAAATATTCTTAAATGAAGTAAATGCTAGTGCCATTATCTTGACATCATGATATGCATCATGATTTTTTTTTCATGCTTGAAATAAGAAATGATGACTTTAAAAAAGTACTTTTATACTTGTGAGTGTTGATGACACAGCATTTTGCAACACTTGATATTCTACAAACCCCGTTTCCATATGAGTTGGGAAATGGTGTTAGATGTAAATATAAACGGAATACAATGATTTGCAAATCATTTTCAAGCCATATTCAGTTGAATATGCTACAAAGACAACATATTTGATGTTCAAACTCATAACCATTTTTTTTTTTTGCAAATAATAATTAACTTTATAATTTGATGCCAGCAACACGTGCCAAAGAAGTTGGGAAAGGTGGCAATAAATACTGATAAAGTTGAGGAATGCTCATCAAACACTTATTTGGAACATCCCACAGGTGTGCAGGCTAATTGGGAACAGGTGGGCGCCATGATTGGGTATAAAAGTAGATTCCATGAAATGCTCAGTCATTCACAAACAAGGATGGGGCGAGGGTCACCACTTTGTCAACAAATGCGTGAGCAAATTGTTGAACAGTTTAAGAAAAACCTTTCTCAAGCAGCTATTGCAAGGAATTGAGGGATTTCACCATCTACGCTCCGTAATATCATCAAACGGTTCAGAGAATCTGGAGAAATCACTGCACGTAAGCAGCTAAGCCCGTGACCTTCCATCCCTCAGGCTGTACTGCATCAACAAGCGACATCAGTGTGTAAAGGATATCACCACATGGGCTCAGGAACAATTCAGAAACAAAATGAATTAACTACAGTTGGTCGCTACATCTGTAAGTGCAAGTTAAAACTCTCCTATGCAAGGCGAAAACCGTTTATCAACAACATCCAGAATCGGCTTGGGGCTTCACTGGGCCTGAGCTCATCTAAGATGGACTGATACAAAGTGGAAAAGTGTTCTGTGGTCTGACGAGTCCACATTTCAAATGGTTTTTGGAAACTGTGGACGTCGTGTCCTCCGGACCAAAGAGGAAAAGAACCATCCGGATTGTTATAGGCGCAAAGTGTAAAAGGCAGCATGTGTGATGGTATGGGGGTGTATTAGTGCCCAAGACATGGGTAACTTACACATCTGTGAAGGCACCATTAATGCTGAAAGGTACATACAGCTTTTGGAGCAACATATGTTGCCATCCAAGCAACGTTACCAAGGACGCCCCTGCTTATTTCAGCAAGACAATGCCAAGCCACGTGTTACATCAAAGTGGCTTCATAGTAAAAGAGTGCAGGTACTAGACTGGCCTGCCTGTAGTCCAGACCTGTCTCCCATTGAAAATGTGAAGCCTAAAATAGCACAAGGGAGACCCCCGGACTGTTGAACAACTTAAGCTGTACATCAAGCAAGAATGGGAAAGAATTCCACCTGAGAAGCTTCAAAAATGTGTCTCCTCAGTTCCCAAACCTTTACTGAGTGTTGTTAAAAGGAAAGGCCATGTAACACAGTGGTGAACATGCCCTTTCCCAACTACTTTGTCACGTGTTGCAGCCATGAAATTCTAAGTTTATTATTATTTGCAAAAAAAAAATAAAAAAATGATGAGTTTGAACATCAAATATGTTGTCTTTGTAGTGCATTCAATTGAATGTGGGTTGAAAAGGATTTGCAACAAGCTGTAATATCTTACTGAGATCATTTAGGACCAAAACACTTAAAACAAGTAAAACACTCTAACATAAAATCTGCTTAGTGAGAAGAATGATCTTATCAGACAGAAAATAAGCAAATATCAACCTTATTTGACATATTTCATCGTACTTAGATGTCAGTTTTTGCAGTGTAGTAGTCACTATTCAACTGAGTTTAGGTCAAAACTTGGGAGACAAAACATTTTTGCAGCACATTTCTACAACCCTAGTGTGCTCTCTTTTATTTATTTTTAATTTTTATTCATCAGTCCAATAAAATAATACACAATAATAATACTGTTACTTCCTCCGAGGTCTTAATCGAGGCTCAAGTTGTTCATTTTTCTCACGCAGACATTTCTTCTCGATAACAACGATGCCAAAACAAGGTGCATGTCTTTGGAGGTGGGAGGGGCCTATCCCCAGGTGCATGTCTTTGGAGGTGGGAGGGGCCTATCCCCAGGTGCATGTCTTTGGAGGTGGGAGGAAGCCGGAGGGAACCCACGCAGTCACGGGGAGAACATGCAAACTTATGCTGGTCTTAAATAGACTTGTGTAGGTCTTCCAAAGTCTCAAAGCTTATACATGTAGGTTTACAATAGTCTTGTGTTGGTCTAGAACAGACTTGTGACTCCTGTATTAGTCTTGTGTAGGTCTATCTGCCTTGTGTTTTCTACTATAGTTGTGTGTAGTAGTGATGGGTTGATGAGGCGTCATGAAGCGCTTCGACACATTGCAAAACTGTATTGATACTGTGTCGATACTGTGTCACTAAATACTGACATCTGCTGGACATTAAAAATCCCTACAGGCAACCTATGGACCGACTCAACTAACACTGATTTGATGCCCTAGTACAGGGGTCACCAACCTTTTTGAAACCAAAAACTACTTCTTGGGTACTGATTAATGCGAAGGGCTACCAGTTTGATACACACTTAAATAAATAAATATATTGTCATTTGTAAGTTACACATAAGTGTGATCTAAACAAGAATAGCTAAATAAATACATTTATATATATAAAAAAATGGGTATTTCTGTCTGTCATTCCGTCGTACTTTTTTTTTTCCTTTTACGGAAGGTTTTTTGTAGAGAATAAATGATGAAAAAAAACACTTAATTGAACGGTTTAAAAGAGGAGAAAACACGAAAAAAATAAAAATAAAATTTTGAAACATAGTTTATTTTCAATTTCGACTCTTTAAAATTCAAAATTCAACCGACAAAAAGAAGAGAAAAACTAGCTACCGTATTTTCTGCACTATTAGCCGCACCTAAAAACCACAAATTTACTCAAAAGCTGACAGTGCGGCTTTTAACCCGGTGCGCTTTATATATGGATTAATATTACGATTCATTTTCATAAAGTTTCGATCTCGCAACTTTGGTAAACAGCCGCCATCTTTTTTCCCGGTAGAACAGGAAGCGCTTCTTCTTCTACGCAAGCAACCGCCAAGGTAAGCACCCGCCCCCATAGAACAGGAAGCGCTTCTTCTTCTACTGTAAGCAACCACCCGCCCGCGTAGAAGAAGAAAAAGCGCGCGGATATACCGTACGTTTCATTTCCTTTGTGTGTTTACATCTGTAAAGACCACAAAATGGCTCCTACTAAGCGTCAGGGATCCGGGTCATGAAAAGACGCAATCTCTCCATCCGCACACGGATTACTATTTCACAGCAACTGATATTCCTGTGAACCGCACTGTGGATACAACGGGAGCACGTACGGTGAATATTCGCACCACAGGGAATGAGAAGTCATCCTTCACTGTGGTTCTAGCTTGCCATGCTAATGGCCAGAAACTTCCACCCATGGTGATATTCAAAAGGAAGACCTTGCCAAAAGAGACCTTTCCAGCCGGCGTCATCATAAAAGCTAACTCGAAGGGATGGATGGATGAAGAAAAGATGAGCGAGTGGTTAAGGTAAGTTTAAGTTTACGCGAAGAGGCCGGGTGGCTTTTTTCACGCAGCTTCGTCCATGTTGATATACGTTTGTGATTGCACATTTGCGTACATTTTGGGAGTGAACAGAGTTGTTAGAACGCTGGTTTTTAATATATTATTAAAGTTTGACTGACCTATCTGACTGTTTTTTGACATTCCTTTAGCGCAGTTACAACACCGGGCGGCTTATAGGTGGACAAAGTTTTGAAATATGCCGTTCATTGAAGGCGCGGCTTTTAACCCAGGGCGCCTTATGGTGCGGAAAATACGGTAATTTGAATCTTTTTGAAAAAATTAAAAAAATAATTTATGGAACATCATTAGTAATTTGACCTGATTAAGATACATTTTAGAATTTTGATGACATGTTTTAAATTGGTTAAAATCCAATCTGCACTTTGTTAGAATATATAACACATTTGACCAAGCTATATTTCTAACAAAGACAAATCAGTATTTCTTCTAGATTTTCCAGAACAAATTTTTTTAAATAAATTCAAAATACTTTGAAATAAGATTTAAATTTGATTCTACAGATTTTCTAGATTTGCCAGAATAATTTTTTTGAATTTTAATCATAGTAAGTTTGAAGAAATATTTAACAAATATCCTTCGTCGAAAAAACAGAAGCTAAAATATTTATTATTCTTTACAATAAAAAAATAAAAAAATAACTTGAACATTGATTTAAATTGTCAGGAAAGAAGAAGAAGAAATTTAAAAGGTAAAAAGGTATATTTGTTTAAAAATCCTAAAATCATTTTTAAGGTTGTATTTTTTCTCTAAAATTGTATTTCTAAAAGTAATAAGAAGCAAAGTAAAAAATAAATGAATTTATTTAAACAAGTGAAGACCCATCCATTTTCTACCGCTTATTCCAAGTGAAGACCAAGTCTTTAAAATATTTTCTTGGATTTTCAAATTCTATTTGAGTTTTGTCTCTTTTAGAATTAAAAATGTCGAGCAAAGCGAGACCAGCTTGCCAGTAAATAAATACAATTTAAAAAATAAAGGCAGCTCACTGGTAAGTGCTGCTATTTGAGCTATTTTTAGAACAGGCAAGCGGGCAACTCATCTGGTGCTTACGGGCTACCTGGTGACCGCGGGCACCGCGTTGGTGACCCCTGCCCTAGTATATACAATAATATAAACCAAGTCATTGTATTTCATTTAGGATTATTTCATATCTTCATTTAAATAAAAAATATACTTTTATCTTTTTTTAGATACAGTCAATAAATAATGTGAACATGTATCATAACATGGAAATCTAAGAGAACGTGTTGTGGATGATTGTGGACTGGGAATTTTTTTAATTTTATTTTTTTACACATTTTTATTAAAAAAAAAAAAAAAAAAAGGTTTTCCGACGTATTACATTTCAGACGATTTCTCTTCTTAGTTATTATTTCTCCGGCTGTAGAAAAGACACGCTCACAGGGCACAGAGGAGGCGACACAGTTCGCGTATCGGTCACGTGACCAAAACAGCTCATGATCGGTCACGTGACTTTCTAAAAGCGGTACGCGCACCGACACAGGGTTTCGCTCTATGAGCTCGACGCATGCGCCGATGCATCGGTGTTGCCGGACCCATCACTAGTGTGTAGGTCTAAAATGGTCTTATGTTGGTCTTGAATAGACTTGTGTCGGTCATCCAAAGTCTTTCAAGGTGTTGGTTTATACGTTTTGTGTCAGTTGATAATATATTTGTAATATTTGTATTTGTAATAGTCTTGTGTAGGTTTCTAAATATTGTGTTGTCTAAAAGGGCCTTGTTTAGGCCGAGAATACTTGTGTTGGTCTAAAATAGACTTATCAGACGTAAGTACTGAGTAGGTTTAAAAGTTGTGTATTGCTCTTTCATAGTTGAGTTGAGTTGAGTTTATTTCGAACATGCAAGCATACAACATGACACATCACAATTTCCAGTTTCTCTTTTCAACATGTTCGAAAAGGAGTAGGAAGAAGCAGAGCTTATTTAATCCTACCCCTTTTCTTTTACATAACAGTTGCTAAAACTTTTGTTCACCTCCTGTTCTCAATTTATTCACAATACACTCCATAAGTAATCCCAATAAAAATAAATAATAATTGGTGAAGTAAGTTATATTTCATATGATGAGATAAGTAAGATTATTTTGAGAATGATAAAACACAAATGAAAAAGTGGGAATTTGTTATGAAATTCAGTCAATTTACTTGCATTATTTTACGCTACGTGGGCAGTTCGGGCTGCTCTAATAGTTTTCAACAAGCCAACCAGTAAACTTACAATTAGTCTGACATCAAATAAAAGAAACCACATTGATGTCACATACATTGTCAGAAAGAATCACACCTCATTGGCCTCACCAACTGCGAGGGAATCAAGTTTATTTTCAAGCCGAGACTCCATTAACCTCTTCCATCAAATGTTTGCTGTCTCATGCTGCTTCCTTTATTCCGTCACATAGTAATTGTCCCCCCAACAATGTGACCAAACCGGAACCAAAAATATGTTGCCCTCCAATTTACATGGGTTTTGTAGTTAACATACACTTGCATGAATTAACCAAAGGAAATACATTTTTAACCACATTATATGTAAATATGAACTTATATTTATACATTGTATCTATTTACTCTAACCAACTATGAAATGATATCACATATACACAATGTGCTTCTGTCAGCAGCTACAAACACAATTCCAAAAGCAAAGCGGCCCAGCAACATTCAGAAGAGCAATCAACAGAGCAATCGAGAGGACACACAAACATGACACAAAACAATCCAAAAGTAGTCAAACAACAATGAATAATATCAACAACAGTATCATTATTGCCAACACAGCAGTGATTAGAAATCACGCTCCTCACTTAGCTCTGTTTTGAGTAAGTGACAAATGTCTACTTCAGGGGTCGGGAACCTTTTTGGCCGAGAGAGCCAATTATTTTAAAATATATTTCCGTGAGAGCCACATAATATTTTTTAACTCTGAATACAACTAAATGCCTGCATTTTTAAGTAAGACCAACATTTTTAGAGTATAATAAGTCTCAGAATAACATTGTTATTCTGAAGCTAACCATCCATCCATTTTCTACCGCTTGTCCCGTTCAATAATAAATAAAATACTTCTTACCATTAATGTGACTTCTCGAACAGGTGGGGTAGAAAACTGATGGATGGAATAAAATGCATGAGAATGTTTTATATTTTGAACATTATTTTTAACTCTGACTATTCCCTGATTGTTGTCTAACATACTGACTATTCCCCGATTGCTGTCTAACATACTGACTATTCCCTGATTGTTGTCTAACATACTGACTATTCGCTGGTTGTTGTCTATATACTGACTATTCCCTGATTGTTGTCTAACATACTGACTATTCCCTGATTGTTGTCTAACATACTGACTATCCCCTGATTGTTGTCTAACATACTGACTATTCCTTGATTGTTGTCTAACATACTGACTATTCCCTGATTGTTGTCTAACATACTGACTATATTGCCTGATTGTTGTCTAACATACTGACTAAATCCCTGATTGTTGTCTAACATACTGACTATTCCCTGATTGTTGTCTATATACTGACTATTCCCTGGTTGTTGTCTAACATACTGACTATTCCCTGATTGTTGTCTAACATACTGACTATTCCCTGATTGTTGTGTAACATAATGACTATTCCCTGATTGTTGTCTAACATACTGACTATTCCCTGATTGTTGTCTAACATACTGACTATTCCCTGATTGTTGTCTAACATACTGACTATTCCCTGATTGTTGTCTAACATACTGACTATTCCCTGATTGTTGTCTTACATACTGACTATTCCCTGATTGTTGTCTAACATACTGACTATTCCCTGATTGTTGTCTAACATACTGACTATTCCCTGGTTGTTGTCTAACATACTGACTATTCCCTGGTTGTTGTCTAACATACTGACTATTCGCTGGGTGTTGTCTAACATACTGACTATTCCCTGATTGTTGTCTAACATACTGACTATTCCCTGATTGTTGTGTAACATACTGACTATTCCCTGATTGTTGTCTAACATACTGACTATTCCCTGATTGTTGTGTAACATACTGACTATTCCCCGATTGCTGTCTAACATACTGACTATTCGCTGGTTGTTGTCTATATACTGACTATTCCCTGATTGTTGTCTAACATACTGACTATTCCCTGATTGTTGTCTAACATACTGACTATTCCCTGATTGTTGTCTAACATACTGACTATTCCCTGATTGTTGTCTAACATACTGACTATTCCCTGATTGTTGTCTAACATACTGACTATTCCCTGATTGTTGTGTAACATACTGACTATTCCGTGATTGTTGTCTAAGATACTGACTATTCCCTGATTGTTGTCTAACATACTGACTATTCCCTGATTGTTGTCTAACATACTGACTATTCCCTGATTGTTGTCTAACATACTGACTATTCCCTGATTGTTGTCTAACATACTGACTATTCCCTGGTTGTTGTCTAACATACTGACTATTCCCTGATTGTTGTCTAACATACTGACTATTCCCTGATTGCTGTCTAACATACTGACTATTCCCTGATTGCTGTCTAACATACTGACTATTCCCTGATTGTTGTCAAACATACTGACTATTCCCTGATTGTTGTCAAACATACTGACTATTCCCTGATTGTTGTCTAACATACTGACTATTCCCTGATTGTTGTCTAACATACTGACTATTCCCTGATTGTTGTCTAACATACTGACTATTCCCTGATTGTTGTCTAACATACTGACTATTCCCTGATTGTTGTCTAACATACTGACTATTCCCTGATTGTTGTCTTACATACTGACTATTCCCTGATTGTTGTCTAACATACTGACTATTCCCTGATTGTTGTCTAACATACTGACTATTCCCTGGTTGTTGTCTAACATACTGACTATTCCCTGATTGTTGTCTAACATACTGACTATTCCCTGACTGTTGTCTAACATACTGACTATTCCCTGATTGTTGTCTTACATACTGACTATTCCCTGATTGTTGTCTAACATACTGACTATTCCCTGATTGTTGTCTAACATACTGACTATTCCCTGATTGTTGTCTAACATACTGACTATTCCCTGGTTGTTGTCTAACATACTGACTATTTGCTGGGTGTTGTCTAACATACTGGCTATTCCCTGATTGTTGTCTAACATACTGACTATTCCCTGATTGTTGTCTAACATACTGACTATTCCTTGATTGTTGTCTTACATACTGAATATTCCCTGATTGTTGTCTAACATACTGACTATTCCCTGATTATTGTCTAACATACTGACTATTCACTGGTTGTTGTGTAATATACTGACTATTCCCTGATTGTTGTCTAACATACTGACTATTCCTTGATTGTTGTCTAACATACTGACTATTCCCTGATTATTGTCTAACATACTGACTATTCCCTGATTGTTGTCTAACATACTGACTATTCCCTGATTGTTGTCTAACATACTGACTATTCCTTGATTGTTGTCTAACATACTGACTATTCCGATTATTGTCTAACATACTGACTATTCCCTGATTGTTGTCTAACATACTGACTATTCCCTGATTGTTGTCTAACATACTGACTATTCCCTGATTGTTGTCTAACATACTGACTATTCCTTGATTATTGTCTAACATACTGACTATTCACTGGTTGTTGTGTAATATACTGACTATTCCCTGATTGTTGTCTAACATACTGACTATTCCTTGATTGTTGTCTAACATACTGACTATTCCCTGATTATTGTCTAACATACTGACTATTCCCTGATTGTTGTCTAACATACTGACTATTCCCTGATTGTTGTCTAACATACTGACTATTCCTTGATTGTTGTCTTACATACTGAATATTCCCTGATTGTTGTCTAACATACTGACTATTCCCTGATTATTGTCTAACATACTCACTATTCCCTGATTGTTGTCTAACATACTGACTATTCCCTGATTGTTGTCTAACATACTGACTATTCCCTGATTGTTGTCTAACATACTGACTATTCCCTGATTGTTGTCTACCATACTGACTATTCCCTGATTGTTGTCTAACATACTGACTATTCCCTGATTGTTGTCTAACATACTGACTATTCGCTGGTTGTTGTCTAACATACTGACTATTCCCTGATTATTGTCTAACATACTGACTATTCCCTGATTGTTGTCTAACATACTGACTATTCCCTGATTGTTGTCTAACATACTGACTATTCCTTGATTGTTGTCTTACATACTGAATATTCCCTGATTGTTGTCTAACATACTGACTATTCCCTGATTATTGTCTAACATACTCACTATTCCCTGATTGTTGTCTAACATACTGACTATTCCCTGATTGTTGTCTAACATACTGACTATTCCCTGATTGTTGTCTAACATACTGACTATTCCCTGATTGTTGTCTAAAATACTGACTATTCCCTGATTGTTGTCTAACATACTGACTATTCCTTGGTTGTTGTCTAACATACTGACTATTCCCTGGTTGTTGTCTAACATACTGACTATTTGCTGGGTGTTGTCTAACATACTGACTATTCCCTGATTGTTGTCTAACATACTGACTATTCCCTGATTGTTGTCTAAAATACTGACTATTCCCTGATTGTTGTCTAACATACTGACTATTCCCTGATTGTTGTCTAACATACTGGCTATTCCCTGATTGTTGTCTAACATACTGACTATTCCCTGATTGTTGTCTAACATACTGACTATTCCTTGATTGTTGTCTTACATACTGAATATTCCCTGATTGTTGTCTAACATACTGACTATTCCCTGATTGTTGTCTAACATACTGACTATTCCCTGATTGTTGTCTAACATACTGACTATTCCCTGATTGTTGTCTAACATACTGACTATTCCTTGATTGTTGTCTTACATACTGAATATTCCCTGATTGTTGTCTAACATACTGACTATTCCCTGATTATTGTCTAACATACTCACTATTCCCTGATTGTTGTCTAACATACTGACTATTCCCTGATTGTTGTCTAACATACTGACTATTCCCTGATTGCTGTCTAACATACTGACTATTCCCTGATTGTTGTCTAACATACTGACTATTCCCTGATTGTTGTCTAACATACTGACTATTCCCTGATTGTTGTCTAACATACTGACTATTCCCTGATTATTGTCTAACATACTCACTATTCCCTGATTGTTGTCTAACATACTGACTATTCCCTGATTGTTGTCTAACATACTGACTATTCCCTGATTGTTGTCTAACATACTGACTATTCCCTGATTGTTGTCTAAAATACTGACTATTCCCTGATTGTTGTCTAACATACTGACTATTCCCTGATTGTTGTCTAACATACTGACTATTCCCTGATTGTTGTCTAACATACTGACTATTCCTTGATTGTTGTCTAACATACTGACTATTCCCTGATTGTTGTCTAACATACTGACTATTCCCTGATTGTTGTCTAACATACTAAATATTCCTTGATTGTTGTCTTACATACTGACTATTCCCTGATTGTTGTCTAACATACTGACTATTCCCTGATTATTGTCTAACATACTGACTATTCACTGGTTGTTGTGTAACATACTGACTATTCCCTGATTGTTGTCTAACATACTGACTAGTCACTGGTTGTTGTGTAACATACTGACTATTCCCTGATTGTTGTCTAACATACTGACTATTCCCTGATTGTTGTCTAACATACTGACTATTCCCTGATTGTTGTCTACCATACTGACTATTCCCTGATTGTTGTCTAACATACTGACTATTCCCTGATTGTTGTCTAACATACTGACTATTCGCTGGTTGTTGTCTAACATACTGACTATTCCCTGATTATTGTCTAACATACTGACTATTCCCTGATTGTTGTCTAACATACTGACTATTCCCTGATTGTTGTCTAACATACTGACTATTCCTTGATTGTTGTCTTACATACTGAATATTCCCTGATTGTTGTCTAACATACTGACTATTCCCTGATTATTGTCTAACATACTCACTATTCCCTGATTGTTGTCTAACATACTGACTATTCCCTGATTGTTGTCTAACATACTGACTATTCCCTGATTGTTGTCTAACATACTGACTATTCCCTGATTGTTGTCTAAAATACTGACTATTCCCTGATTGTTGTCTAACATACTGACTATTCCTTGGTTGTTGTCTAACATACTGACTATTCCCTGGTTGTTGTCTAACATACTGACTATTTGCTGGGTGTTGTCTAACATACTGACTATTCCCTGATTGTTGTCTAACATACTGACTATTCCCTGATTGTTGTCTAAAATACTGACTATTCCCTGATTGTTGTCTAACATACTGACTATTCCCTGATTGTTGTCTAACATACTGGCTATTCCCTGATTGTTGTCTAACATACTGACTATTCCCTGATTGTTGTCTAACATACTGACTATTCCTTGATTGTTGTCTTACATACTGAATATTCCCTGATTGTTGTCTAACATACTGACTATTCCCTGATTGTTGTCTAACATACTGACTATTCCCTGATTGTTGTCTAACATACTGACTATTCCCTGATTGTTGTCTAACATACTGACTATTCCTTGATTGTTGTCTTACATACTGAATATTCCCTGATTGTTGTCTAACATACTGACTATTCCCTGATTATTGTCTAACATACTCACTATTCCCTGATTGTTGTCTAACATACTGACTATTCCCTGATTGTTGTCTAACATACTGACTATTCCCTGATTGCTGTCTAACATACTGACTATTCCCTGATTGTTGTCTAACATACTGACTATTCCCTGATTGTTGTCTAACATACTGACTATTCCCTGATTGTTGTCTAACATACTGACTATTCCCTGATTATTGTCTAACATACTGACTATTCCCTGATTGTTGTCTAACATACTGACTATTCCCTGATTGTTGTCTAACATACTGACTATTCCCTGATTGTTGTCTAACATACTGACTATTCCCTGATTGTTGTCTAAAATACTGACTATTCCCTGATTGTTGTCTAACATACTGACTATTCCCTGATTGTTGTCTAACATACTGACTATTCCCTGATTGTTGTCTAACATACTGACTATTCCTTGATTGTTGTCTAACATACTGACTATTCCCTGATTGTTGTCTAACATACTGACTATTCCCTGATTGTTGTCTAACATACTAAATATTCCTTGATTGTTGTCTTACATACTGACTATTCCCTGATTGTTGTCTAACATACTGACTATTCCCTGATTATTGTCTAACATACTGACTATTCACTGGTTGTTGTGTAACATACTGACTATTCCCTGATTGTTGTCTAACATACTGACTATTCACTGGTTGTTGTGTAACATACTGACTATTCCCTGATTGTTGTCCAACATACTGACTAGAAATCCCTCATGTACATTATCATCACAGCCATTTCTAAGAAACCAAATAAAAACATTTGAAAAAGGAAGAATATTGTCCCGTCCTGTTGATTGGAGGAAGTAGGAGC
Source organism: Nerophis lumbriciformis (assembly GCF_033978685.3). Lineage (NCBI taxonomy): Eukaryota > Metazoa > Chordata > Actinopteri > Syngnathiformes > Syngnathidae > Nerophis > Nerophis lumbriciformis. The sequence goes on along the minus strand of NC_084583.2, from coordinate 18,003,808 downwards.
GCTATGAACACATTGGCAGATCTTTGGATGAACATTTGAGCCTCTCTAGCAAACATAGAAACTCTGTGGTCCAAACTTGTCAAATACATAACTGAGGTGTTCCTCAAAGCTCCTTTTCAGGTCCTCTTTATTTTTGCATTTACACCTTTTTTTCGTAATGTGACTTATGTAACTAAGGTGCTTACTTGTTTACCTCAAATGCAGTCAGTAGTCATTTGTTGAACTTCTTGAGGAGTTAGAACAGTTTACAACACTAGTGTCTATTGTGGCAACTTAGTATGGTTGTTGAGGAATGCAAATTCTACCGAATTTGTATTAAATCAGCAGCCTAAGCAGGGAAGCCCAGACTTCCTTCTTCCCAGCCACTTCGTCCAGCTCTTCCTGTGGGACCCCGAGGCGTTCCCAGGCCAGCCGGGAGACATAGTCTTCCCAACGTGTCCTGGGTCTTCCCCGCGGCCTCCTACCGGTCGGACGTGCCCTAAACACCTCCCTAGGGAGGCGTTCGGGTGGCATCCTGACCAGATGCCCGAACCACCTCATCCGGCTCCTCTCGATGTGGAGGAGCAGCGGCTTTACTTTGAGCTCCCCCCGGATGGCAGAGCTTCTCACCCTATCTCTAAGGGAGAGCCCCGCCACCCGGCGGAGGAAACTCATTTCGGCCGCTTGTACCCGTGATCTTGTCCTTTCGGTCATAACCCAAAGCTCATGACCATAGGTGAGGATGGGAACGTAGATCGACCGGTAAATTGAGAGCTTTGCCTTCCGGCTCAGCTCCTTCTTCACCACAACGGATCGATACAGCGTCCGCATTACTGAAGACGCCGCACCGAACCGCCTGTCGATCTCACCATCCACTCTTCCCTCACTCGTGAACAAGACTCCGAGGTACTTGAACTCCTCCACTTGGGGCAAGATCTCCTCCCCAACCCGGAGATGGCACTCCACCCTTTTCCGGGCGAGAACCATGGACTCGGACTTGGAGGTGCTGATTCTCATCCCAGTCGCTTCACACTCGGCTGCGAACCGATCCAGCGAGAGCTGAAGATCCTGGCCAGATGAAGCCATCAGGACCACATCATCTGCAAAAAGCAGAGACCTAATCCTGCAGCCACCAAACCGGATCCCCTCAACGCCTTGACTGCGCCTAGAAATTCTGTCCATAAAAGTTATGAACAGAATCGGTGACAAAGGGCAGCCTTGGCGGAGTCCAACCCTCACTGGAAACGTGTCCGACTTACTGCCGGCAATGCGGACCAAGCTCTGGCACTGAGCATACAGGGAGCGGACTGCCACAATCAGACAGTCCGATACCCCATACTCTCCGAGCACTCCCCACAGGACTTCCCGAGGGACACGGTCGAATGCCTTCTCCAAGTCCACAAAACACATGTTTCCAACTTTGAATATTCCCGGAATTTTGCAACCCCAGTCAAGACTCAAACGTTTAGGGGGAAACAGCTTTTGAATATCTGTCCACTGTAGAGACCACTCGGTATGAAAGGGTTAAAAATGTAAATGCGCTCCTGTCATACAAACAATCTTTGACCAAGGTTTTTGTACTAAGAAGTCCCCTGAACTCACACTGAGATGCCCACCTACATAATAAAATATTTGTGTTATCAACAAAATACTCTGTCGAGCATTCCTTCCATTCTGTACAATGTTTGATGTCCCAATCTGTTCATCAATCAGCTTGTCCACATTTTCAACAGGACCCGCGAACAGCCAACACGTCGACACCCGGCGACTTGTCCTTGAACTCCTACATCGTGTCCGCCAGCATCAACGGCAGCCACGTCAACAACCTGGACCATGGCGACAGGGTGGTGGTCACGCTGCGCCATCGACAGGACAAACGGGTAAAAACCTCCATGTGGGTAACACATGGCACACTGACAAAGCTTAACATAGTGTTACTATAACAAGCTACAAGGTTAATCCTCGAAAAAATTGTCGCACAGCAGCTAAATGAACACTTAGTGTCTAACAATCTCTGTGAACCTTTTCAATCTGGTTTCAGGGCAAATCACTCTACGGAGACAGCCCTCGCAAAAATGACTAATGATCTACTGCTAACCATGGATGTCATCTATGTTGCTGCTTCTTGATCTTAGCGCTGCTTTCGATACCGTCGATCATAATATTTTATTAGAGCGTATCAAAACACGTATTGGTATGTCAGACTTAGCCTTGTCGTGGTTTAACTCTTATCTTACTGACAGGATGCAATGCGTCTCCCATAACAATGTGACCTCGGACTATGTTAAGGTAACGTGCGGAGTCCCCCAGGGTTCGGTTCTTGGCCCTGCACTCTTTAGTATTTACATGTTGCCGCTAGGCGACATCATACGCAAATACGGTGTTAGCTTTCATTGTTATGCTGATGACACCCAACTCTACATGCCCCTAAAGCTGACCAACACGCCGGATTGTAGTCAGCTGGAGGCGTGTCTTAATGAAATTAAACAATGGATGTCCGCTAACTTCTTGCAACTCAACACTAAGAAAACGGAAATGCTGATTATCGGTCCTGCTAAACACCGACATTTATTTGATAATACCACCTTAACATTTGACAACCAAACAATTACACAAAGCGACTCAGTAAAGAATCTGGGTATTATCTTCGGCCCAACTCTCTCCTTTGAGTCACACATTAAGAGTGTTACTAAAACGGCCTTCTTTCATCTCCGTAATATCGCTAAAATTCGTTCTATTTTGTCCACTAGCGACGCTGAGATCATTATTCATGCGTTCGTTACGTCTCGTCTCGATTAAGGCTGCAGCTAACGATTATTTTTCTATCGATAAATCTATAGATTATTTTTTCGATTAATCGGTTAATCTATAGATTATTTTTTTCGATTAATCTATAGATTATTTTTCCTTTTACCGATTATTTTTTTATTTAAAATGAAGATGAAAAAATAAATGTAGGCCAGTTTTTTCAAAAGGCATGGCTTTTATTTACAAAAAAAAAAAGTATGGCCACTCAGTCAACATTGACAACAACATGACAAAATATTCTGTAACAATGTAAACATTTAAAACTTTTAACATTTAACAAAATTAAAAGTAGCTTATTTGCTTTTTAATGTGCAAATATAAAAGTAAACATCCAGTGCAATCTTAATATTCTGCAATAGTATAAGCATTTCAAAAGTAAAAGTATTGCTTATTTGCTAAAATGTGCAAAAATAAAGATAAACATCCAATACAAAAAAGTGCAAAACAAAATATTCTGTAACAGTGTAAACATTTCAACAAAAGTAAAAGTATTGCTTATTTTGCTTAATAACACAACAATGATAGTATGATTAAAGTGAAAGTTAATTGTTGGTTTGTACATAGTATATGTAACTGTTAATGTTGTAAAAGGTATTTGCACAACTAATTAACGTTAGCGTTAAAGAGGAGCGCATCTTTGTAAACACTGAACAGGCACGCCAAACGCGCCTCTCAGAGCGAAACAGTGTTTTAGTTTATGAATTTACAATGCAGATACAAATGACACATTCATGTTTTTGTGTAATGATGACAACGTATACTCACGCGGACGATTGACTAGTTGATGGTGATGGCAAGAACGCTGTCGGGTGTTTTCTTTTCAAATGTTCGTTTATAGCCGTTGTGCATACAACAACATTATTAGCAGAGGTGGGTAGAGTAGCCAGAAATTGTACTCAAGTAAGAGTACTGTTACTTTAGAGATTTATTACTCAAGTAAAAGTAAGGAGTAGTCACCCAAATATTTACTTGAGTAAAAGTAAAAAGTATATTGTGAAAAAACTACTCAAGTACTGAGTAACTGATGAGTAACATACACACATATATATATATATATATATATATATATATATATATATATATATATATACACACACACACACACACACACACACACACACACACACACACACACACACACACACACACACACACACACATATATATATATATACATATATATATATATATATATATATATATATATATATATATATACACACACACACACATATATATATATATATACACATATATATACATACATTGATATATACAGTATATAATTTATATTTATTTATTTTGCCGTTTTTGTTTACATGTTAAAGGTGTTTTAATGAATATACATGCATGTTTAACACATATAGATTCCTTTCTTTCATGAAAACAAGAATATAAGTTGGTGTATTACCTGATTCTGATGACTTGCATTGATTGTAATCAGACAGTAGTGATGATAACGTCCACGTTTTCAAATGGAGGAGAAAAAAAGTTCCTCCTTTCTGTTTAATACCACATGAAAGTGGTTGGTTTTTGGTATCTTATTTGTCCATCTTCCATATTCGTTTTTATACACTTTACAAGAAATAAATTGGCGGCAAACTCCGTAGCTTGCTAGCTTGTTTGCGCTGGCTTTCGGAGACTCTTATTATGAAAGCGCGGCGCGATGGAGCGGCACTTTTATTGTGAAGACAGGAACTGTGCAGTCAGTCTTTAGGCTTTTGACGGGATGTACGGTTGAAATAAAAAATAGTCTTTTTTCCTTCACACTTTTGATTGATTGATTGAAACTTTTATTAGTAGATTGCACAGTACAGTACATATTCCGTACAATTGACCACTAAATGGTAACACCCCAATACGTTTTTCAACTTGTTTAAGTCAGGTCATGTGACCGCCTGGCTCTGTTTGATTGGTCCAACGTCACCAGTGACTGCATCTGATTGGTGGAACGGAGTGAAACGTCACCAGTAAGGCAGGCACTTTGAAGGTCTGTCTGACAGACCAAAACAAACAAAGCGTGCATTAACAGATCGATAAAAATTAGTAGCGAGTAGCGAGCTGAATGTAGATAAAAGTAGCGGAGTAAAAGTAGCGTTTCTTCTTAGGCCGTTTATTGAAATACTCCCACACTTTTGACGACTTTTGGCGTGCTTTTTTCCCCTCGCTCGCACCGCTCGCATCGTCTGCTTTGCGCTCCGCCATGACGGTAGTGTGACGTAAATATGCGACGCGTCGAAGCACAAAAACGGCGTCGACGTATTTACGTAACCGATGACGTCGACTACGTCGACGCGTCGTTTCAGCCCTAGTCTCGATTACTGTAACGTATTATTTTCGGGTCTCCCTATGTCTAGCATTAAAAGATTACAGTTGGTACAAAATGCGGCTGCTAGACTTTTGACAAGAACAAGAAAGTTTGATCATATTACGCCTATACTGGCTCACCTGCACTGGCTTCCTGTGCACTTAAGATGCGACTTTAAGGTTTTACTACTTACGTATAAAATACTACACGGTCTAGCTCCAGCCTATCTGTACCATATGTCCCGGCAAGAAATCTGCGTTCAAAGAACTCCGGCTTATTAGTGATTCCCAGAGCCCAAAAAAAGCCTGCGGGCTGTAGAGCGTTTTCTATTGGGGCTCCAGTACTATGGAATGCCCTCCCGGTAACAGTTAGAGATGCTACCTCAGTAGAAACATTTAAGTCCCATCTCAAAACTCATTTGTATACTCTAGCCTTTGAATAGCCCCCCTTTTTTAGACCAGTTGATCTGCCGTTTCTTTTCTTTTCTCCTCTGCTCCCCCCTACCCCTTGTGGAAGGGGAGACACACAGATCCAGTGGCCATGGATGGGGTGCTGGCTGTCCGGGGTCGGGACCCGGGGTGGACCGCTCGCCTGTATATCGGTTGGGAACATCTCTGCGCTGCTGACCCGTCTCCGCTCGGGATGGTTTCCTGCTGACCCCACTGTGGACTGGACTCTTACTGTTATGCTGGATCCACTATGGACTGTACTCTCACAATATTATGTTAGACCCACTGGACATCCATTGCATTCGGTCTCCCTAGAGGGGGGGGGGGGGGGGGGGGGGGGGTTACCCACATATGCGGTCCTCTCCAAGGTTTCTCATAGTCATTCACATCAACGTCCCACTGGGGTGAGTTTTTCCTTGCCCTTATGTGGGCTCTGTCGTTGTGGCTTATGCAGCCCTTTGAGACACTTGTGATTTAGGGCTATATAAATAAACATTGATTGATTGATTGATTAATATAGCTGGCTTCTCTTTCTTTCCCTCCATTTTTCTGCTTTCTTTTGTATCTCAAGTTATCATTACGTATATGTATTGTTGCATTTGAACAACTGCATTGTTGATAACAGAGGTCAATTATTGGTATTGATCATTATCAATAGTGATATTTCTATTGGTATTTGTATTGATCCATTTGTAGTGCAATAATGCTCATTGTCATTTCTGTATTATTATGTATTTCACTAACTGCTTCTTTGCTATCACTTTTGCCATCATATTTGTACATATCATATTTTAACACACAATTTTGTGGTTTTTGTCAGCCGGACGACAAGGTGAAGTGTGTCTTTTGGGATTTCCAGGACAACGGTGAGCTTGTATCTCTGATGTTTGCTGTTGGATCAAAGGAAGACTTGGATAAAGGTGCAAGGATTGGTCGGCCTGCTGATAAGTCACCTTGTGTGTGTGTGTGTGTGTGTGTGTGTGTGTGTGTTTGTGTGTGTGTGTCAGGAGGCCAGGGTGGATGGAGCAGCGTGGGTTGTGAAACACGGAGTATTTCTCCTTCTCAGACCAGCTGTCTTTGTGAACACCTCACACACTTCGCTGTGCTCCTGGTGAGTCAAATGTCTACTTTTCATTCAGAGAGAATCAACAACAAACCCGTGCAACACAACACAACATCAGGCGCACCTGGAAGGTCTAATACTTACACAAATACACAACACGGAGGTGCTAATGCGTGCTTTTATTTCCTGTCCTTTAGACTACGGTAATAATCTCTGGTCTTCCCAAAAAGAACATCAGAAGTCTACAATTATTACAAAACTCACGCGTGCTGAGGCGGGCGCACATTACACCAGTTTTAAAGTCGCCGCATTGACTCCCTGTCTGCTACAGGGTGGATCTTAAAGTTCGAGGTTTAGTTTTTAAATGTCTTAATGGCCTTGAACCTTCTTACTTATCTGACCTGCTTGTACTGTATCAACCGTGTGCTTTAAGAAATGTTTAAAAATAAGACTATAAATAAGCACAGAGATGTGCTGTGAGTAGTAACAAGTACCATTAATAGACGTGGAACATGAGAGTATGATGTTTATATACTGTACATTATTAACTTCATCATACATATATACAGAGGTGGGACCAAGTCATTGTTTTGCAAGTCACAAGTAAGTCTCAAGTCTTTGCCCTCAAGTCCGAGTCAAGTCCCGAGTCAAGACAGGCAAGCCCCGAGTCAAGTCCAAAGTCAAGACTGGAAAGTCTCAAGTCAAGTCCTAAGTCCTGCATTTTGAGTTTCGAGTCCTTTCAAGTCCTTTTAACCACCGACTAATATATTAACACAGATTGTGTATGCTTTTCAAACGCTGTATTTATTTATTAAAACAAGTGCATTTTAAATTGCAGGAAAGAAAATTGTGCTGACATTGCACTTTATAATAGCACTACTAACCAGTCATTTTAAACATTAACTCATTCCTTTACAGAACAAACACATTGAAAAATAAAGTGCAAATGTACTTATTTGTACAAAAGTGTTAACATTGAAAAAACATGACATATACGTGAACATAACAAAAAAGTTGTACTTTTTATATGTCAGGGCCCTATGCTGCATTGCATTTGCAAAAGACCAAATTAGCCAAGAGTCTGTCAGTCATTTGTGCACGATGGGGGCGTAGTATGATGCCACCATGGCTGAAAACTCGCTCCACTGGAGCACTGGAGGCAGGCACTGCCAAGACTCTCATGGCCACTCGGAACAGTGAAGGAAGAGTCTTCATGTTCAATGCCCAGAACAAAAGGGGGGAGAGAGTTGTTTTGGGTTGGTGCACTACTTGTGAGTGTATCTTGTGTTTTTTATGTTGATTTAATTAAAAAAAGAAAGAAAAAAAAAATTATTTCTTGTGCGGCCCGATACCAATTGATCCACGGACCAGTACCGGGCCGCGGCCCGGTGGTTGGGGACCACTGAGGTAAACAACCAACAGTATGTCAGAAAGCTAGCTAAAACGGTACACATATTCATAATATAGTATACATTTTAACTGACCTTTATTTTACTATTTTTGTCTTTTTTTAGGTGGCTAAAATACGCGGTGCTGCTGACCGCCGTCTAACGTTACGTGTGATATATTGACTAACGTAACCCTGCTTGAAAAAAATCACTGAACAAAAAGTATGAATAAGGTAGTGAACTGCAACAGATTCCCGTGTTTCCAATAACGTTATAACGTTAGCAGTGAGTTTACAGCCTCACTGATTTAACTACACAGCAAATAAAAGTCACGTTACTTAGCCAATAAACGTTATCTTACATACAAAACTTACCGTTCTTTGTGCAACTTCAAATGCCGGACGAAGTTGGAAGTTGTTGCCTCTCCATCAGTCATTTTCGAACCGCATGTGTTGCATACTGCAAACCGTTTTGTGTTGACCACCTCGTAATTTTTATACCCAAACAAAATTATTTTAGGTATCATTTTTTGTTCACTGGCGTGTGGTTTGGACATGTCTTCTTCGTTGGTTGTCCTGCAATTTGATTGGATGAATGCTGTGTGATGAAAACAAAGTAGATCTAATTTGATTGGCTGTTGTACTGAGAGCACACCAGCTGACACACGCAACGCTGATAGACAAGTACACAATGAAAAATACGGAGCGCTCCCGAATAACTTTTTCATCTTTGGGTTTTGGGGAAAGTAGCAAGTCATGTCAAGTCATGTCAATTCAAAAGGCTCAAGTCCAAGTGAAGTCACAAGTCATTGATGTTAAAGTCTAAGTCGAGTTGCAAGTCTTTTTACATTTTGTCAAGTCGAGTCTAAAGTCATCAAATTCATGACTCGAGTCTGACTCGAGTCCAAGTCATGTGACTCGAGTCCACACCTCTGCATATATATGTATACAATGACTTCTGTCAGGCTTGTCCCTGACAGTTTGGTCATGTTTTAGTTTTTCCTCGATTCGGCCATCAATGTTAAAGCATTGTTAAGCCTCTCTGCCATAGAAATCTCTGCGGGGTTCGTGTTAGGCTGGAGTATTCTGTCACACGGTGTTGGCGACGAACCCCAAGATGCAGAGAAGGCAGCATTGGTGCAGGAAAACATGATTTCATGTCGAAAATAAGAAGAAAAAACACAAACCAGGAACCAGGAACAGCCAAAACTGGAAAATGGGAAATAGGATCCAGCAAACAGGAATTAGGAAGAAAGGAATGAAAAGACAGCACAGGATACAAGTACACTGACATCGACATCGACAAGTATTAATGACAAAACTCCAGCACAGACTGGCTGGTTTGAATAGCATCTGGCTGATTGACAGCAGGTGTGGCCAGGTGCCAATCAGACACAGCTGAGGGAAAACAGCGCTCAGGGAGACAAGCAGGAAACAACCAAAATAAAAGCGCTGACAGGAAATCAAGACAAACACAGAGGAAAAACTAAAACATAACCAAACTGTCAGGGACAAACCTGACAACTTCTTTACTATATTATGGATCACCATGTGGGAAGAAAGGGATGGAAAGGAAAGGGAGGAACGAGGACGAAAGAGGAAGGGGAAGGAAAAAAAAAAAAAGAAAAGTGTATGCTCTATTGTGCATTTGAACAATCGTATGAGGTGTGTGTAGATATATTTATTACTACAAACCCCGTTTCCATATGAGTTGGGAAATTGTGTTAGATGTAAATATAAACGGAATACAATGATTTGCAAATCCTTTCCAACCCATATTCAATTGAATATGCTACAAAGGCAACATATTTGATGTTCAAACTGATAAAAAAATTTTTTTTTGCAAATAATCATTAACTTTAGAATTTGATGCCAGCAACACGTGACAAAGAAGTTGGGAAAGGTGGCAATAAATACTGATAAAGTTGAGGAATGCTCATCAAACACTTATTTGGAACATCCCACAGGTGAGCAGGCTAATTGGGAACAGGTGGGTGCCATGATTGGGTATAAAAGTAGATTCCATGAAATGCTCAGTCATTCACAAACAAGGATGGGGCGAGGGTCACCACTTTGTCAACAAATGCCTGAGTAAATTGTTGAACAGTTTAAGAAAAACCTTTCTCAAGCAGCTTTTGCAAGGAATTTAGGGATTTCACCATCTACGCTCCGTAATATCATCAAAGGGTTCAGAGAATCTGGAGAAATCACTGCACGTAAGCAGCTAAGCCCGTGACCTTCCATCCCTCAGGCTGTACTGCATCAACAAGCGACATCAGTGTGTAAAGGATATCACCACATGGGCTCAGGAACACTTCAGAAACCCACTGTCAGTAACTACAGTTGGTCGCTACATCTGTAAGTGCAAGTTAAAACTCTCCTATGCAAGTCGGAAACCGTTTATCAACAACACCCAGAAACGCTTCGCTGGGCCTGAGCTCATCTAAGATGGACTGATACAAAGTGGAAAAGTGTTCTGTGGTCTGACGAGTCCACATTTCAAATGGTTTTTGGAAACTGTGGACGTCGTGTCCTCCGGACCAAAGAGGAAAAGAACCATCCGGATTGTTATAGGCGCAAAGTGTAAAAGGCAGCATGTGTGATGGTATGGGGGTGTATTAGTGCCCAAGACATGGGTAACTTACACATCTGTGAAGGCACCATTAATGCTGAAAGGTACATACAGCTTTTGGAGCAACATATGTTGCCATCCAAGTAATGTTACCATGGACGCCCCTGCTTATTTCAGCAAGACAATGCCAAGCCACGTGTTATATCAACGTGGCTTCATAGTAAAAGAGTGCGGGTACTAGACTGGCCTGCCTGTAGTCCAGACCTGTCTCCCATTGAGAATGTGTGGCGCATTATGAAGCCTAAAATAGCACAAGGGAGACCCCCGGACTGTTGAACAACTTAAGCTGTACATCAAGCAAGAATGGGAAAGAAATCCACCTGAGAAGCTTAAAAAATGTGTCTCCTCAGTTCCCAAACCTTTACTGAGTGTTGTTAAAAGGAAAGGCCATGTAACACAGTGGTGAACATGCCCTTTCCCAACTACTTTGGCACGTGTTGCAGCCATGAAATTCTAAGTTAATTATTATTTGCAAAAAAAAAATAAAGTTTATGAGTTTGAACATCAAATATGTTGTCTTTGTAGCATATTCAACTGAATATGGCTTGAAAATGATTTGCAAATCATTGTATTCCGTTTATATTTACATCTAACACAATTTCCCAACTCATATGGAAACGGGGTTTGTATATCTATTACTATAGATTTATTTCAATCATATTTTTGATTCATGGTAATGATATATTTGACTCTTCAATAGGCAAATGTCAAAAAAAAGCCATCAATAATATAATAATAATAATAAAGATCAAAATGAATTGTTGGTAGTAAATCAATATTGTAGCACTTTGATCTCATGGAAGAATTGTATTGATCCCAACTGATCCTACAGATGTTGAAGTTGTGTATAAAAGTCAGTGGCGGGCCGTGCGTTTCCCACCTAGGCCTTCAGTGATGACTTCAATGATGACCTCTCCAAATAGCATCATTGATGTCACCACATGACCATTGCTGGAGAAATACTGTACACAAACACATTGAAGCACATCAACAGTGTATCACGACCAGGGTTTTTTTTTCGCAACTTACTGTGAGGATTGTTCTCCCAGGAGGCAATCGGAATTTTCTGGACAAAGGTAGCGGGTAGGAACATATTTATTATCAATCTAACTACACAGGACAAAAGACAGGAACTAAAACAAAAGGAAAGGCTAAGGAACATAAACTTAACGCAGGAAACATACGCTAACACTTAGACTGAACTGTGGACATAGAAAACAACTAAGCAAACTGTGGCATAGAACGAACAAGACTTACTGCGGCATGAATGAAGCAATGGCATGAAACGAGCATGAAAAGAGCAATGTCGCCAGGCCGACTAACTGGCAAAGACAGGCTTAAATAATAGCCTCTTAATTAGAGCAGGTGCGTGTCCCGAACACATGAGGCAGGTGAAACTAATAAGTCGCCATGGTAACTAAACAAACAAGGGAGCGCAAACAGGAACTAAAAGAGTCCAAAACAAACAGAAAATAACAAAAACATAATCCGGACCACAGATCCTGACACAGTGTACAAAATGGGTTATTTTCTGGCACATTTAAAAATCGATAAACCCGCATCAGCAATTAAAACATATACCTTATCTGGTACTGTCAAAATCAAAATTGCAAAAAACATATTAAACTAAACTAAACTAAATTTCTGGGGCTGAGGTTGCTGAGGTAGTTAAAAAGCTCCTCGGTGGCAAGGCCCCGGGGGTGGATGAGATCCGCCCGGAGTTCCTTAAGGCTCTGGATGCTGTGGGGCTGTCTTGGTGGACAAGACTCTGCAGCATCGCGTGGACATCGGGGGCGGTACCTCTGGATTGGCAGACCAGGGTGGTGGTTCCTCTCTTTAAGAAGGGGAACCGGAGGGTGTGTTCTAACTATCGTGGGATCACACTCCTCAGCCTTCCCGGTAAGGTCTATTCAGGTGTACTGGAGAGGAGGCTACGCCGGATAGTCGAACCTCGGATTCAGGAGGAACAGTGTGGTTTTCGTCCTGGTCGTGGAACTGTGGACCAGCTCTATACTCTCGGCAGGGTCCTTGAGGGTGCATGGGAGTTTGCCCAACCAGTCTACATGTGTTTTGTGGACTTGGAGAAGGCATTCGATCGTGTCCCTCGGGAAGTCCTGTGGGGAGTGCTCAGAGAGTACGGGGTATCGGACTGTCTGATTGTGGCGGTCCGCTCCCTGTATGATCAGTGCCAGAGCTTGGTCCGCATTGCCGGCAGTAAGTAGGACACGTTTCCAGTGAGGGTTGGACTCCGCCAAAGCTGCCCTTTGTCACCCATTCTGTTCATAACTTTTATGGACAGAATTTCTAGGCGCAGTCAAGGCGTTGAGGGGATCCGGTTTGGTGGCTGCAGGATTAGGTCTCTGCTTTTTGCAGATGATGTGGTCCTGATGGCTTCATCTGGCCAGGATCTTCAGCTCTGGCTGGATCGGTTCGCAGCCGAGTGTGAAGCGACTGGGATGAGAATCAGCACCTCCAAGTCCGAGTCCATGGTTCTCGCCCGGAAAAGGGTGGAATGCCATCTTCGGGTTGGGGAGGAGACCCTGCCCCAAGTGGAGGAGTTCAAGTACCTCGGAGTCTTGTTCACGAGTGAGGGAAGAGTGGATCGTGAGATCGACAGGCGGATCGGTGCGGCGTCTTCAGTAATGCGGACGCTGTATCGATCCGTTGTGGTGAAGAAGGAGCTGAGCCGGAAGGCAAAGCTCTCAATTTACCGGTCAATCTACGTTCCCATCCTCACCTATGGTCATGAGCTTTGGGTTATGACCGAAAGGACAAGATCACGGGTACAAGCGGCCGAAATGAGTTTCCTCCGCCGGGTGGCGGGGCTCTCCCTTAGAGATAGGGTGAGAAGCTCTGTCATCCGGGGGGAGCTCAAAGTAAAGCCGCTGCTCCTCCACATCGAGAGGAGCCAGATGAGGTGGTTCGGGCATCTGGTCAGGATGCCACCCGATCGCCTCCCTCGGGAGGTGTTTAGGGCACGTCCGACCGGTAGGAGGCCACGGGGAAGACCCAGGACACGTTGGGAAGACTATGTCCTCGGGGTCCCACAGGAAGAGCTGGACGAAGTGGCTGGGGAGAGGGAAGTCTGGGCTTCCCTGCTTAGGCTGCTGCCCCCGCGACCCGACCTCGGATAAGCGGAAGAAGATGGATGGATGGATGGATATTAAACGTGAAAAAATAAAGAAAAAACATATTTGAACTCACAATTTGTAGCACCAATTGGACGCCGTATAAGCCAGTGGTACCGCTCGTAGTCGCTCGATTGGAGTGGAAGTGGCGAGCATTTCCCCATTTCATGGTCTCACAAGATGTGGTTTCTCTTGACATATCCTTCTTGAAAATGGCCTTGCAAATATATATCTGACACCTCATCAGCGTTTTCCTCGCAACTTTCGATTGGATACTCACTTTGGAGTGACAAGTGAGTATCCCATCACAGTCTCCTTAACATCAGGCTACCTAGATAGGCTACTGTCCACAACTTGTGATCTGATTGGCTCTCGCAACTGTCTATCAACCGTATGTGTTCTCAAATTCACCCGCTAACGGTCCCAGTGAGTATCCAATCACAGGAGGTGTAAATGTCACGTTGAAGGTGAGGCCATCTAGAAGGTCTTACTGACAACAACTGCCGATCGGATTGGCTATGGCAATGATCTATCAACTGTATGTGGCCGTTCACTTACAGTGCACACACATTGTTGATTGTGAAGGCAGATTAGGTACAGCATGGCAACATAAGCTAGCTGAACTCTGATTGGATACAAACTCTATAAAGTAAAAACAACAGCACTGGAAGGAGCATAATATGACATGAAGACAATATCAATACTTTCACATATTAAAAATGACTTTTATCTTTAATTATGATGATGATTTGTGGTTATGTTAGGCCAGCAGAGAAGGTCTTATTGGCACACCACTGATAAAAGGTGTAATGTGCTTTTGAAGAAGGTCAAAGTCTTGGATGTCTTTTGATTTTAGGACGTGTCCAGAGAAGTGATCAGTGAAGCCGACAACGACATTCTAACTGTCCTCTCCTACATGGGTTGTGGTTTATCCTCCATCTTTCTGGGCATCACAATCCTCACTTACCTCTCTTTTCAGTAAGTGACAAATGTCTACTTCATGGCTGATTGTTATCTATGTACTCACTATTTCCTGATTGTTGTCTAACATACTGACTATATTGCCTGGTTGTTGTCTAACATACTGACTATTCCCTGATTGTTGTCTAACATACTGACTATATTGCCTGGTTGTTGTCTATGTACTGACTATTCCCTGATTGTTGTCTAACATACTGACTATATTGCCTGGTTGTTGTCTATGTACTGACTATTCCCTGATTGTTGTCTAACATACTGACTATTCCCTGATTGTTGTCTAACATACTGACTATATTGCCTGATTGTTGTCTAACATACTGACTATATTGCCTGGTTGTTGTCTATGTACTGACTATTCCCTGATTGTTGTCTAACATACTGACTATATTACCTGGTTGTTGTCTAACATACTGACTATTCCCTGATTGTTGTCTAAGATACTGACTATTCCCTGATTGCTGTCTAACATACTGACTATATTGCCTGGTTGTTGTTTATGTACTGACTATTCCCTGATTGTTGTCTAGCATACTGACTATTCCCTGATTGTTGTCTAACATACTGACTATTCCCTGATTGCTGTCTAACATACTGACTATATTGCCTGGTTGTTGTCTATGTACTGACTATTCCCTGATTGTTTTTTAACATACTGACTATTCCCTGATTGTTGTCTAACATACTGACTATTCCCTGATTGTTGTCCAACATACTGACTATTCCCTGATTGTTGTCTAACATACTGACTATTCCCTGATTGTTGTCTAACATACTGACTATATTGCCTGGTTGTTGTCTATGTACTCACTATTCCCTGATTGTTGTCTAACATACTGACTATATTCCCTGGTTGTTGTCTAACATACTGACTATTCCCTGATTGTTGTCTAAGATACTGACTATTCCTTGATTGTTGTCTAACATACTGACTATTCCCTGATTGCTGTCTAACATACTGACTATTCCCTGATTGATGTCTAACATACCGACTATTCCCTGTTTGTTGTCTAATATACTGACTATTCCCTAATTGTTGTCTAACATACTGACTATTCCCTGATTGTTGTCTAACATACTGACTATTCCCTGATTGATGTGGAACATACCGACTATTCCCTGTTTGTTGTCTAACATACTGACTATTCCCTGATTGTTGTCTAACATACTGACTATTCCCTAATTGTTGTCCAACATACTGACTATTCCCTGATTGTTGTCTAACATACTGACTATTCCCTGATTGATGTGGAACATACCGACTATTCCCTGTTTGTTGTCTAACATACTGACTATTCCCTGATTGTTGTCTAACATACTGACTATTCCCTGATTGTTGTCTAACATACTGACTATTCCCTGATTGATGTGGAACATACCGACTATTCCCTGTTTGTTGTCTAACATACTGACTATTCCCTGATTGTTGTCTAACATACTGACTATTCCATGATTGTTGTCCAACATACTGACTATTCCCTGATTGTTGTCTAACATACTGACTATTCCCTGATTGTTTTCTAACATACTGACTATTCCCTGATTGATGTGGAACATACCGACTATTCCCTGATTGTTGTCTAACATACTGACTATATTGCCTGGTTGTTGTCTATGTACTCACTATTCCCTGATTGTTGTCTAACATACTGACTATATTCCCTGGTTGTTGTCTAACATACTGACTATTCCCTGATTGTTGTCTAAGATACTGACTATTCCTTGATTGTTGTCTAACATACTGACTATTCCCTGATTGCTGTCTAACATACCGACTATTCCCTGATTGTTGTCTAACATACCGACTATTCCCTGTTTGTTGTCTAATATACTGACTATTCGCTGATTGTTGTCTAACATACTGACTATTCCCTGATTGTTGTCTAACATACTGACTATTCCCTGATTGTTGTCTAACATACCGACTATTCCCTGTTTGTTGTCTAATATACTGACTATTCCCTGATTGTTGTCTAACATACTGACTATTCCCTGATTGTTGTCTAACATACTGACTATTCCCTGATTGATGTGGAACATACCGACTATTCCCTGTTTGTTGTCTAACATACTGACTATTCCCTGATTGTTGTCTAACATACTGCCTATTCCCTGATTGTTGTCCAACATACTGACTATTCCCTGATTGTTGTCTAACATACTGACTATTCCCTGATTGTTGTCTAACATACTGACTATTCCCTGATTGATGTGGAACATACCGACTATTCCCTGATTGTTGTCTAACATACTGACTATTCCCTGACCTGATTGTTGTCTAACATGCTGACTATTCCCTGATTGTTGTCTAACATACTGACTATTCCCTGATTGTTTTTTAACATACTGACTATTCCCCGATTGTTGTCTAGCATACTGACTATTCCCTGATTGTTGTCCAACATACTGACTATTCCCTGATTGTTGTCTAACATACTGACTATTCCCTGATTGTTGTCTAACATACTGACTATTCCCTGATTGCTGTCTAACATACTGACTATATTGCCTGGTTGTTGTCTATGTACTGACTATTCCCTGATTGTTTTTTAACATACTGACTATTCCCTGATTGTTGTCTAACATACTGACTATTCCCTGATTGTTGTCCAACATACTGACTATTCCCTGATTGTTGTCTAACATACTGACTATTCCCTGATTGTTGTCTAACATACTGACTATATTGCCTGGTTGTTGTCTATGTACTCACTATTCCCTGATTGTTGTCTAACATACTGACTATATTCCCTGGTTGTTGTCTAACATACTGACTATTCCCTGATTGTTGTCTAAGATACTGACTATTCCTTGATTGTTGTCTAACATACTGACTATTCCCTGATTGCTGTCTAACATACTGACTATTCCCTGATTGATGTCTAACATACCGACTATTCCCTGTTTGTTGTCTAATATACTGACTATTCCCTAATTGTTGTCTAACATACTGACTATTCCCTGATTGTTGTCTAACATACTGACTATTCCCTGATTGATGTGGAACATACCGACTATTCCCTGTTTGTTGTCTAACATACTGACTATTCCCTGATTGTTGTCTAACATACTGACTATTCCCTAATTGTTGTCCAACATACTGACTATTCCCTGATTGTTGTCTAACATACTGACTATTCCCTGATTGATGTGGAACATACCGACTATTCCCTGTTTGTTGTCTAACATACTGACTATTCCCTGATTGTTGTCTAACATACTGACTATTCCCTGATTGTTGTCCAACATACTGACTATTCCCTGATTGTTGTCTAACATACTGACTATTCCCTGATTGATGTGGAACATACCGACTATTCCCTGATTGTTGTCTAACATACTGACTATATTGCCTGGTTGTTGTCTATGTACTCACTATTCCCTGATTGTTGTCTAACATACTGACTATATTCCCTGGTTGTTGTCTAACATACTGACTATTCCCTGATTGTTGTCTAAGATACTGACTATTCCTTGATTGTTGTCTAACATACTGACTATTCCCTGATTGCTGTCTAACATACCGACTATTCCCTGATTGTTGTCTAACATACCGACTATTCCCTGTTTGTTGTCTAATATACTGACTATTCGCTGATTGTTGTCTAACATACTGACTATTCCCTGATTGTTGTCTAACATACTGACTATTCCCTGATTGTTGTCTAACATACCGACTATTCCCTGTTTGTTGTCTAATATACTGACTATTCCCTGATTGTTGTCTAACATACTGACTATTCCCTGATTGTTGTCTAACATACTGACTATTCCCTGATTGATGTGGAACATACCGACTATTCCCTGTTTGTTGTCTAACATACTGACTATTCCCTGATTGTTGTCTAACATACTGACTATTCCCTGATTGTTGTCCAACATACTGACTATTCCCTGATTGTTGTCTAACATACTGACTATTCCCTGATTGTTGTCTAACATACTGACTATTCCCTGATTGATGTGGAACATACCGACTATTCCCTGATTGTTGTCTAACATACTGACTATTCCCTGACCTGATTGTTGTCTAACATGCTGACTATTCCCTGATTGTTGTCTAACATACTGACTATTCCCTGATTGTTTTTTAACATACTGACTATTCCCCGATTGTTGTCTAGCATACTGACTATTCCCTGATTGTTGTCCAACATACTGACTATTCCCTGATTGTTGTCTAACATACTGACTTTTCCCTGATTGTTGTCTAACATACTGACTATTCCCTGATTGTTGTCTAACATACTGACTATTCCCTGATTGCTGTCTAACATACTGACTATTCCCTGATTGTTGTCTAACATACTGACTATTCCCTGATTGTTGTCTAACATACTGACTATTCCCTGATTGTTGTCTAACATACTGACTATTCCCTGATTGTTGTCTAACATACCGACTATTCCGTTTGTTGTCTAATATACTGACTATTCCCTGATTGTTGTCTAACATACTGACTATTCCCTGATTGTTGTCTAACATACTGACTATTCCCTGATTGATGTGGAACATACCGACTATTCCCTGTTTGTTGTCTAACATACTGACTATTCCCTGATTGTTGTCTAACATACTGACTATTCCCTGATTGTTGTCCAACATACTGACTATTCCCTGATTGTTGTCTAACATACTGACTATTCCCTGATTGTTGTCTAACATACCGACTATTCCCTGTTTGTTGTCTAATATACTGACTATTCCCTGATTGTTGTCTAACATACTGACTATTCCCTGATTGTTGTCTAACATACTGACTATTCCCTGATTGTTGTCTAACATACTGACTATTCCCTGATTGTTGTCTAACATACTGACTATTCCCTGATTGTTGTCTAACATACCGACTATTCCCTGTTTGTTGTCTAATATACTGACTATTCCCTGATTGTTGTCTAACATACTGACTATTCCCTGATTGTTGTCTAACATACTGACTATTCCCTGATTGATGTGGAACATACCGACTATTCCCTGTTTGTTGTCTAACATACTGACTATTCCCTGATTGTTGTCTAACATACTGACTATTCCCTGGTTGTTGTCTAACATACTGACTATTCCCTGTTTGATGTCTAACATACCGACTATTCCCTGTTTGTTGTCTAATATACTGACTATTCCCTAATTGTTGTCTAACATACTGACTATTCCCTGATTGTTGTCTAACATACTGACTATTCCCTGATTGATGTGGAACATACCGACTATTCCCTGTTTGTTGTCTAACATACTGACTATTCCCTGATTGTTGTCTAACATACTGACTATTCCCTAATTGTTGTCCAACATACTGACTATTCCCTGATTGTTGTCTAACATACTGACTATTCCCTGATTGATGTGGAACATACCGACTATTCCCTGTTTGTTGTCTAACATACTGACTATTCCCTGATTGTTGTCTAACATACTGACTATTCCCTGATTGTTGTCCAACATACTGACTATTCCCTGATTGTTGTCTAACATACTGACTATTCCCTGATTGTTTTCTAACATACTGACTATTCCCTGATTGATGTGGAACATACCGACTATTCCCTGATTGTTGTCTAACATACTGACTATATTGCCTGGTTCTTGTCTATGTACTCACTATTCCCTGATTGTTGTCTAACATACTGACTATATTCCCTGGTTGTTGTCTAACATACTGACTATTCCCTGATTGTTGTCTAAGATACTGACTATTCCTTGATTGTTGTCTAACATACTGACTATTCCCTGATTGCTGTCTAACATACCGACTATTCCCTGATTGTTGTCTAACATACCGACTATTCCCTGTTTGTTGTCTAATATACTGACTATTCGCTGATTGTTGTGTAACATACTGACTATTCCCTGATTGTTGTCTAACATACTGACTATTCCCTGATTGTTGTCTAACATACCGACTATTCCCTGTTTGTTGTCTAATATACTGACTATTCCCTGATTGTTGTCTAACATACTGACTATTCCCTGATTGTTGTCTAACATACTGACTATTCCCTGATTGATGTGGAACATACCGACTATTCCCTGTTTGTTGTCTAACATACTGACTATTCCCTGATTGTTGTCTAACATACTGCCTATTCCCTGATTGTTGTCCAACATACTGACTATTCCCTGATTGTTGTCTAACATACTGACTATTCCCTGATTGTTGTCTAACATACTGACTATTCCCTGATTGATGTGGAACATACCGACTATTCCCTGATTGTTGTCTAACATACTGACTATTCCCTGACCTGATTGTTGTCTAACATGCTGACTATTCCCTGATTGTTGTCTAACATACTGACTATTCCCTGATTGTTTTTTAACATACTGACTATTCCCCGATTGTTGTCTAGCATACTGACTATTCCCTGATTGTTGTCCAACATACTGACTATTCCCTGATTGTTGTCTAACATACTGACTATTCCCTGATTGTTGTCTAACATACTGACTATTCCCTGATTGTTGTCTAACATACTGACTATTCCCTGATTGCTGTCTAACATACTGACTATTCCCTGATTGTTGTCTAACATACTGACTATTCCCTGATTGTTGTCTAACATACTGACTATTCCCTGATTGTTGTCTAACATACTGACTATTCCCTGATTGTTGTCTAACATACCGACTATTCCCTGTTTGTTGTCTAATATACTGACTATTCCCTGATTGTTGTCTAACATACTGACTATTCCCTGATTGTTGTCTAACATACTGACTATTCCCTGATTGTTGTCTAACATACCGACTATTCCCTGTTTGTTGTCTAATATACTGACTATTCCCTGATTGTTGTCTAACATACTGACTATTCCCTGATTGTTGTCTAACATACTGACTATTCCCTGATTGATGTGGAACATACCGACTATTCCCTGTTTGTTGTCTAACATACTGACTATTCCCTGATTGTTGTCTAACATACTGACTATTCCCTGGTTGTTGTCTAACATACTGACTATTCCCTGTTTGATGTCTAACATACCGACTATTCCCTGTTTGTTGTCTAATATACTGACTATTCCCTAATTGTTGTCTAACATACTGACTATTCCCTGATTGTTGTCTAACATACTGACTATTCCCTGATTGATGTGGAACATACCGACTATTCCCTGTTTGTTGTCTAACATACTGACTATTCCCTGATTGTTGTCTAACATACTGACTATTCCCTAATTGTTGTCCAACATACTGACTATTCCCTGATTGTTGTCTAACATACTGACTATTCCCTGATTGATGTGGAACATACCGACTATTCCCTGTTTGTTGTCTAACATACTGACTATTCCCTGATTGTTGTCTAACATACTGACTATTCCCTGATTGTTGTCCAACATACTGACTATTCCCTGATTGTTGTCTAACATACTGACTATTCCCTGATTGTTTTCTAACATACTGACTATTCCCTGATTGATGTGGAACATACCGACTATTCCCTGATTGTTGTCTAACATACTGACTATATTGCCTGGTTCTTGTCTATGTACTCACTATTCCCTGATTGTTGTCTAACATACTGACTATATTCCCTGGTTGTTGTCTAACATACTGACTATTCCCTGATTGTTGTCTAAGATACTGACTATTCCTTGATTGTTGTCTAACATACTGACTATTCCCTGATTGCTGTCTAACATACCGACTATTCCCTGATTGTTGTCTAACATACCGACTATTCCCTGTTTGTTGTCTAATATACTGACTATTCGCTGATTGTTGTGTAACATACTGACTATTCCCTGATTGTTGTCTAACATACTGACTATTCCCTGATTGTTGTCTAACATACCGACTATTCCCTGTTTGTTGTCTAATATACTGACTATTCCCTGATTGTTGTCTAACATACTGACTATTCCCTGATTGTTGTCTAACATACTGACTATTCCCTGATTGATGTGGAACATACCGACTATTCCCTGTTTGTTGTCTAACATACTGACTATTCCCTGATTGTTGTCTAACATACTGCCTATTCCCTGATTGTTGTCCAACATACTGACTATTCCCTGATTGTTGTCTAACATACTGACTATTCCCTGATTGTTGTCTAACATACTGACTATTCCCTGATTGATGTGGAACATACCGACTATTCCCTGATTGTTGTCTAACATACTGACTATTCCCTGACCTGATTGTTGTCTAACATGCTGACTATTCCCTGATTGTTGTCTAACATACTGACTATTCCCTGATTGTTTTTTAACATACTGACTATTCCCCGATTGTTGTCTAGCATACTGACTATTCCCTGATTGTTGTCCAACATACTGACTATTCCCTGATTGTTGTCTAACATACTGACTATTCCCTGATTGTTGTCTAACATACTGACTATTCCCTGATTGTTGTCTAACATACTGACTATTCCCTGATTGCTGTCTAACATACTGACTATTCCCTGATTGTTGTCTAACATACTGACTATTCCCTGATTGTTGTCTAACATACTGACTATTCCCTGATTGTTGTCTAACATACTGACTATTCCCTGATTGTTGTCTAACATACCGACTATTCCCTGTTTGTTGTCTAATATACTGACTATTCCCTGATTGTTGTCTAACATACTGACTATTCCCTGATTGTTGTCTAACATACTGACTATTCCCTGATTGATGTGGAACATACCGACTATTCCCTGTTTGTTGTCTAACATACTGACTATTCCCTGATTGTTGTCTAACATACTGACTATTCCCTGATTGTTGTCCAACATACTGACTATTCCCTGATTGTTGTCTAACATACTGACTATTCCCTGATTGTTGTCTAACATACTGACTATTCCCTGATTGATGTGGAACATACCGACTATTCCCTGATTGTTGTCTAACATACTGACTATTCCCTGACCTGATTGTTGTCTAACATGCTGACTATTCCCTGGTTGTTGTCTAACATACTGACTATTCCCTGATTGTTGTCTAACATACCGACTATTCCCTGATTGTTGTCTAACATACTGACTATTCCCTGATTGTTGTCTAACATACTGACTATTCCCTGATTGTTGTCTAACATACTGACGATTCCCTGATTGTTGTCTAACATACTGACTATTCCCTGATTGTTGTCTAACATACTGACTATTCCCTGATTGTTGTCTAACATACTGACTATTCCGTGATTGTTGTCTAACATACTGACTATTCCCTGATTGTTGTCTAACATACTGACTATTCCCTGATTGTTGTCTAACATACTGACTATTCCCTGATTGTTGTCTAACATACTGACTATTCCCTGGTTGTTGTCTAATGACCAGGAAGCTGCGTGGAGACTACCCCTCCAGAATCCTCATCAACCTGTCAGCCGCCCTGCTGGGTCTGAGTCTGATCTTCCTGCTGGACTCGTGGTTGTCGTCCTTCTCCAACTACTTCCTGTGCATAGTGACGGCCGCCACGCTGCACTACTTCCTGTTGGCGTCCTTCGCCTGGATGGGCCTGGAGGCGGTGCACATGTACTTCTCCCTGGTCAAGGTCTTCAACACCTATGTGCCCGCCTACATCCTCAAGTTCTGCGCTGTGGGCTGGGGTAAGGCCTCAAGGTCATCCGTGTCCAGTGACCTCTGTATCGCAGCCGGTGACCTTTGACCTGTGGGTGGTGGTCACGTGTAAAGTTGTATAATCATGACACATGTTCAATTATTCACGGGCAATTATGTTCAATGTGCACATGGAAGGTTGCATTGGGGATGGCATTGAACTGTGCGAGAAATTTCAAGTCAATGCAACTTCCAGTGCCACCATGCATGCAGGGCCAAATGGGACAAAACTAAATCAACTAATTAATTAACTATTTTTAATTACAATGAAATACATAACATTCTTACTAAATGTGTCATTGATTTATTAATTGTAAAATGATCTCTTAATTAGGGCCCGTATGGCCCATTGCATAAGGACTCCCAAAGGGAGTCCTTATGCAATGTGACATAAGGACCTATTGAATTTGTAAGGTTTTATTATTATTATACCGGCCGCCTCTTTGAGCACTAATTTGACCCACTTAACATGCTTCAAAACTCACCATATTTGACCCACACATCAGGACCTGCGAAAATGGTCTTTTAATGAAAAAATCGAACCCCAAAACTCAAAATTGCGCTCTAGCGCCCCCTAGGAAAAAAAAACAAACTAGACTGCCTGTAACTCCCACTAGGAAGGTCGGAAAGACATGAAACAAAATTCTCTATGTAGGTCTGACTTAGACCTAGATTTCATAACTGTACATCCTTGGGCAGAAATCAACAGAAAGTTGGCAATTCCCCCTTCAAGACAAAAAAGTACTAAAAACAGTCACTTTTGCCTCTTTGAGCTGTAATTTGACCCCCTTAACATGCTTCAAAACTCACCGAACTGAACACACACATCAGGACTGGCAAAAATTGCGATTTAATAAAAAAAACCCAAATCTCAAAAATTGCGCTCTAGCGCAATTTTTGAATAAAACGCTGAAAAAACGGCTCCTCAGAAGAAAAAAATGACAAAACTGCCTGTAACTCCCACTAGGAAGGTCGGAGAGACATGAAACACTATGTAGGTCTAACTTAGACCTACATTTCATAGATTGACAACCCCCAGCAAAAATCAACAAGAAGTTTGCTATTCCCCCTTCAAAACAAATTTTTTGTAAAAACCGGTCACCTTCCTTCAAAAACTATCTCCTCTGAGCGTGTTTGTAGTTTCGGGTTCAAACTAACACAGGAGAGAGACTGAACCCTTGTGTATAAAAGTACAGAACAGCGTTTTTCTAACTGCTCCGGTTTTGATTTTATGACCCTTCAAAGAACCGCTGCGCTGATGCTGCTGCGCTGCTGTTTTTGTAAGATGGCTGCTTAAAAGCAGGAAGCACCAGCGTGCCCACACAATGCAGACAAGGTAGGTACACTAGACAAAAGTATTGGGACACTTATGACTACCACCGGACAAAAGTATTGGGACACTTAGGACTACCACTGGAAAAAAGTATTGGGACACGTACTACTAAAACTGGACAAAAGTATTGGGACACTTAGGACTAGCACCTGCCAAATACGCGGGCCCGACCAACGCTGCTTGCAGCTTTAATATCATTATTGTTTTTTTCAAAGGACAAAATTGTTCTGGAGTCAAAATACTTTTTTGTTTGAGTCGTGTGTCTGCAGAGAAATGTTGCTTTGTTGGTGAAATCAATGAATGGAATGAAATGAAAAGTAAACAAAAGGATTAAATCAATTATTCAATTATTTATTCTTTTTTTTGCAGGATTTAATCGTATCATGGTTTAATCAATTATTTTAATTTAATTCAATATTGATCTAATTTTTATGATTTATTTCATGCTTTAATTAATTAGTGATCTCCTAACACGTCACTATTTAAAGATTTATATCCTTATTTCATTTTGTCCCCTTTGTGAATGTATTTGGTCTGTGGAACTCACCTGTCAGAGTCAGTGGGCGGGGCCTAGGCACGGATCTGGTCCAATCAGATTTGCTCGCTGACTTTGACAGGTGACTTTGACGGATTGAACATAATCAATGCAGCGCCAAGTGAGATAAAGTTACATAAATAAACACAACTTCAAAATAATTCACCACATTTCTTATTATTTCAATGAAATAAATACATTATGAAATAATGAAACCGGATAAAACTGTTTAATCAAATAGTTATCTAATTAAACAATTGTTTGGTATGTTTGTTTAACTAATAGTCAGTATGTTAGACAACAATCAGGGAATAGTCAGTATGTTAGACAACAACCAGGGAATAGTCAGTATGTTAGACAACAATCAGGGAATAGTCAGTATGTTAGACAACAATCAGGGAATAGTCAGTATTTTAGACAACAATCAGGGAATAGTCAGTATGTTAGACAACAACCAGGGAATAGTCAGTATGTTAGACAACAATCAGGGAATAGTCAGTATGTTAGACAACAATCAGGGAATAGTCAGTATTTTAGACAACAATCAGGGAATAGTCAGTATGTTAGACAACAATCAGGGAATAGTCAGTATGTTAGACAACAATCAGGGAATAGTCAGTATTTTAGACAACAATCAGGGAATAGTCAGTATTTTAGACAACAATCAGGGAATAGTCAGTATGTTAGACAACGATCAGGGAATAGTCAGTATGTTAGACAACAATCAGGGAATAGTCAGTATTTTAGACAACAATCAGGGAATAGTCAGTATGTTAGACAACAATCAGGGAATAGTCAGTATGTTAGACAACAATCAGGGAATAGTCAGTATGTTACACAACAATCAGGGAATAGTCAGTATGTTAGACAACAATCAGGGAATAGTCAGTATGTTAGACAACAACCAGCGAATAGTCAGTACGTAAGACAACAACCAAGGAATAGTCAGTTTGTTAGACAGCAATCAGGGAATAGTCAGTATGTTAGACAACAATCAGGGAATAGTCAGTTTGTTAGACAACAATCAGGGAATAGTCAGTATGTTAGACAACAATCAGGGAATAGTCAGTATTTTAGACAATAATCAGGGAATAGTCAGTATGTTAGACAACAATCAGGGAATAGTCAGTATGTTAGACAACAATCAGGGAATAGTCAGTATGCTAGACAACAATCAAGGAATAGTCAGTATGTTAGACAGCAATCAGGGAATAGTCAGTATGTTAGACAACAATCAGTGAATAGTCAGTATGTTAGACAGCAATCAGGGAATAGTCAGTATGTTAGACAACAATCAGGGAATAGTCAGTATGTTAGACAACAATCAGGGAATAGTCAGTATGTTAGACAACAACCAGGGAATAGTCAGTATGTTAGACAACAATCAGGGAATAGTCAGTATGTTAGACAACAATCAGGGAATAGTCAGTATGTTAGACAACAATCAGGGAATAGTCAGTATTTTAGACAATAATCAGGGAATAGTCAGTATGTTAGACAACAATCAGGGAATAGTCAGTATGTTAGACAACAATCAGGGAAAAGTCAGTATGTTAGACAACAGTCAGGGAATAGTCAGTATGTTAGACAACAATCAGGTAACAGTCAGTATGTTAGACAACAACCAGCGAATAGTCAGTACGTAAGACAACAACCAGGGAATAGTCAGTTTGTTAGACAGCAATCAGGGAATAGTCAGTTTGTTAGACAACAACCAGCGAAGAGTCAGTATGTTAGACAACAATCAGGGAATAGTCAGTATGTTAGACAACAACCAGGGAATAGTCAGTATGTTAGACAACAACCAGGGAATAGTCAGTATGTTAGACAACAACCAGGGAATAGTCAGTATGTTAGACAACAATCAGGGAATAGTCAGTATGTTAGACAACAATCAGGGAATAGTCAGTATGTTAGACTTCAATCAGGGAAATCATGAAATAATTACTCAAATGATGAAATAATTCAATCAATAATGAATAATTACATGATTATACAAATAGACACATTTGATGGCACATACATGACTATATAACTATTTATATATATTGACTATGTATTTAATCCCAATTCTAATTAACTTCATTCAACACACTTAAAGATCTTTATTTATTACAGTTTGTCCCATTTGACCTTCCATAAGCAAGTGGTGTATTGCTGAGAACATTGCAAGCAGGAGAGGTTCATGTTGGGAACAAACTAGTCCAGTCCAGCAAACACTCACACCAACAACAACATTCCTGCAGCCATTATTTACATGACTGACTTTTTTTGACACCTTTGTATCCTTTGTTGTTTTGAAAGTGTGTGTGGTCCTTGCAGGTGTGAAAAGTGTGTGTAGTCTTTGCAGGTGTGAAAAGTGTGTGTGGTCCTTGCAGGTGTGAAAAGTGTGTGTGGTCCTTGCAGGTGTTTAAAAGCGTGTGTGGTCCTTGCAGGTGTTTAAAAGTGTGTGTGGTCCTTGCAGGTGTGAAAGGTGTGTGTGGTCCTTGCAGGTGTGAAAAGTGTGTGTGGTCCTTGCAGGTGTTTAAAAGTGTGTGTGGTCCTTGCAGGTGTGAAAGGTGTGTGTGGTCCTTGCAGGTGTGAAAAGTGTGTGTGGTCCTTGCAGGTGTTTAAAAGTGTGTGTGGTCCTTGCAGGTGTGAAAAGTGTGTGTGGTCCTTGCAGGTGTGAAAAGTGTGTGTGGTCCTTGCAGGTGTGAAAAGTGTGTGTGGTCCTTGCAGGTGTGAAAAGTGTGTGTGGTCCTTGCAGGTGTTTAAAAGTGTGTGTGGTCCTTGCAGGTGTTTAAAAGTGTGTGTGGTCCTTGCAGGTGTTTAAAAGTGTGTGTGGTCCTTGCAGGTGTGAAAAGTGTGTGTGGTCCTTGCAGGTGTGCCCCTGCTGATTGTCTGCCTGGTGCTGGCCGTAGACAAAGATGCTTACGGCAGCTCAGCCTCCTCCCAGTCTGCAGCCTTGCTTCACTCCACTCCGTCCTTGTGAGTCTTTGCCAAAACTCAACTTGTCACATATTCACGTAGTCACACCCACACCTGCCTGGGTTTTCCACCAGATCATACAATAATAAATACAACTTATTTTTGCACAGAGTAGGGTTGTACCGATAACAATATTTTGATACCGGTACCAAAACGTATTTCCATACTTTTCAATACTTTTCTAAATAAAGGGCACCACAAAATATGTCATTATTGTCTTTATTGTAACAACAAATGTTAGAGTACATGAAACATATGTTTATTATTGTCATTTAGGCCTTAAATAAAATAGACAACTTGTCTTTTAGTAGTAAGTAAACAAACAAAGACTCCTAATTAGTCGTATGCAGTAACATATTGTGTCATTTATACACCTAATATTTTCTACACATTATGAGGGACAAACTGTAAAAAATGTATATTAATCTACTTGTTCATTTGTGGCATGAAGTCTTCTGACACATTAAGTCACTACACATGAAGTCTTCTGACACCTGAAGTCACTACACATGAAGTCTCCTGACACATGAAGTCACAACATATGAAGTCTCCTGACACATGAAGTCACAACACATGAAGTTACAACACATGAAGTCACAACACATGAAGTTACAACACATGAAGTCTTCTGACACATGAAGTCACAACACATGACGTCACTATACATGAAGTTACAACACATGAAGTCACAACACATGAAGTTACAACACATGAAGTCTTCTGACACATGAAGTCACAACACATGAAGTCACTATACATGAAGTCTTCTGACACCTGAAGTCACAACACATGAAGTCTCCTGACACATGAAGTCACAACACATGAAGTTACAACACATGAAGTCTTCTGACACATAAAGTCACAACACATGAAGTCACTATACATGAAGTCTTCTGACACCTGAAGTCACAACACATGAAGTCTCCTGACACATGAAGTCACAACACATGAAGTTACAACACATGAAGTCTTCTGACACATAAAGTCACAACACATGAAGTCACTATACATGAAGTCTTCTGACACCTGAAATCACTACACATGAAGGCTCCTGACACATGAAGTCACAACACATGAAGGTACAACACATGAAGTCTTCTGACACATGAAGTCACTACACATGAAGTCTCCTGACACATGAAGTCACAACACATGAAGTTACAACACATGAAGTCTCCTGACACATGAAGTCACAACACATGAAGTCTTCTGACACATGAAGTCACTACACATGAAGTCTTCTGACACATGAAGTCACAACACATGAAGTCTTCTGACACATGAGGTCACTACACATGAAGTCTTCTGACACATGACGTCTTGAGACACATGAAGTCACAACACATTAAGTCTTCTGACACCTGAAGTCACTACACATGAAGTCTCCTGACACATGAAGTCACAACACATGAAGTTACAACACATGAAGTCTTCTGACACCTGAAGTCACTACACATGAAGTCTACTGACACATGAAGTCACAACACATGAAGTCACAACACATGAAGTCTCCTGACACATGAAGTCACAACACATGAAGTTACAACACATGAAGTCTTCTGACACCTGAAGTCACAACACATGAAGTCTCCTGACACATGAAGTCACAACACATGAAGTTACAACACATGAAGTCTTCTGACACATAAAGTCACAACACATGAAGTCACTATACATGAAGTCTTCTGACACCTGAAATCACTACACATGAAGGCTCCTGACACATGAAGTCACAACACATGAAGGTACAACACATGAAGTCTTCTGACACATGAAGTCACTACACATGAAGTCTCCTGACACATGAAGTCACAACACATGAAGTTACAACACATGAAGTCTCCTGACACATGAAGTCACAACACATGAAGTCTTCTGACACATGAAGTCTTCTGACACATGAAGTCACTACACATGAAGTCTTCTGACACATGAAGTCACAACACATGAAGTCTTCTGACACATGACATCTTGAGACACATGAAGTCACAACACATGAAGTCTTCTGACACCTGAAGTCACTACACATGAAGTCTCCTGACACATGAAGTCACAACACATGAAGTTACAACACATGAAGTCTTCTGACACCTGAAGTCACTACACATGAAGTCTACTGACACATGAAGTCACAACACATGAAGTCACAACAAATGAAGTCTTCTGACACCTGAAGTCACTACACATGAAGTCTCCTGACACATGAAGTCACAACACATGAAGCTACAACACATGAAGTCTTCTGACACCTGAAGTCACTACACATGAAGTCTCCTGACACATGAAGTCACAACACATGAAGTTACAACACATGAAGTCTTCTGACACATGAAGTCACAACACATGAAGTCACAACACATGAAGTCTTCTGACAAATGAAGTCACAACACATGAAGTCTTTTGACACGTGAAGTCTTTTGACACATGAAGTCACAACACATGAAGTCTTATGACACATGAGGTCACTACACATGAAGTCTTGTGACACATGAAGTCTTCTGACACATGAAGTCTTCTGACACATGAAGTCACAACACATGAAGTCTTCTGACACATGAAGTCTTCTGACACATGAAGTCTTCTGACACATGAATTCTTGTTACACATGAAGTCTTCTGACACATGAAGTCTTCTGACACATGAAGTCACAACACATGAAGTCTTCTGACACATGAAGTCTTCTGACACATGAAGTCACAACACATGAAGTCTTCTGACACATGAAGTCTTCTGACACACGAAGTCTTCTGACACATGAAGTCTTGTTACACATGAAGTCTTCTGACACATGAAGTCTTGTTACACATGAAGTCTTCTGACACATGAAGTCTTGTTACACATGAAGTCTTCTGACACATGAAGTCTTCTGACACATGAAGTCTTCTGACACATGAAGTCACAACACATGAAGTCTTCTGACACATGAAGTCTTGTGACACATGAAGTCTTCTGACACATGAAGTCTTGTGACACATGAAGTCTTCTGACACATGAAGTCTCGTGACACATGAAGTCTTCTGACACATGAAGTCACAACACATGAAGTCTTCTGACACATTAAGTCTTCTGACACACGAAGTCTTCTGACACATGAAGTCTTGTTACACATGAAGTCTTCTGACACATGAAGTCTTCTGACACATGAAGTCACAACACATGAAGTCTTCTGACACATGAAGTCTTGTGACACATGAAGTCTTCTGACACATGAAGTCTTGTGACACATGAAGTCTTCTGACACATGAAGTCTTCTGACACATCAAGTCTTCTGACACATCAAGTCTTCTGACACATGAAGTCTTCTGACACATGAAGTCACAACACATGAAGTCTTCTGACACATGAATTCTTGTTACACATGAAGTCTTCTGACACATGAAGTCTTCTGACACGTGAAGTCACAACACATGAAGTCTTCTGACACATGAAGTCTTCTGACACATGAAGTCTTGTTAAACATGAAGTCTTTTGACACATGAAGTCTTCTGACACATGAAGTCTTCTGACACATGAAGTCACAACACATGAAGTCTTCTGACACATGAAGACTTCTGACACATGAAGTCTTGTGACACATGAAGTCTTGTGACACATGAAGTCTTCTGACACATGAAGTCTTCTGACACATCAAGTCTTGTGACACATGAAGTCTTCTGACACATGAAGTCTTCTGACACATGAAGTCTCGTGACACATAAAGTCTTCTGACACATGAAGTCTTGTGACACATGAAGTCTTCTGACACATGAAGTCTTCTGACACATGAAGTCTTCTGACACATGAAGTCTTCTGACACATTAAGTCTTCTGACACATGAAGTCACAACACATGAAGTCTTCTGACACATGAATTCTTGTTACACATGAAGTCGTCTGACACATGAAGTCTTCTGACACATGAAGTCACAACACATGAAGTCTTCTGACACATGAAGTCTTCTGACACACGAAGTCTTCTGACACATGAAGTCTTGTTACACATGAAGTCTTCTGACACATGAAGTCTTCTGACACATGAAGTCACAACACATGAAGTCTTCTGACACATGAAGTCTTGTGACACATGAAGTCTTCTGACACATGAAGTCTTGTGACACATGAAGTCTTCTGACACATCAAGTCTTCTGACACATCAAGTCTTCTGACACATGAAGTCTTCTGACACATGAAGTCTTCTGACACATGAAGTCTTCTGACACATCAAGTCTTCTGACACATCAAGTCTTCTGACACATGAAGTCTTCTGACACATGAAGTCTTCTGACACATGAAGTCACAACACATGAAGTCTTGTTACACATGAAGTCTTCTGACACATGAAGTCTTCTGACACGTGAAGTCACAACACATGAAGTCTTCTGACACATGAAGTCTTCTGACACATGAAGTCTTCTGACACGTGAAGTCACAACACATAAAGTCTTCTGACACATGAAGTCTTCTGACACATGAAGTCTTGTTAAACATGAAGTCTTCTGACACATGAAGTATTGTTACACATGAAGTCTTTTGACACATGAAGTCTTCTGACACATGAAGTCTTCTGACACATGAAGTCACAACACATGAAGTCTTCTGACACATGAAGACTTCTGACACACGAAGTCTTATGACACATGAAGTCTTCTGACACATGAAGTCTTGTGACACATGAAGTCTTGTGACACATGAAGTCTTGTGACACATGAAGTCTTGTGACACATGAAGTCTCGTGACACATGAAGTCTTGTGACACATGAAGTCTTCTGACACATGAAGTCTTCTGACACATCAAGTCTTCTGACACATCAAGTCTTCTGACACATCAAGTCTTCTGACACATGAAGTCACAACACATGAAGTCTTCTGACACATGAATTCTTGTTACACATGAAGTCTTCTGACACATGAAGTCTTCTGACACGTGAAGTCACAACACATAAAGTCTTCTGACACATGAAGTCTTCTGACACATGAAGTCTTGTTAAACATGAAGTCTTCTGACACATGAAGTATTGTTACACATGAAGTCTTTTGACACATGAAGTCTTCTGACACATGAAGTCTTCTGACACATGAAGTCACAACACATGAAGTCTTCTGACACATGAAGACTTCTGACACACGAAGTCTTATGACACATGAAGTCTTCTGACACATGAAGTCTTGTGACACATGAAGTCTTGTGACACATGAAGTCGTCTGACACATGAAGTCTCGTGACACATGAAGTCTTCTGACACATGAAGTCTTCTGACACATGAAGTCTTCTGACACATGAAGTCACAACACATGAAGTCTTCTGACACATGAAGTCTTCTGACACATGAAGTCTTGTTACACATGAAGTCTTTTGACACATGAAGTCTTCTGACACATGAAGTCTTCTGACACATGAAGTCACAACACACGAAGTCTTCTGACACATGAAGTCACAACACATGAAGTCACTACACATGAAGTCTTCTGACACATGAAGTCACAACACATGAAGTCTTCTGACACATGAAGTCACAACACATGAAGTCTTCTGACACATGAAGTCTTCTGACACCTGAAGTCACTACACATGAAGTCTCCTGACACATGAAGTCACAACACATGAAGTCTTCTGACACATGAAGTCACAACACATGAAGTCTTCTGACACATGAAGTCACAACACATGAAGTCTTCTGACACATGAAGTCTTCTGACACATGAAGTCACAACACATGAAGTCTTCTGACACATGAAGTCTTCTGACACCTGAAGTCACTACACATGAAGTCTCCTGACACATGAAGTCACAACACATGAAGTTTTCTGACACATGAAGTCACAACACATGAAGTCTTGTGACACATGAAGTCACAACACATGAAGTCACTACACATGAAGTCTTCTGACACATGAAGTCACAACACATGAAGTCTTCTGACACATGAAGTCACAACACATGAAGTCTTGTGACACATCAAGTCACAACACATGAAGTCACTACACATGAAGTCTTCTGACACATGAAGTCACAACACATGAAGTCTTGTGACACATCAAGTCACAACACATGCAGTATCCAGTCTTGATGAAGTCCTTCCCACTTGTTGTGTCGCCCCCTAGCTGCTGGCTTCAGAATGACGTCTTCTTCTACGTGACGGTGGTGGCCTTGGTGCTCCTGGTCCTCTTGTGCAACACCTGCGTGTTCCTGGTGGTCCTGGTCCAGATCCGCCGGATGGGCGCCAACAAGCCGAGGGCCCACAGCCGCCGCAGCGTGCAGGACTTGAAGGCGGCGGTTAGTCTCACGGTGCTGCTGGGCCTCACCTGGCTGCTGGGATTCTTCTCCTTCGGACCCGGCAGAGTGGTGATGATGTACCTGTTCACCATCTGCAACACCTTGCAAGGTAAACACAGGAAGTATTGAAGGTAAACACAGGAAGTACTGAAGGTAAACACAGGAAGTATTGAAGGTATGTACGCCATGGGGCATTTCATGAGGCCAGCCATGATAATAACATACTGTATTATTCTGTACTAATACTGTAATAACAACAATCATAACTACACAAATAATAATAATAATTCATATTTAATAATACATCCAAATAATATACATATACAGTATACACACACACATATATATATATATATATATATATATATATATATATATATATATATATATATATATATATATATATATGTATGTGTGGGGAAAAAAATCACAAGACTATTTCATCTCTACAGGCCTGTTTCATGAGGGGGGGTACCCTCAATCATCAGGAGATTTTAATGGGAGCATTCGCATACCATGGTTTATATGGGGCACAGAGTGGGTGGGTACAGGCTGGCCTAGGGGCGTGGTGATTGGCTCATGTGTTACCTAGGAGGTGTTTCCGTCTATGGCGGCATGTTGTTACAATTTCGCTGCGCTTGTTGAGGGATGACAGGTCTGGACGGTAAATAATAAACAGTTTCTCTTTCAAGCATAGGTTGCATCTTTTATTACCACTATTGTAAGGTGTGCTGGATGCAAGAATTTGCCATGTTATTGAATATTCAACATTATTGTCTTTGAGGTCCCAAATGTGTTTGCTGAGTTCTGTGGTATTTCGCAGGTTTTTGTTCCTGAAAGAAGCCTTGTGATTGTTCCATCTGGTTTTGAATTCTCCCTCGGTTAATCCTACATATGTGTCGGATGTGTTAATGTCCTTGCGTATTACCTTAGATTGGTAGACAACTGATGTTTGTAAGCACCCCCGTTGAGAGGGCAATCAGGTTTCTTTCGACAGTTACATCCTTTGTTGGTTTTGGAGTGGCTCTGTCTGGGGGTCGACGGCTCATTTGCAATTGTTTTGTTGTGGTTTGAGATGATTTGTCGTATATTGTTCATGCAGCTGTAGCTCAATTTAATGTTGTTCTTGTTGAATACTTTTCTTAGGGTGTTGTCTTTGGGAAAGTGTCTGTCAATCAGATTGAGGAATTTGTGTCCAATATTCGTTGAGACGTTTTTGCTGTATGGGGGGTTGTACCAGATGATGTACCACTTTCCCAAAGACAACACCCTAAGAAAAGTACAATGGTTCCATCAGGGCAGCCAGGCTACCCCGAACCTCTTTTCCTTGTCGAAAAGACTTTGTCAATTGCGTCGAGAGTCCAGCTGATCATATCCATGTTTGATGTTTAGATTTGAGGACAGCGCAAAGAAAGAGGCTTCAAAAAAGTTCAGACGAGACAAAAACGAAGAGAGCAAGCAGGGAAGGAGGGAGCGGAGAAAAATGCGACCGCCCTCACCAGAGGCAAGACAGAAAGTCACTAATAGGGGCGGCATGGCGTAGTGGGTAGAGCAACCGTGCCAGAAACCTGAGGGTTGCAGGTTCGCTCCCCGCCTCTTACCATCCAAAAATCGCTGCCGTTGTGTCCTTGGGCGGGACACTTCACCCTTTGCCCCCGGTGCCACTCACACCGGTGAATTGAATGATGAATGATAGGTGGTGGTCGGAGGGGCCGTTGGCGCAAATTGCAGCCACGCTTCCGTCAGTCTACCCCAGGGCAGCTGTGGCTATGAAAGTAGCTTACCACCACCAGGTGTGAATGATTGATGGGTTCTACATGTAAAGCGACTTTGGGTACTTAGAAAAGCGCTATATAAATCCCAGGTATTATTATTATTATTAATATACACTAATATATAAATATATTTATTATATACAAATATACATATATATATATATATATATATATATATATATATATATATATATATATATATATATATATGTATGTATATGTATGTATATATATATATATATATATATATATATATATATATATATATGTATATATACATATATATATATATATATATATATATATATATATATATATATATATATATATATATATGTATACAGTATATATACAAATATATATATATATATATATATTATATACACATACATATATACACACACATATACATCTAAATATTACATATTATATGTATACAGCTGTTTGTGTACATATAATATATATATATATATATATATATGTTATATTTAGATATATATATGTGTGTATATATGTATTTGTATATATTATATGTATATATGTGTGTGTGTATATATATATATATATATATATATATATATATATATATATATATATATATATATATATATGAACACCTAGTACATTATGCAATGTTTTTGGCATAATTTTCTCTTTTGTTGTATATATATGTATATATATATGTGTGTGTGCATATATATGTGTATATATATGTATATATAAATATAAATATATATATTTTTTATATATTTATGTATATATATGTATTTGTATATAATATATGTATATATTAGTGTATATTTATGTGTGTGTATATGTATTTGTATATTATATATATATATATATATATATATATATACATAATTACACACACACACACAAATGTGTATGTATTTTGCTGTGTGTGTATATATGTATATATGTATGTTATATTTATATATATATATATATATATATATATATATATATATATATATATATATATATATATATATATATATATATATATACATAATTACACACACACACACACACAAATGTGGATGTGTATAGCTGTGTGTGTATATATGTATATATGTATGTTATATTTAGATATATATATATATGTGTGTGTGTACATATGTATTTGTATATATATATATATATATATATATATATATATATATATATATATATATATATATATACATATATATATATATATATATATATATATATATATATATATATATATATATATATATATATATATATTATAGTTAAATATTTACATTTTGTGTACTTATTTTTCTAACAAGACTGACCTTAGTCAAAGGTTCATGTGTTAAATAAAGAGATATGATTATTGAATACGATTAAAATCAAGCACAAGATGACTAATATTAATATTTGAGTGGGTCCCGGGCCTTTTTTGGAGTGAAAAATTGGGCCCAGAGGTCAAAACAGTTAAGAACCCTTCTCTCGTCCTCCAGTGATAATAGTACATGGAAGAAATTTAGTTCATATAGTATCTTAGTAGCAGCTTGGCACAAAACGGGGGTACTCGTGGTGTAATGCAGTCCAGCCAAAACCACACAACCCCTTCAGATGAGACGCTTGTTGCGGCTCTTAAGGCGTCAGTGAGCGGGGTTTACGTAAAGTTCTTTGCAAATCAAGTTTGACAACCGCTGCCAAATGGATTCCTCTCCTTTTGTGGACTTTGTGTGATTTAAAAATGTTTCTTATGACTCGTGCTTACCACAGGCTTCCTGGTCTTCCTCTTCCACTGCCTGATGAAGGAAAACGTGCGCAAACAATGGCGGATCCACCTGGGCTGTGGACCTTTAAGACTCCGTCAGGTGTCAGGTACCTTTCCTCCCCAGGCCGTGTGTTTAATGAGGCGACACATGTTCCCCTGACCTCCCTGTGTTCAGACTGGACCCGCTCCACGACGGCCGGCGGTCGCAAAAACCAGGTCATGACCTCGGACTCTGTCCACACCTCCTCTCTGGGGGACATCTCCTACTCCTCCACCGGCTCCAACAACCTCATGAATGCACCTGAGCGAGCACATTCTAGCAACACACCAAATGACAACAAGTCGTGAGTGTGTCCAAATGGAAAATGTCTTTATAAGTTCATTATTTCTCCAAGCTGTGAAGTATAAAACATGTCTTCTTACTCTTTCATCTGAAACATTCAAATAAAACGTGAACATTAACCAGCTTTCTTTTGCCTGATTCCTCATCATTGCTGTGTATTTACTATTACCCAATTCTTGCCTAACATACTAACAATACCCTGATTTTGACTACGGAACACACCTTTTCAATTCTTCTCCAGCATATTTCAAATGTAAGAACTTCTCTTATTTTGATTACAGGCGCTGCTGCATATTCCCTGTTTCTATTTTTACTAGGCCCTGTTTTTTGTCTAACATACTGACTGTACAGTGTTCCCTGGTTCTTGAGAAACGCACTGACTGTTCCCTGAGTTTTGTCTGAACACTATGCTGACTATTTCCTCATTTTTGACTAGCACCTTAACTAATCACTGAAGACTATTCCCTGATTTCATGGTTTATGGTTTGAGTGTCTAACATACTGACTATTCCCTGATTGTTGTCTAACATACTGACTATTCCCTGATTGTTGTCGAACATACTGACTATTCCCTGGTTGTTGTCTAACATACTGACTATTCCCTGATTGTTGTCTAACATACTGACTTTTCCCTGATTGTTGCCTAACATACTGACTATTCCCTGATTGTTGTCTAACATACTGACTATTCCCTGATTGTTGTCTATCATACTGACTATTCCCTGATTGTTGTCTAACATACTGACTATTCTCTGATTGTTGTCTGACATACTGACTATTCGCTGGTTGTAGTCTAACATACTGACTATTCCCTGATTGTTGTCTAACATACTGAATATTCCCTGATTTTAATGGTTTATGGTTTGATTGTCCAACATACTGACTATTCCCTGGTTGTTGTCTAACATACTGACTATTCGCTGGTTGTAGTCTAACATACTGACTATTCCCTGATTGTTGTCTAACATACTGAATATTCCCTGATTTTAATGGTTTATGGTTTGATTGTCTAACATACTGACTATTCCCTGATTGTTGTCTAACATACTGACTATTCCCTGATTGTTGTCCAACATACTGACTATTCGCTGGTTGTTGTCTAACATACTGACTATTCCCTGATTGTTGTCTAACATACTGAATATTCCCTGATTGTTGTCTTACGTACTGACTATTCCCTGATTGTTGTCTATCATACTGACTATTCCCTGATTGTTGTCTAACATACTGACTATTCCCTGATTGTTGTCTAACATACTGACTATTCTCTGATTGTTGTCTGACATACTGACTATTCGCTGGTTGTAGTCTAACATACTGACTATTCCCTGAGTGTTGTCTAACATACTGAATATTCCCTGATTGTTGTCTTACGTACTGACTATTCCCTGATTGTTGTCTATCATACTGACTATTCCCTGATTGTTGTCTATCTTACTGACTATTCCCTGATTGTTGTCTGACATACTGACTATTCGCTGGTTGTAGTCTAACATACTGACTATTCCCTGATTGTTGTCTAACATACTGAATATTCCCTGATTTTAATGGTTTATGGTTTGATTGTCTAACATACTGACTATTCCCTGGTTGTTGTCTAACATACTGAATATTCCCTGATTTTAATGGTTTATGGTTTGATTGTCTAACATACTGACTATTCCCTGATTGTTGTCTAACATACTGACTATTCTCTGATTGTTGTCTGACATACTGACTATTCGCTGGTTGTAGTCTAACATACTGACTATTCCCTGATTGTTGTCTAACATACTGAATATTCCCTGATTTTAATGGTTTACGGTTTGATTGTCTAACATACTGACTATTCCCTGGTTGTTGTCTAACATACTGACTATTCGCTGGTTGTAGTCTAACATACTGACTATTCCCTGATTGTTGTCTAACATACTGAATATTCCCTGATTTTAATGGTTTATGGCTTGATTGTCTAACATACTGACTATTCCCTGATTGTTGTCTAACATACTGACTATTCCCTGATTGTTGTCCAACATACTGACTATTCGCTGGTTGTTGTCTAACATACTGACTATTCCCTGATTGTTTTCTAACATACTGAATATTCCCTGATTTTAATGGTTTATGGTTTGATTGTATAACATACTGACTATTCCCTGGTTGTTGTCTAACATACTGACTATTCGCTGGTTGTTGTCTAACATACTGACTATTCCCTGATTGTTGTCTGAGATACTGACTATTCGCTGGTTGTAGTCTAACATACTGACTATTCCCTGATTGTTGTCTAACATACTGAATATTCCCTGATTTTAATGGCTTATGGTTTGATTGTCTAACATACTGACTATTCCCTGATTGTTGTCTAACATACTGACTATTCCCTGGTTGTTGTCTAACATACTGACTATTCCCTGATTGGTGTCTAACATACTGACTATTCCCTGGTTGTTGTCTAACATACTGACTATTCCCTGATTGTTGTCTAACATACTGACTATTCCCTGATTGTTGTCTAACATACTGACTATTCCCTGATTGTTGTCTAACATACTGAATATTCCCTGATTTTAATGGCTTATGGTTTGATTGTCTAACATACTGACTATTCCCTGATTGTTGTCTGACATACTGACTATTCGCTGGTTGTTGTCTAACATACTGACTATTCCCTGATTGTTGTCTAACATACTGAATATTCCCTGATTTTAATGGTTTATGGTTTGATTGTCTAACATACTGACTATTCCCTGATTGTTGTCTAACATACTGACTATTCCCTGGTTGTTGTCTAACATACTGACTATTCCCTGATTGTTGTCTAACATACTGAATATTCCCTGATTTTAATGGTTTATGGTTTGATTCTCTAACATACTGACTATTCCCTGATTGTTGTCTAACATACTGACTATTCCCTGGTTGTTGTCTAACATACTGACTATTCCCTGGTTGTTGTCTAACATACTGACTATCCCTGATTGTTGCCTGACATACTGACTATTCCCTGATTGTTGTCTAACATACTGACTATTCCCTGATTGTTGTCTAACATACTGACTATTCCCTGATTGTTGTCTAACATACTGACTATTCCCTGGTTGTTGTCTAACATACTGACTATTCCCTGATTGTTGTCTAACATACTGAC
Organism: Nerophis lumbriciformis; assembly: GCF_033978685.3. Lineage (NCBI taxonomy): Eukaryota > Metazoa > Chordata > Actinopteri > Syngnathiformes > Syngnathidae > Nerophis > Nerophis lumbriciformis. Next base: position 17,961,441 of record NC_084583.2, on the reverse strand, counting down.
TATTCCCTGATTGTTGTCTAACATACTGACCATTTGCTGGTTATTGTCTAACATACTGACTATTCCCTGATTGTTGTCTAACATACTGACTATTCCCTGATTGTTGTCTAACATACTGACTATTCCCTGGTTGTTGTCTAACATACTGACTATTCCCTGATTGTTGTCTAACATACTGACTATACTGTACATGTCCACAGGTGTTGTCATCTGTTTATGAGTGTGACTCAGCCTACAGTAACAATTCAGAGCAACAACAACAACAACAACAACAACAACAACAACAACAACAACAACAACAAGGTGTCTGCTGTTTATGTTAAATGAAATGTTTTGTTGTCTTAAGTTCAAATTACTTCCCAGATAGGTTTGCAGATGATTAGTGCTTGAGTGTCTAGTAGTTAACTTAACATGTTAAGTTATGTTGCAGGTTCAGGTCTAGTAGTTAACTTAACATGTTATGTTGCAGGTTCAGGTCTAGTAGTTAACTTAACATGTTATGTTGCAGGTTCAGGTCTAGTAGTTAACTTAACATGTTAAGTTATGTTGCAGGTTCAGGTCTAGTAGTTAACTTAACAAGTGAAGTTATGTTGCAGTTTCAGGTCTAGTAGTTAACTTAACATGTTAAGTTATGTTGCAGGTTCAGGTCTAGTCGTTAACTTAACATGTTATGTTGCAGGTTCAGGTCTAGTAGTTAACTTAACATGTTAAGTTATGTTGCAGGTTGAGGTCTAGTAGTTAACTTAACATGTTATGTTGCAGGTTCAGGTCTAGTAGTTAACTTAACATGTTATGTTGCAGGTTCAGGTCTAGTAGTTAACTTAACATGTTATGTTGCAGGTTCAGGTCTAGTAGTTAACTTAACATGTTATGTTGCAGGTTCAGGTCTAGTAGTTAACTTAACATGTTAAGTTATGTTGCAGGTTGAGGTCTAGTAGTTAACTTAACATGTTATGTTGCAGGTTCAGGTCTAGTAGTTAACTTAACATGTTATGTTGCAGGTTCAGGTCTAGTAGTTAACTTAACATGTTATGTTGCAGGTTCAGGTCTAGTAGTTAACTTAACATGTTATGTTGCAGGTTCAGGTCTAGTAGTTAACTTAACATGTTAAGTTATGTTGCAGGTTGAGGTCTAGTAGTTAACTTAACATGTTATGTTGCAGGTTCAGGTCTAGTAGTTAACTTAACATGTTATGTTGCAGGTTCAGGTCTAGTAGTTAACTTAACATGTTATGTTGCAGGTTCAGGTCTAGTAGTTAACTTAACATGTTATGTTGCAGGTTCAGGTCTAGTAGTTAACTTAACATGTTAAGTTATGTTGCAGGTTGAGGTCTAGTAGTTAACTTAACATGTTATGTTGCAGGTTGAGGTCTAGTAGTTAACTTAACATGTTATGTTGCAGGTTGAGGTCTAGTAGTTAACTTAACATGTTAAGTTATGTTGCAGGTTGAGGTCTAGTAGTTCCAAGCAAGAAGTGAAGTTATGTTGCAAGTTCAGGATAAACTTGCTGGCTGACATTCTGCTCATAGCTGAGACCTCCCACACCTTCTTCCACTCTTCCACTCCGTCTTCAGTCGCTCCTCTCAGGAAAGCAAAAGCATGTTTTTCTTTTCAACTTCATCTTTCCTAAATGGAGACTTCTAGAAGCTGAGTGACATCCATGCAAACATCAGCTGCTCATGAAGGCAAGCACGCTAACTCTCACACGCAAATCAAGGACACTGCTTGGTGTTCAGGTCAGGTAAGAACTCTTGAAGTGTACATGTTCTCTAAGTGTGCATGTTCTCTAAGTGTACATGTTCTCTAAGTGTACATGTTCTCTAAGTGTACATGTTCTCTAAGTGTACATGTTCTCTAAGTGTACATGTTCTCTAAGTATACATGTTCTCTAAGTGTACATCTTCTCTAAGTGTACATCTTCTCTAAGTGTACATGTCCTCTAAGTGTACATGTCCTCTAAGTGTGCATGTTCTCTAAGTGTACATGTTCTCTAAGTGTACATGTTCTCTAAGTGTACATGTTCTCTAAATGTGTATGTTCTCTAAGTGTACATGTCCTCTAAGTGTACATGTTCTCTAAGTGTGCATGTTCTCTAAGTATACATGTTCTCTAAGTGTGCATGCTCTCTAAGTGTACATGTTCTCTAAATGTGTATGTTCTCTAAGTGTACATGTCCTCTAAGTGTACATCTTCTCTAAGTGTACATGTTCTCTAAGTGTACATCTTCTCTAAGTGTACATGTTCTTTAAGTGTACATCTTCTCTAAGTGTACATCTTCTCTAAGTGTACATCTTCTCTAAGTGTACATCTTCTCTAAGTGTACATGTTCTCTAAGTGTACATGTCCTCTAAGTATACATGTTATCTAAGTGTACATCTTCTCTAAGTGTACATGTTCTTTAAGTGTACATCTTCTCTAAGTGTACATCTTCTCTAAGTGTACATGTTCTCTAAGTGTACATGTCCTCTAAGTGTACATGTTCTCTAAGTGTACATGTTCTCTAAGTGTACATGTTCTCTAAGTGTACATGTTCTCTAAGTGTGCATCTTCTCTAAGTGTACATGTTCTTTAAGTGTACATCTTCTCTAAGTGTACATCTTCTCGAAGTGTACATGTTCTCTAAGTGTACATGTCCTCTAAGTGTACATGTTCTCTAAGTGTACATCTTCTCTAAGTGTACATGTTCTCTAAGTGTACATCTTCTCTAAGTGTACATGTTCTTTAAGTGTACATCTTCTCTAAGTGTACATCTTCTCTAAGTGTACATCTTCTCTAAGTGTACATGTTCTTTAAGTGTACATCTTCTCTAAGTGTACATGTTCTTTAAGTGTACATCTTCTCTAAGTGTACATGTTCTCTAAGTGTACATGTCCTCTAAGTGTACATGTCCTCTAAGTGTACATGTCCTCCAAGTGTACATCTTCTCTAAGTGTACATCTTCTCTAAGTGTACATGTTCTCTAAGTGTACATGTCCTCTAAGTATACATGTTATCTAAGTGTACATCTTCTCTAAGTGTACATGTTCTTTAAGTGTACATCTTCTCTAAGTGTACATCTTCTCTAAGTGTACATATTCTCTAAGTGTACATGTCCTCTAAGTGTACATGTCCTCTAAGTGTACATGTTCTCTAAATGTGTATGTTCTCTAAGTGTACATGTCCTCTAAGTGTACATGTCCTCTAAGTGTACATGTTCTCTAAGTGTACATGTCCTCTAAGTGTACATGTCCTCTAAGTGTACATGTCCTCCAAGTGTACATCTTCTCTAAGTGTACATCTTCTCTAAGTGTACATGTTCTCTAAGTGTACATGTCCTCTAAGTATACATGTTATCTAAGTGTACATCTTCTCTAAGTGTACATGTTCTCTAAGTGTACATGTTCTTTAAGTGTACATCTTCTCTAAGTGTACATCTTCTCTAAGTGTACATGTTCTCTAAGTGTACATGTTCTCTAAATGTGTATGTTCTCTAAGTGTACATGTCCTCTAAGTGTACATGTCCTCTAAGTGTACATGTTCTCTAAGTGTACATGTCCTCTAAGTGTACATGTCCTCTAAGTGTACATGTCCTCCAAGTGTACATCTTCTCTAAGTGTACATCTTCTCTAAGTGTACATGTTCTCTAAGTGTACATGTCCTCTAAGTATACATGTTATCTAAGTGTACATCTTCTCTAAGTGTACATGTTCTCTAAGTGTACATGTTCTTTAAGTGTACATCTTCTCTAAGTGTACATCTTCTCTAAGTGTACATGTTCTCTAAGTGTACATGTCCTCTAAGTGTACATGTTCTCTAAGTGTACATGTTCTCTAAGTGTACATGTTCTCTAAGTGTGCATGTTCTCTAAGTGTACATGTCCTCTAAGTGTACATGTTCTCTAAGTGTACATGTTCTTTAAGTGTACATCTTCTCTAAGTGTACATCTTCTCTAAGTGTACATCT